>NC_079383.1:7337643-7661806 GCF_021018895.1 Seriola aureovittata | reverse complement strand
AAAAGATCGGGATGTGCTCCTCCGACTGTCTTCCCGAGTGGACTCTCCCACAAGATGAGGTCTCCAACCACTCTCTTCCTTTGAGGAGCAAGCCTTCCCTCTCTGTGGCTGATGAGAAGCTCCACTTCCTCAGGCCTCCTTAGTTCCTCCAGCTCAACCTCCGGGAAAAATTCTTTCAGTCTTTCAGGTTCAATTGCCTTGTGCACTTTGGCGATTTCATCTAGCCCATAGCAGAGCATTTCATGGGCTTTCCCCTTGCCTGTGGGTGTCCTCACCCTGACCTTCAGAAGGTACCTCCTCGTGTTTACTCTCATAGTCATTCCACCGACACCATACAAAACTAAGGTCACATCCTTGCTCCACAACCTTAGCCTGTCAGCAGCCTTATGGGTAATGTAGTTTGTATCAGATGCCAGATCTATCAGGGTCCCCACCTTCTGTCCTGCATTGGCAGTGACTTCCATCAGCATCAGGATGACAGGAAGTCCGCAGAGCCCATCTCTCATCAAAAGCTCTGACTGCTTCTTGTTTGTGTTAGCTGTCCGTGCAACATTGTTGGTAAATGCATTTCTACATCTCTCTGCCATCTCAGGTGAAAGTTCAGACAGAAAATTCTCTTGCTCCTCAGTCAGCTTGCTTTTCCCAACACTGCCTTTCGCGCTGTCTTCACTACTGAATTTATTGCTGTTTCCAGCCGGGCAGAGGAAGTAATGGTAATCAGGGGTATCATCTTTGTTGCAGGCTTTATTTCTGCACAGGTAGATTTCTTTGCAGAAACCATCATCATCATGCAGTCCAAGACATTTCCTACATGCTCCAAGCTTCTTCACAGCAGCTTTCCTGTCATGGTATTTCATTCCTCTAAACTTTTTACAGAAGAAAATTTTGTCATGATGTCTTCCATCCCCACAGACACAACATATGTCCTCCATGCCTTTCCTTGCCATCTTGGTGGAAGCATATCTTCTCTCAACTTTCTTCCCGTGACAATGCTCTGGTTTCTCTATTTTCTCCACAGTTTTGAGTTGCTCAAGTCTCTCGAAGACCCCTTCCTGCTTCTTCAGGAACTTCAGGAGCATATCAAAGTGCTTGTCTGGGGTGACATTATTGCTTTGCTCTAGCATGAAGATTAACCAGTCTCTTTTTACAAAATCAGGCATCTTGCTCTCTATTGCCTTGATGACCAATGGGTTCTTCAATGCACCTGAATTTCCCAGCTCCGTCAGATCTGCCACAGCCTTCTCCACAGTCTGGATAACATCAATTACCTTTCTTGGCTGATTTCCTTTCACAGGAGGCATTTTCTCCAATTCTTCTAAAATCTCTGTGACAATTGCTGACTTATTGCCATAACTATTCTCCATGACTCTGAAGATTTCCTCAGCAGTGTTGTAGGTTGACAGTCTGAAATCCTTAATTATCCTGTCTTCAATGCTGTTAAGAAGTTGGATTTTCTTGACCTCAGCTGATCCAGATGGTTCTCCTTGTCTTTGAAGGTTCTCCCAATCCTTCCTCCATCTGTGATAATATCTCTAGTCTCAACTGAAGATAGGAAGAGCTGTTGGTTTAATCCTTACCACAGGCGCTGTAGGTACTGGTGCTCCAGCCATCACATTTGCAGGTTGCGCAACCTTTAATTCCTCAGCAGCTCTCCGTGCAGTGACAAACTCGGCGGTCCTCAGCTCCAATCTGCCGCTGGTTTCTTTGAGATATCTGACCCGGCTAACAAGGTGTCGTTTCTCCTTCCCAGGCATCCATCGCTCCCACGCTGACATGATCTTGATGACCTCCTTCATCCTCTTCCCCAAGAGACTTAGATGTACCTCATATCCCTCAAGGTGAGTACTTTCCACCAGTAAGTTTCCTGCTGCCTCAGCACTCTTCTCTGCCACAAGGATTGCATCCATAATTTCCTCTTGACCATACTTTGACCACAGATTCTCCTGGATAATGTGGCTCACCTCTTTAAACCTTGCTTCCGCTTCATCTGCAGTCTTTGTTATGTCACTTTCCAGCTTCTCCTCAAGGCCCGCCTCTTCCTCTTCTTCCTCTTTTGTTATCGCAGCCAATAATCCACTCCTGTATTCATCATTTGTTTCAAATACATTCTTTAAACAGCCTGAGAGCCTCTCAAACTCCTCACGCAGCTCTTCTACTACCATGTTGTCTGCTCCTTTACTGATGGCATTGGCTTGCCTGGTGAAGCTGCTCTTCTCAGTGGTCCTCTCCATTTTGAGCTGTTTGACCGTCTTCCCCAGAACCTTTTCTGCCATCTTGACTCATTCACAGCCTCCCTTGCGTCTACAGCTTTCCCCTGGACCTTAAAGCCGTTAATCTCCTCGTCCAGGCTGTCCGCGTGGTTTTCAACTGTCGAGTTATTTAATTCAAAACTGCCTGAACTCGACCAGGGGTTGCACAGAGGACGCAGGAGTCAACTCATTCCACTTTTCCTTTTTTATTTGATTTCTCAGAATCAAAATCAGTTGATCATTAGATAGTAGAAGTAGGTAGTAGTTAGTGAATAGATAGCTAGGTTGAAAACCAATGGCGTCTCTGTGCTTCTGCTCCCACATCACACCCAGGGCAGACAAAGGGCTGCCCAGGTGCTCCCTACAGGTTAATCAAGCTGCTGCTGCTTACTCTATGTCTGAAAAGGTGATCACTCAGACCCCCTACTGCCCTCTCTGGCAGATATCCTAAATACACTACCAAACACCAAATCAAACCAAAAAAAAAATATATAGAAAAAGCATAAAAGAGAACATAATGTGACTCAACAAACATAACACCTGAACCATGGTCGGATTGCTGACATGTTGTATTTATTATGATCATATTTCTCCTCCTCCCCGTCTCGTTTCTTTTCCTCCTCTCTTCTCCTCCTTGTCTCCTCTTCTTCTCCCCTCTCCTCTCTTTTCCTTCCAACTTCTCCTTGTCTCCTCTTCCCCTCCTTCCCTCTCCTTCTTCTCTCTTTGCTTTCTGTCTTCTCCTTGTTGTCTCCCATTTTCTTTGCCTTCTCTCTTCTCCTCCCCTCTCCTTCTCCTCTCTTTTCCCTCTCTCTTCTCCTCCTTGTCTCTTCTTGTTCTCCCCTCCCCATCTCTCTTTGCCTTCTCCTAGATTTAGTGTACTAAAAAAGAGAGATTTTTTCAACTGTTAGTACAACCATAACACCTGAACCATGGTTGGATTGCTGACATGTATTTATTATCACCTTAATTTTAAGTTAAATTAATGCAAAATGTTGATTTGAGAACAATTAAATTAAGTACATGTGACTTAAATCAATTGTGTTAATCTAACTTATTAACTTAATTTCAAAGAACTTAATTCATTTTGGTGTTACCAATTGAAACAATTCAATTAAGTTGGTTCAACTATTTTTGTGCCGTTTTAGTCTCAATTTATTAACTTTAATCTTGAACTTTGATTAACAAATAGCTTACTAACTATAACCAAATTACCAAATCAACAGTAAGTTAAAGTTGAAGGATTGGAATTCTACAAAGTAGAGGTTGGCAATATTCACGCTTGTGCAACATTAAACACACCAGTAGTTATACTTAAAGGCATTTATTTACAATGGAGCAGAGTAAAACACAATGTCTAATCTAGTATATACAGGTGTGTGTGTGTGTGTGTGTGTGTGTGTGTGTGTGTGTGTGTAGGGGTATGTGTGTGTCTGTGGGGACACAAACAAAGGCAAGATGGCCGATAAAAAGTGGTCACTGTGACCACATGACCTGAACAAAGAAACTACTCAAAATGGCTGCTGAGACCACCTGGTGTGTTTGGGAGGGACGGTGTGAGTGTCTTTCTTAGCCTAGCTCATGTAATCTAAAGGTACCAGGTTAGAGGGAGGAGGTTAGCTTCATGCAGGCTCTAGAACTGAGATGTACTACTATGTGTGTGAACATACGAGTACCCGATTAACTGTATGACTGACCACAACCTAAGCAAACATTACAACAACAAGACATCAATCAACAAGTATATTAACAAAGTTAAGACTTCTCCTGCTTATATATGCTGTGCTGTGCTATGCTGTGCTGGGAAAGGTTAGGCCCAGTCAGTTAACGTTACCCAGTCCTTGGAACAAACAAAGAGGTCCTTTCCAGTGTTGTTGTAAAGTCCTGTGAGTTGGGAGGCTTCCTGGTGGAGTAAAGTCCTGTCTGGCTGTGTTGCTTTGCTGTTATCTCCTTTGTTCTCCTCACAGAGTTAGCTGTTCCATGCTAACTCTGCTATGACTCCTGTTACTTGGAAAATCAGCTGGCCTTGTGTCGTAGCTGCTGATTCTGAAGAGAACTTGGTTCACTCTGAGTTAATCCGAAGCAGGTCGCTGCTGTTGAGGAGAAGAGCGTTTGCAGGCTGCTGTGAGCAGGCCAGCAAGAGAGCTGGTTTCTCAGGTAGCAAGGCTGACCTGGGCTGGGGCCCTGTTGCCCTTTGAGGAGCCGAGAGGAGAGAGCAGAGGCTACTCTCCAGAGCAAGCTAAGAAGAGAAGAGAGAGAGAAGAGAAGAAAAAGATCTGGTTTTGTTTGATGACACCCTTGGGGTTCACATGTCACACGCTGACCCACACTGGCTGGCCAGTAAGGTCCGTGGGGGGAAGGGTCGTCCCCAGGTGTGAACAGTGAGGAACTGTGGAGTGTGAGTTCCTTTGTCCAGTGGAGCAAAGAAACATCTGGTCTCTTGAATGATGAGTCCCAACAACATCCCTTCATTTTGTTTTCTACTGTGCAACAATTGTGTTTCTTTGTGTGTGTTGTTGTTTCGTCATCCTCTCTGACGAAACAACAATGACATGGACAACTGAATGGACAATTTTTCCAGGTAAAGGTTTTTTTTATTGAGTTTTTCTTTTTCCAGTTTGAGGGTGTAAGAATAGAGAGGTTGTAATGCTGTAAGCCCTTTGAAGCAAATCTGTGATTTTGGGCTATTTGAATCATTTTGATATTGTTTGACCTTCTCTGGTCTGCAATAACCCATGAACTGTGATTTATTGAATTTCAAATGAGGTATTAATGAATTCTTGAATGGAGACAGAGGAGTTCTGTCTGATTTGGAGGTTTGTACCTTATTTTGTGATGCAGATGACAGAAATCGAATCAGAACCTGTATGAATGTAGAAGCCTAATTCCTGAAGCACAATATGTAAGACTGTGAGATGAAGATGAGATGAAATTTTAATGACTCCCATTTGAAAACTGGGTCATTGCTGCTGTAAGATTTGGGTGTGGATACTGTGAGTAAAACTTTTGACAGAAGATGGCAAGGATAAAGACATCTTCCTATCAGTTGTAGAGAAATCTTTCTTCTCTTCCGACAGATGTTTGCTTTCTCCAAAGCATTAACACATTCATGTGACAGTAGGCACTCTGCTGAGAACATATCTTGGTTGTGGAAGCTTTAGTTGCTGTCGGTTCTTAGAAGGAGAAATTCTCTGTTGCATCAGCAGCTACTCACTTGACTCAGACACTCAGGTGTCATATGCATCCAGACCACTCACTGTCTGTCAGCTCCTCCTGCAGGTGTGGCAGCTCAAGCATTTGTCCATAGTACATTCAGTAAACTTCACTTCAAACAGCAGTTGTCCATGTAGTTGCTTTCATGTGGAAAACACCATAATAATAATAATAATAATAATAATAATGGGCTGAAGCTGTTATTTGCATTTGCATTCTTCTTACACTTTTTATCATTTATCAGCTGCAAACAAACAACCAGAATAAATCTGACAATAAGTTGATTCACAGTCACTGTTGAGCATCTTCACTGTTTGAACAGCTCTCTTGTCCAGCTATTGTCAGTGTGGAACTAAATTCTCTGAGTTCTCTGAAGAACCTTACAGCACATATTTGTTTACAGACAATTTATTTTATTTCATAACTGTTAACAATTGACAATTAAATCAGATTTATTGAAATAGGCTTTTTTTTTTAAAAATAATGTAGAATATGGCAGATGTAGGGGTGATCTGGCTGTCCTTCTCTGATCATTTTATGAATCATGTGATTCATCATGTGATCACTTGTTGAAGAATGAGGACGTCACTGATAAATGTTGTCTATTTGCTGAAACTCAGACAGTAGTTGTTTTACCCTGAACTTGATGCTTTACAAGGTTGGACCAATATGGAATCTGATCAATACAGGATCTGGTCTCCAAGTAAATTTCCACAGACTGTACTCTTTATTCTGTGTTTTAAGTGTGTAAACTATAAGATGACTCCATGAAGTTTGTCAGTAGGGAAAGTTTTATGTTTTTATGGAGGTGAAAAAGAATTGCAGTGTTTGTAACCTCAGTGGCGTCTCTGGATTCTGGGTGTTGCTTCCTGCTGCTGCCAGTACAAGAGTGGATTCAAAGGAGCCTTTTTCTAAAAACAGAGTTTCCTTCAGCTCCGGCTTCCTGTTTACATCCATTCTCAATCCCCCCACCCCCCAACACCCTCTATCTCTACCTTTAGCTCTCATCTTGTTGATCTTACATAGCTCTGAGCAGCACAATAATTCCTACACACCAATTTAAACCTTTTTATGCAAGTTTGTGTGTGTGTGTGTGTGTATGTGTGTGTGTATGTGTGTGTGTGTGTGTGTGTGTGTGTGTGTGTGTGTGTGTGAGAGAGAGAGAGAGAGAGAGAGAGTGAGTATCAGTGTCATTATGAATTATAATCAACAGGTCAGCAACAGCAGCCTGTGGGCTATTATTCAGTTTCCACATAAAGGCTGCACACAGGCTGTCTGCTCTACACATACAATGTGGTTAATACACAGAATAGGTCATAATAGGACCTTGCAAAGCTCACACACACACACTTTGTACTAATACAAACTTGCCTATCTTTCCCCTGACTAACCACATTGTAGTTCCCATGTTTTTTTTATCATGGAGATCAACCATGTTTCATCACATTACACAGAACAATTAACCTTAACTTTATTCACTAAGAAAAAGTAATTGTAGCTGAAATGCAAACATTTTATCATATGTATGAAAACACAGAAAATAGTGTAGTGGAAGAGAGCTAAATAAAATAATGTGAGGAGTTTTTCTTTATATTTTGCAGGGCCCTTCCTTCTCTGCCATTCCTCCTACAGTTCAGTCTAAAGAAACAAGTTAGTGATGCAATAAAGAAAATGTAAAACACTGTTTTATCCTCAGCTTGTGTTTTTGGTTTCACCTGTTCAGCCCTATCCTTAACTGCGTTGTTACGTAACAAAGACTGAAGAAAGCTTTTTAAGTTAGGTTTTTACAGCTTGAAGCCACAGGCTCCTGTGGTGCGATGGGATTATTTTTCCTGGGTTCAGCGTGACTCATCTGAATCCTTGTCCTATGTCAGAGAGTAGTTCTGTGTCCCTCTTCTGATCCAGTCTGTCCTGGAGCTGGACAAGCCTCCCACTGTGTGATATGAATTAATGGCTCATGTAATATGCTGATATATTAAACTACTGCTTTACATAGTGTAGTGAGCCTATACATCATTATGGGTTTTAAATAGCACGTCACTTTCACACATTTTGCATGTCATGTCTAGTGTTCTGGTTACACTGTAAAAAATCTGTAAGTTAACAGAATTTTTACTGTTTATTTTACAGATTTTTCCTGTATTTTTTAAAATACAGGGAAAATATTAATAAAATTACAAAAACTGACTGTGATTTTACATGTCAAATATAAAATAACATGAAAACACTAATTGTGAATAACCATAAAATTTCCATTTTTTTCAAAGAAAATTCATTTTTTTTCACAAAAAAATATAAAATGAGATAAAATTACTGACAGCAGTAAAATAAGTATGTGTTCTGTAAGATTTGTTTGTTAATTTACAAATATCTTGTGTAATTACAGAAGCTTTCAAAACACATATGTTGAATAAATGTGTTTTTGTCAATGTATAACATGTATAAACACTGGTTAACTGTCAAAATACAATTTTTATCATTGAAAACAGCCATAATTACTGTAATTCACTGTGACAAATGTCAGTAGATTTTATGTTGAAAAACTGAGAAACTATGAAAGTAAAAAACCATAAACTTTAAAAAGGTTAAATACTAATTTTTATAACAGTTAAACACTGTCAATTTATACATCAGTCAAAACTTTTTTCTGGAAAAAAATACATTACTCCACTGTCAAATACTCTTGCACTGTGTTTATAACAGAAATATGCTGTAATTTACATAACAGTCAATACAGTAATTTTTGCATTTACTTTTTGTAAAAAATACAATTTGTCACTGTTAAGTTGACTAACCTTGTGTTGATAACAGATATATGTCGTAATATATAACAGCTTACACTGTAAATTTATTTTTTGGAAAAAATATTCAGTTTGTGGCTGTTGAATGGGGCTACTCTGTTTTGGTCTCTGTCTTGGTTGTTTGGTTCATAGACTGTAACGTTATTGGCCGGTCGGTGGACAGTTTTTTTTTTTCCCCCAACATTTGGCGGCCACAGTTGCTGCTCTGGTTGAAATTTGACATGGAAGTCAATGTTATGGTTGCGGCTATTATTTTTTCTCCTCTTTGAAGTGACATCGCCTGTGTAGTGGCTCTTGAGTGTTTTGAGAAAAACGCTGAGCTAGGACATACTGTATTTCATTCCAAAGTGTCACAGTTACATTAGTTAAGTTATACTATTTGTTTGTTGATGATTACAATGTTATGGCTGTTTGACCATTGTTAAAATATGTATTCCTGTTGCATTGGTGGAAAATCTGTTCAGTCAGTAAAGGCATATGTTGTGCAATCCAGCAGGTAGCAGTAGTAGCAGTAATATTGAACAAGCTGTGTAAAAAAGGGCTTAAAATTAACACTAGTTAGATGCACGGATTGTGGGTATAGCATTAACCTTAGCCAATCCGCGAATTGGGCAGGTTGGGCCATAAAAATGAACATTCAAATAATGGATGGATGGATGGAATGATATAGGCACTGGGCGTTTATTCGAGACCCAGATTTTATTTAACTACCTGTTCATTTGA
Source organism: Seriola aureovittata (assembly GCF_021018895.1). Taxonomy (NCBI): domain Eukaryota; kingdom Metazoa; phylum Chordata; class Actinopteri; order Carangiformes; family Carangidae; genus Seriola; species Seriola aureovittata. Next base: position 7,652,823 of record NC_079383.1, on the reverse strand, counting down.
CTACTTGTTAGGTTATATTGTGGGAATGACCATTGGCGCTTTCATAAAATATTTACACAATGAGATTTCGATAAATAATCATCAGTAATGTCAATATAATGACTACGTTGGTAAAGGCAAATAATAGAACAGCTAGAACAGTCTGTTAAGGTCAGAAAAATGACATCACTTTACTGTAAATGTTAGGTTCAGTGCTGCAACTCAGCCCATCCAACCTGGCGAAACCCTTGATGTCCATATACAGTAACATTTGCTGCTCCCTTGCTGCTCCCTTATGTCAACAGCTACAGAATGGAGGAAGGAGGACAGGAAGAGGTAGTACCTTGGAAACATCTTGACTAATTAAGGACACTTTTATGCCAGTGGAGTTCTGGACTTCTGCCTATGGACTGTAGTAAGCCAGGGTATACCTGGTAATTCTATTCAAGCACGCTGTACAACCCAAACTGCCAGTTCACCTCAGTAATCTTAATCATCAAGATTATCTGTAAGTATCATACTGAGCACTCATGTATTTTTATTTTAAAGAAAAAGAAATCGTGTAATGTTCATAATCTTTTCAGTCATTAAAATATTACATAGAACTTTTGCCTTGTATGTATTTTTCATTGACGTTTTTAGTAGTGTAAGATAGTGTTATTGACTAAAGGTCTTTGGGTTTTTACCAAAATAGGCTAAGATACTGTTAATGAAATACTTTATTAACATTAAAGGTCTGCTAAATACACAAGAAATCTATGTAAAAAAATGTAAAAACTCAATTTATATTTGATATGACCGAAAATTAATAGTAGACTGGTGCAAATTATAAACCCGCTACCTAATTTTTCAGCAGTTTTTCAACATTTTTTGTAAGATAAATCAAATGTTTTTATGCATGGTATATAATTTTATTACATCAAATACAATTTTTTAATTTAAAATTATGTCATAAAAACTAACTAATAACAGTAACTGTCTGCAATTTTAAGCCTTATTATTTGTATTAATTGTATCGACCATATTTATAAGTAATTTAATTGTTTTTACAGGTGATATTCTTTATTATTCTTTAAGCCAAAAAAATATGGAGAATCTCATGTAAAATCAAAGCTATAAACTGTGTGATAAATATGGACATTTACTGTATTTTTATGAGATAGTTATTTTCTATTATTTTACAGTATTTTTCTGGCACCCCAGCTGCTGGAATATAAGTTGTTGTTTTTTTTTACAGTGTAGGGTTAGGTACAACAATGACCTGGTAAGGTTTAGGAAAAGATCATAATTTGGGTGTAATGACTACTCGGTTAACATTATGGGACACACATGGTAGTGGTTAAAAGAAATCTACTTTGCCTGTTGGTTTGAAATAGGAAAATCTATTGGCAGTTTCCTGTGTTAAAGGAAGATGTTTTTTCCTCTATGGTTATGTATAACAATGACCTGGTAAGGTTTAGGAAAAGATCATGATTTGGGTGTAATGACTACTTGGTTAACATTATGGGACACACATGGTAGTGGATAAGAAATCTACTGTGTTGGTTGTTTTGAAATAAGAAAACCTATTGGCAGTTTCCTGTGTTAAAGGCAGATGTTTTTTCCTCACTCTGTGGTGGAAACTGTTGATGGAAAAGCATACATTTTCTTTAGGGAACCATTATTCCCTGTGAAGAGGAGAATATCAAATATAAAAGCTGTTATGAAGTGGCTACAAACTGATTCCATCTTTTATGAACTCAACAGCTGTTAACAGCTGTTTATGACCTTTAGCCTTGAACCACATGAATAAATGCTGAGAGCTGTTTATGTTTTAAAACCTCAGTGTAAGTTATGCTGTGATTCACCTGAACCATAAAGTTAATCAGTCAGCAAATGGAGTCTACATGTGTAATTGTATCTCAATGGAAGGTGAGGAGTCAGGGAAACTACACATCACTTCAGGTGCAGCTCATCTTATTATTTCCAATAAAAGCTTCATTAAATATCTGTTACCAGGTAACCAGGGTGGTGTTAAAGTGAGATGGTGACTATATGATGCATCAGACCACTTTGTGTGTGTGAGGGTGTGTGTGTGTGTGCACTCTTCAAACAAACAGTAGCTGGGTTTGTCTGGAGAGTGTTTTTACAGTAGCCAGGTTGAAGTGTGTGTAAAACCTCTGCAGTCTCTCTGTAATTTACTAAAGCTTCAATGTATTGTAGAGTTTAACCCCCCGCGTGCACCTGTGGGGCAGATTTGAAAAATATTTTCTCAGTTTGACTGAATAAAGGTACACAGCATCAGACTGTGTAGAGGGCATGTCAACACAGCAAAAAGGGCTGTCTCATTGAAGTGCGACTTTTTCTGAAAATGTGTTTTTGGGATGTCATGATCAGACTGTGACTTAAATGACAGAGCTGTTTTATGGAAATGCGAGAGCAGATGATTACAGCTAAATTGATTCATCCTTAATTAAGAGTGGTGGAAAGTAACTAAGTCCATTTACTCAAGCACTGCACTCAAGTATTTTCAGTTTCTACTTTCTACTGTACTTCCACTCCACTGTATTACAGAGGCAACTAGAAGGGCACTCAGCACATTATCCAGATCAGCACCAGAATTTAATGGGTTCTTCCCTGGATGGCATCCCATCCCTCCAACAAGTTCAATTCAAATTGATTCAGTACTATTTGCATAATCCTGCTGAAAAATAAACAGACAAACAAACAGAAAAGGGGGAACACATAAGCTCCTCAATGGATGTATATGTTGAACTTTTTACTGCACTAAATTTATTTGACAGTTTATATCACTAGTTTTGTTGCAGATTCAAAGTAATAAAGCAAAATATAATAAACAAATAAATAATGATGTATTATTACAGGTAGAGGTAAGATTTTATTCATCCACTGACCAAAGCAGTAAATAAAGTCATTAAAATCAGTTCCATTTTTACCAGATACAACATGAAAGATGAACACAAAATGCATCAATAATTACAATACAATAATATCATAACATTCTGCACAATGAGTACTTATACTTTTAGGAGGTAAGTATATTTTGATGCTGATACTTTTGTACTTTTACTTAAGTCAAGTGTTGAATGCAGGACTTATTACAGAGTATTTCTGCACTGTAGTATTACCACTTCAAGACTTCTTCTACTGCTGATGAACCTGTCAATCTATGAGATTTCTATGTGTCCGTGGCAGATCTTTCTTTATGCTAAACCAAAGCCCAAACAAATGCTGGAGTGGTAGCGATGAGCCAATGATCTATGAGGACAGATGATGTTGTAGATCATTATGGATGACAGATGTTGGCAGTAAACCATGTCCCCATCTCTTTTTCCATGTACAGCTTAGGTTCTTTGTCTTTCAGTGTCTGAATGCTTCAGGAAAATCTGGTTATGTCCCCATCATCTGCAAGAGAGAAAGACAGAGACTACTCCACAGAGAAAAGAAATAAAGACAAACTCAGCCCTTTTATTTAAGACCAAAGTGTAGCTGTGACTGGTCACAGACTGTAGAGTGAGTTGCTCTCTGATTCTGTTGGACAGCGTCCTCGTCCCTCTGCAGGGACACACTCAGTCTGTGCTGAAGTAAAGCAGACAGTTTAAATACAGTATATCTGAAACTCACTCTGTTCAGTCAAGAATGAAAGGAAATAACCAGTTAAAATAATTTTTTTTAAAAACTGGAGCGGCAATTCAGTATTGCTGGTTCTTTATCTTTTCGGGATGAACATGTCTGTTATGTATTTGACCGCTGAATAACATCTGAATGATAAATGGCTTTAAAGCGTTCATGACAAAGAAATATCTACTTCTGCCTCTGAAGGCAGGAAACACTGAATTATTCAGCAAACTCAGAGTGTAACAAGACTACAGACAGGAAAAATAATGGTTTAAGAAGGGCAGTCTTTACAGACTGTGTACTTTATAACTATTCCCAGTCTCTTCCTACCACCACTGCATATGCTTCTGAGAATGAGGAGCAAAGAGCAGGCTGATAGTTTCCACCTCAGGCCTCAGTGTGTCCACATGATCCAGCTGTTTCAGAGGCAGAGCATCTGTTCTTCAGCAGCCACATTTAGAACAGAGTTTAGAAAGCTCTGAATCACACTTTATCAGCTTTAGATGTGGTAACAGAAGCTTTGTGACTGTACCTGATTGTTGATTTAAGATGCTTATACAGTGCAGCTTAATAGTGTCAGCTCTATAATATGGACTGCATTCATATAGCGTTTTTTCAGCCTTAAAAACCATTTAAAGTGCTTTAAATTATAAAACACATTCACACAGCACTTTTTCTACATATACAGTTCTTTGTCTACCATAAACACTGATGATACATTTGATCAATTAGGGGTTCAGTAGCTTGGACGCTTCTGGAATCGAACCCCCAACCTTCCGATTAGTGCATGACTCATGCTACCTCTTGAGCCATAGCCTCCCACACTATAATAACAGGTATTATTAGTCATCCTCATAGTACAGTAAACTGAAACTGTCTCATTCAAGTTGTGATGACAAACATAATCTCTGGCAGGATCATATTCAGAGGCAACAGTTTATTTTTAGAATGAATGAATGAATGACTGTTTATAAACAGCAGCAGAAACCAGATTATCATCCAGAGTCCGGTCAGTGAAGACAGAGAAGATTCTGACAAGAGAAACAAGAATCTGTAATGAGAACAAATACTATAGTGAACTGTGTCTGAGACTGATGATTCTTCAAGCTTCACCCTTCAATTTCCTCTTCACTTGCCTTAGCAAAGCCTCCATGAATCGTTTACAAGTGGTCCAGAATGCTTCTGCTAAAATTGTGTTTTGACTGTGTCTCCTACATTAATTCTAGTCCAGTATGAGGGGACTGGTCTTTGGTGCAGAAATGATGAGAGAGATGAGGAAAATGAGTCTGACATCAAATCCACACACAATAATTAGTGTACTATAGTTTTAACTGTTTTACTGCAGCTGAATACTGAGTACATTAGTTAGCTGGCTGGTTGCCCAGAGTGAGGTCCTTTCACAGGCTACTGGGATGTATGACTGCTTCACCAGCCTTCAGACTGAGCATTTTTTCATTGCTTTGAGTGCACTTGGTGAGAAGAAGGAGGCACCTCACTCACTAACCTCAGCTCTCAATCTGATTACAACTGCCAGTAAATGAAGGTATTTGCATATATTCAAATGAATTTGGTGCATCAGAAACATTGTGTAAAGATCCTGGCATATCTGTTGGATGGTGTGATGGAACAAGAGTTGGATTGGTGGACATCAGCTGTTAAACTCTAACCACTGGTAGATCTAATAAAAAGAGTTAATTATTTCAAATTTCAGACTGTCTGTGGCAATACAAAGGTAGAATGAGGCACTATTTATAACATAGATCATGACATGTTACAGTCCTGTTGCCATTGTATTTAGATAAACAAGAGCAAACAGCCATCTATCTAAATTCCTCAACGTGTCTCTATATTCCTGCCTCCTAAGCAGCTGCTATAGTTGATGTTTAATCTGTGGCTGTGATACTGCCCTTTACTTAAGGATTATAAACACATCCTTTATTCTATAGTGAGTCACACTGAGTACCCAATAGACGCTTGTGATTTTGTGAACACAAAGGCTGCCACTTCATCATCCCTGAGCTTCAGGAATATCATAGCAGCACTTCATGTTTCCAAGAATCCACTTTCTGATGCAAACAGAATGTTTTATCAAGTCTTCAGAGGCTCCTTTAATCTGGTTTATTTACATACTGTGAAGCAGTTTTAAGCCTCTTTTAATAGATTTAAATTTGAAAATGTCTCCGGAGACTGCACACACAGTCTCACACAACATTTACACAAGTGTGAATGCTCACACACTCATTGTAACAATACAGTCTAATGCTCACACACAAGGCTACACTGTGCTGAAATATTTATTTCTGAGGAACCTATGAAATATCTGTACAATAATGTGTATTGGCTGAACAGCAACACTGGACTGTTTCCAGTGACACAAGATGTCAAAGACATCTTTGCCTTTCACATCAAAGATGACCTCAGACACTGCAGACATGTTCAGCATGAAATCCTCTTTATCTTGTGGTGGGAACAGGAAATAACAGTGGAAAAATACAGCTGAGCGCCAGCAGTATACTGTGGTAGGATAAACAGTAAGTTGATTGGCTTTCTCCATCAGACTGAGTAACGACATCTGAGGGCATGACGCAGATTCTCAAAACTGCAGCTGACACACACAGTCATGTTTATGTTTCGTCCAGGCCTTAATGTTCATTCATCATTTTCAAACTCAAATAGTTAGGGCTTAATGGTAAATACACTGGATTTACACTGCTGGAGTTTTTTTCTTTGGATGACAACTTTACACAAAACTCACTCAACAGTTTTTCTTTACCTGTCCTGAAAATATTCTGATTCTGTCGGTTATCTCTAAGTTAATATTTCTGTACCTGCTGTACAGCTTCTCATAGACAGGGCACAGTTTTGTTACAACAGCCAGTTTATTTAATTTGTATGTTTAACATCCCCCCACACAAAACATTTTAGCATCTCATATGAATTCTGACAAAATCCAAAGAGAGAATGAAAGCCAGTGATTCCAGTCCAGGATACTCAGTGGACAGTTTAGAAAGGAACTGGTTTCAGGATTTGCTTTAAATCCCGTCTAATTGGGACAAAAAGTTTAATCTCAATAATGAATAAAATGTAAAGTTAAGTCCTTCTGTAATAAATATTCAGAGAAACATGATTTTGATAACATGTATAAAACACAGCTGGGCTGACACCTACTGACTCCATACATGTTGTAATAATGAGTTTGACATGAGGTGATATAGATCCATGTTAGAGAGACCTTTGATGTTTTCTGGCTGGCAGGAAGTTTGGTAAAAGGGAGGCCAGCACATTGCTGCTCCTCTTCCTTCATTCAGGCTTGTTACTTCACCACACCAGGCACCTTTGATTCTCATCATTTCAGATTTTTTCCCTCTTTCCTTCCTTTAGAAACTCAAAAGACAACTACGTACTCATTTGCACCAACGGCGTCATACTAGAGCGGGACAAACAACAGGCAAAATGGATTCTCGTGGATGGAGTGCACATGAAACACACTGTTTGAAAATTTAAAAAGCTTATACAGATACTGTATATTACAAAATCAAACATCCAAACATCTTGGGCAATTTGGTTTTGCCAAGAACATGGACAGGAATAGACCCAGTCTTTATTGTTTGGATTTCTTCCTCTTCTTTTAATTTTGCATTGCTGCCTCCCACTGGTAAAAAAAAACCCAATATATTTGGTCTTTGAAAACAGAAATGATGTATGTGTATGTTGGAGTATTGAGGGGGGAAATCAGTCACTTGAGTGGTCACTTGAGATATATGGGGAGATGCATGTTAATACCAAGTCTCAAAAGAGAGTTTGTTCCTCTCTGCTCAGTGAGCTTGTAAAGCTCATTCACACAGTCTTGCACCCAATTTAATTGTATGATGTAGTGTACGCTCTAATATTAAGTAGCTGCTGAGCTAACATGGCTAGCATGCTAACAACAGACTGACAGACAATGACAACTGCTAATGAGGCATCTTTTAGAATTGGTGTTAAATTAGTTAAATTCATTGTGTCAGTGTGTGTTCCTTCTGTTATGGTACTTCCTGATCAACCCAAGTGAAAGGCACTCAAAATCTTATTCTCCCCTTACCAATGCGCACACCAACACTGATGACAAACGTCTCCAGACTTGAAGAAAGAATGAGAGTCTCACTGGCAGGTGTCAACACCTGTAGTAATCTACAGCATGTTCAGAGACATTTCACACACAAGATACAGTATGTATCCTAATTTCATAGTTCACATCAACACATCTCTCTGTCTTACTCTCTGCATGACAGTTCCTGAGGACTATGTTTGGCGTTATCTTGTGTTTGGACTGAAGGCATTGTGCAGATTTGTTGTTTATACACACAGATAATGCTGTTTGCTTTGACTGCTGGCTTGCATCCTGCCTGTCACTGACCAAGCTATAGGAGGACCATCAACCCCCATTGATGGTCCTCAGGGGCCCAATACTGTCTGCCCCTGCCCTACAGTGGATTTCCCATGGAGATGGCTAATGTGCACACTTTATTTCATAGATCTCGATGACTAAATAAAAAAGATGACTTTCACATATCAGCTGCTCCTATTAAAGTAGTGAAAACTGTGACTTCCAGTCCATGATTGTTATAAATTAAACAACTTCTGAAACTATGAATGCTCATTTAACCCCTTATCTCTGTGACCCTGTTACACAAAGCTAACATGAACCTTACTTGTTGACACCATGTCAGTGTTTTTCTTCATTAGCATGTAGTTCGTACACTTATGTGTTCCTCACAAGGTACTAGGTTTCCAGTGCAGGAACATTTCCTGGGGAACAGAAACCTAAGGAACTCAGTTCCCCTACCTGCCAGTACACTGGAGGAACCAGTATCTAAATTTAGCAGATAGTTTCTATAGTTTGTGGGCTGCCCAACACCTCTTACTACCAGCCATGTTGTCAGAGAAAATAAAAACATGCAGAAGCAAAACGGGAAGAAACCTTTCACCACAAGGATTAGATTATAGGATTAGGCAAGATTAGAAGGTCCAGTATGTCATACATACGGAGACCAACACAACATTTAACCCTAACTTCAGTTACCTGAATACATGCTGTGTATGCGTAGTTACTGGGCTGCTGGTCTACTGGCAGAGTCAGGTGAGAAGCTGACAAGTAACTGATGAAGAAGAGGAGAAATTTCACAGATAACAGTCACAGCCACTGGACAGAAAGCTCCTCCATCAGCAGACAGTAACTCTGTCTTTAGCCCCATGAGCCTTTGCTCCATATCGTTCACACAGGGACATCAGCACAGACTGCCTGGACACAGCTGGACATTGAAGATGTTTCAGTTTAGAGGGTTCCTGCTAAAGTCGATCCTTGTTACTAATTTTTCAAAAATATCATGCCGGATCTGTCCATTACACCCGAGATCAGTGCAGAACGCTGCTCTTTAATCTAGTGATTTAAAACATGGTCCTTCATGTCACTGCAGTCCAGAGCTTTGGGGATTATATGTTGTGAACAGGGAGACATTCAGATAGTTCATGATTCTGTGTTATTATAAGTCCTCAGCTATATAATGTGCTGTGATTTGAAAAGCATTGAGCTTATAATTCAACTCTGACAAAAAGGACTGAATTAATATCCTGAAGTGTCAGGATATTATGTGCTGATCCTAAAGACTAAAAACAGTGTTGTGATATTGAACCATTCATTTACATTTATTTATAACAATAACCATCCACACAACATCATTATCTGGTTTACTGCTCACAGTGGATATCATTGGGATTATTTTGTGACCTTGACAGATGTTATAAACTGATTTGATTGGACATTCAGGATAAGTCCAGAAGGATTTATCAGTCAGGTTCAGACTGAAATGTGTTGAAATACAAAATCAAATTTGGTACTGATATTCGTATTCCGCAGACAAAGACTTCCATCCATCCATTATCTATACCGCTTATCCTTGTAAAGTCGCTTATGCTTGTAAGAAGAACAAAGGAGCGACCTCTTCAGCAACATAGAAGCCACACATCCAGACAAGACTTCTTTCCACCAGGATGTAACACAAACTCACTGGACTTTACAAGTAACACTGGAAAGGACCTCTCTTTTTTTCCAAGGACTGTGTAAAGTTGACTGGGAGAACCTAACCCAGCACAACATAGCACAGCATGGCTAAACATCAGAACTATTAACTTTTGTTAATGTATCCACTGAGCTTTGTTGTTGTAATGTTTGCTTCGGCTATTAGTTAGTCATACTGTAAACTTGATACATGCATGTCCACACACATACCTTTAGCATAGCTGAATCAGCCATCTTGCCTTTGTGTCCCCACAGACACACCTACACACACAGACATACACACATAGACAAACCTGTATATACTTAGTAGATTAAACATTGTGTGTTTCACTTTTGCCACATTGTAAATAAATGACTTTAAGTTTATCTGCTGGTGTGCTTAATGTTGCACCAGGAAGAATATTACTCCTGTACTCCTACAAATCCTTCAACTTTTACTTACTGTTGATATGGTCATTTTGGCTGTAGGTATTAAGTTAATAATCAATCAGAGTTCCAAATGAATAATAATTTGTGAGTGAATCAACACTGGCTGTCCTTTTCCTGTTTCAGAATGCTGCCCCTAACGAACTTTAATTTATTTTAAAGTTACAAATTAATTAACCCTAGCCAATAAATTGATACACTATCAATGCCCAACAATTAGCAGGTAGCTCAAAGCACCGCTAAGTATGGGCTTGATTTGTGGTGGGAAAAAGCTGCATTTGTATGGGCCTGATGCCTGAACTACAACACACAAAGAAGTATAACCATCTATTTCCAATTCATAGATTTTTTTCCCAGCTTTTCTCCCTGACCACTTGAAGTGAATTTTGTGGCCTGAGTAAAGTTGTTTTAGCTGGACTATAAAACCACAGCTTTAGTGCAGTCTGGTGTCCAGACTCATCTGTTTCATTTCTTTAACATGCCTGTTCAACCGTGTTTTCCCATCTCAAGCTAATAAATAAAAAGTATTCTTTGCAAAGTAACACAACTTCTTTTTTCACCTTCTCTCTACAGTATTTTGATTATTGTTTTCCTGTGCTTGCCACATGCTTTGTCTTTACCCCCTTTCATCTAGAAGGCAGTGATCTATGAGCCTGTTAACTCTACTGGAATGAGGTTTGAATGAGAGCTTAGTGGTGTGTTAATGATTAATGAGACTTGTGTGAGCAGGCGAATGCCACACATATCTAAACCTTAGAGGTGATTACCAGGTGGAGATTGGTTTTGTGCTGAATCATTAATGGAAACCTTACAGAGTAACCAGCTGTATTGATAGCCACTTCAATGTGGGAGATCATGCTGAGAACTCCTGCTCAAAGTTTATCTGGGAATGAATGATTTAACAGCCCCTTTAGCCTCCTGACATGGGACTGGGTCTGTTGGCTCCTAAATAGAAGTTCTCACCAATGCTTTGTTGCCATCAATATCCTCAACCACTGGGTTCAGAGTCTGAAACTGTGATGATGGTTTCATGCTGTAGGTGGTCCTTCCTTAGTCTTGTCAGGAAATTGTGACATTGAATGGTCTTGAGACTCTGACAGATGTGGAACTGTGGAGCGGCTTACTCTTCCTACCTAATTTCCACTGGTCTAAATTGAAATATGTTTGTAGTGTTTAGTCCTCCTTTAGTTCACAGTTGGCGGCTTTCCTACAACAAGCCCTTGATGACACAATATGTACGTCCAGAGTTTCTAGAGGAACACAATTGACTTCTGATCTAATGTAACTCTTAGCAGGATGACATCATTGTTTCAAAAATAAAAATATAAATTCATGATCTTTACCTACCTGACTTGTTTTTGTGGCTAAACCTCAACTAAACCTTTAACATAGCATTGTCACATCAATAAATGGTTTTATTTTTGAAACAATGATGTCATCCTGCTGAGAATTACATCAGCTAAACCACAATGTTTCCAGAACCATAACACTTTAGTTAAGGTTCTGGAAACATTGTGGTTAAAAGAAATCAATCTAATTCTTGGTTGAAAACAGGAAATTAACAGCTGTCTCTTGTGTTGGAGTCCAGTGATTTATTAACCCATTCAGAGAACTCCTCCTTCTTTGGACACTGTTGCTCTATAACATGACCTGATGTCCTCATTTGAACAAACAAATACATAGTCAGAATTACTATGGCTGCAAGAGGACTTTCTGACTTAAACTGACTTAAACATTTTGAAACTCCTCCTACATTCTTTTCCACAGGGATGAACGGCATTTACCAGTAAACTTCTACTTTTAATGACTTGCCAACTAATTCTGTCTACTGTAAATCAACAACTCATGTTTGAAATATCAAATATTTGTAGTCTTGAATTATTTATTTTGGAAGAAACAGAATAGAGTCAAAATTATTATATGATAGCTTTTATCACATCTTGTTGTAGCGTACATACGTGGCCTGGCATCAGTCACAAGCCATTAAGGAAGTTCATTATAAGGACATGCAGAGTTACGGACCCACAATTGACACTTTGCGACTCTTTCCACCATCAAACTATCAGATTGATAGGAAACAGAGTCAAAGGACCCCTCTTCCACAAACAGACCATGCTGTTAGCATGGCCGAACGACACAGAACCAGACCAAAGATCAAAGGGTCAGCTCCAGAGGATCAACCAATGGACACCAGACAACTGGAGAATATAGGCAAAATCTCCAGTTTGTAACAATAAGACTTTGTCTAAAGATATTTGATTGTTTCTTGTATAGGACGAGTAACAACAAAAGGACTGATTAACGCTAAGGTGTGAATCCTGGCCTGTCTGTGCCATGCATGAACACACACACGCACGCAACACACACCAACCTCCCTTCCTCTGCCCCTCTCTAGATAAGAGTCATAAACTACAACCCACATTCCAATCCTGGGTAGTGACCAGCAGAACACTCTTCACAGACACAGATCAAAGGATGAATGTAAAATTAAATATCTAACTGTTCTGTAACTCATGAGATGTTCCTATGCAATAGTTTAATCCCAAACTTCTATCCCATAGAAGGTTTGAAACGTAACATGTAGATTTTAAGACAATGTCTTTCATGTGACCATACTGTCAGCATCCTTCACACAAGGTAACACACACTACATGACATCCAGAATGTGCATATTATTATTATTACAGTCGAAGAACTGCTGTGTAATCTATATGTATAGACCATTAGCTTTGGGAAATGTTTATATTGTTTGTTTGATCAATTAACAACTTGTATCCAATCCAATCCAATCCAATCCAGCTTTATTTATAAAGCACTTTAAAAAACAACCAGAAGTTACCAAAGTGCTGTACATGATAAAAATGATAAACACAAGATAAATTAAAATACATAAAACATCAATAAAAACAGATATATAATAAGAGAATACAATAAAATAACATAAAATAAGATAGAACAATAAAATAAAATCACATCTTACAAGGTGTCAAAGGCCATGGAAAAGAGATGGGTCTTAAGAACGGATTTAAAAACAGACAAGGAAGATGCCTTTCTAATGTGCAGAGACAGATCGTTCCACATTTTAGGGGCTGCCACAGCGAAAGCACGGTCCCCTCTGAGCTTGCGCTTCGTTTTTGGCACCCTCAGGAGCAGCTGATCAACTGACCTGAGAGAGCGGGTGGGTGTATATGGTTGCAGCAATTCAGAGAGGTAGGGAGGGGCGAGACTATTGAGAGATTTAAAAGTAAATAAAAGAATTTTAAAATGAATCCTAAAATGTATGGGCAACCAGTGAAGTGAGGCTAAAATGGGGGAAATGTGGTCATATTTGCGTGTGCCAGTTAAAAGACGTGCAGCAGCATTTTGTACCATCTGGAGACAGTTGATGGAGGACCCACTAACCCCCACATAAAGTGCATTGCAGTAATCCAGCCGTGTGGTGACAAAGGCATGGATTACTGTCTCAAAGTGCTGCTTTGAAAGAATTGGCTTTATTTTGGCCAGCTGCCTCAACTGGTAAAAACTTGACCTCACAACTGTCTTGATCTGATTGTCAAGTCTGAGGTCAGAGTCCAACTTAACTCCCAAGTTAGTGACGCTGGATTTTAGGTGTTGAGCCAAGGAACCTAGATCTAGACAGAGGGTCTCGGAGCTGCCACCATAAACAATCACTTCTGTCTTCTTTTCGTTAAAATTTAAAAAATTTAGAGCCATCCAGGCCTTTATGTCGGCAAGACATTCAAGTAAGGGTGTGACAGAGAATGCTTGATTCTTTTTAAGAGGCATATAGACCTGAGTGTCATCTGCATAACAATGAAATAAAATACCATGCTTCCTAAGTATGGAACCAAGCGGGAGCAGGTACAAAGAAAAGAGAAGAGGGCCTAGGACTGAGCCCTGCAGGACACCACATGACAGAGGAGCAGAGGAGGATACAGAGTCACCAAGACCCACACAGAAAGTTCGATCTGCCAAGTACGACCTGAACCACTCCAGTGCTATGCCACTGATGCCCACCCACTGCTCCAAACGTGAAATTAAAATGTCATGGTCTACAGTGTCAAATGCAGCAGTTAGGTCTACAAGTACAAGAACAGCACATTCACCGGAATCACAAGTTAAAAGAATATCATTAAAAACTCTTAAAAGTGCCGATTCTGTGCTGTGCAGTGATTTAAAACCAGATTGGAAGACCTCAAGAATATCGTGCTCCTCCAGAAAGGACATTAATTGATTGTAGACTGTCTTCGAGGAGTTTTGAAAGGAAGGGCAGTTTGGAAATAGGCCTATAATTTGCCAGAACTGCAGAATCTAGACCTGTTTTTTTAATTAAAGATTGCACTACTGCATGTTTAAAGTTTTTAGGGACTACACCTGAGGACAAACTGCTGTTAATAACTGCAAGCACAGATGGACCCACAGTGGGAAAAACCTCTTTAAATAGTCGAGAGGGGACAGCATCATTAGGAGAGCCTGAGGGCTTTAAATGACCAACAGTGTCCTGTAAATCTGACAGAGGCACAGACTCAAACCTATCAAGGACAGCTGAGCAGGGGACAGAGACTGAAGGGTCATATGCAGACGGTGAGATTAGAGCCCTAGTGCCAGCAACCTTGTCAATAAAAAAGTTAAGAAAGTCTTCACAAACAGCAGGCGAAGCCTCAATACCGACGGTCTGTGGAGCATTAAGAACGGAGTCGATAGTCTTAAACAGAACACGAGGCTTATGACAGTTTGATAAAATAATATCAGAGAAATGTTTAGTTTTAGCATCTTTCACAGTTGTCTGATAGTTACGCCAGCACTCTCGTAACATTTGAAAAGACACTTGCAGTTTGTCTCTCTTCCATTTGCGCTCAGCTCTACGGCACTGGCGTCTGACAGCACAAGTAGTGTCATTTAGCCACGGTTCACATTTAGTTTTAGGCAGCCTAATTTTTAATGGAGCCACAGTGTCTAAACCAATTTGGCAGGAGGAGTGAAACCATGAACTAAGCTCGTCCGTGTCGTTATACATTGATTCAGGAACGACACAGCTCTGATTAAAAACGGCCGAGAACTGACCAGCAGTGGAAGGGTTAATGACGCGACAGCACCGGGCAGCAGCAGCGCGAGGTTTAACTGTGTTACCGGCAACAACAACATCAAACAGTACAGGCATATGGTCCGAAAACAATGCGTCACAGATCTCCAAGTTAAAAACAGGCAAACCATATGATAAAACGAGATCGAGTGTGTGTCCGCGTTCTTGTGTGGGACCAGAAACAGACTGTACTAGATTGTATCATGATTAATTCCAGGTTTGAAGGATGTAATATGAAATCAATACTCCTATTACTCCTCTCTGCCATTATTAATGCAAGTAGTTTTATGTTATTTCATTTAATGTTTTGTGGTCATGGTGGAAGAAGGATGTGCAAGTTTATAAGTAAACTCTAGATTTAAATTATTCCAAAGTTCAGTGGAAAATTACTCTCTTCTCCAAGTGGAAACACAGGAGAAGATGGGTGACGCAGCTGAAATATGCGCCAGCCCCCAGGGGATAAAACAGTCGTGAACAATTCACACATTGTTCAGAAGCCTATTCAAAAGCCAAAACCAGGTCTAAGCCTAAATCAGGACGACAAGAAGATTCGAAAAGCGAGAAACGATGCAGAAACTAGAAGCTGAGAACTTTGCTCAAAGCTCAGAGACCCGGCTCAAAGCCCGGCTCTGTAGCCATGTAAACTCTTAGTTCTAAGCTGTTCGCCACAAACTCATGGCTTTAGTCATTTTTGCACTTTTCGCGTCTTTTATATTTCTTTGCCACAAGCTCCAAATAACATGATTTTTGTCTACATGCGCGATCTTTTATTTTTATAAGCCAAGTCAAGACCAACTGAACCAAAGCAACAGAAGTGCCTCAGAGTAATTTTGTATCTTTTAATCATCAAGTTTTCCTTTTTGAAGATTTTGACAACTTTAGAGTCATCTGGTCAACGCCAGCCTCCTCTAAAGTATCCAACCAAAGTGAAGAGCATTAGAGTTTATTTCGCATCAAGCCGCAAGAGACACCAGCAGATAACACCTCTGCACGACCGCCTGCAGAGAAGCCGAGCAGAAATCAAGAGAGCCCGAGACAGAAAGTCTCCTGGCAAACTCCACCAGAGCTGAACCGCTGAGACACCGGCAGAATCCGTCATCGTGATAACGGGACACGGCCTCCAGGAGAATCCACCTAGATCCCGCGTCTCCAGGGTTACCACGGCAACCACAGCCACCTGGGTTCCAGCCGAGGGTCTTCAGCTACAGCGCAACTCACAGTAGGCCGGTCTTAACACTCTGCTCATGACTGGGTTGATGTCGAAATATAGCAATATTTAATTATCAAACCTAATTCGTAGATGTAGTATCATTAGCTGTATAACCATAGTGTATAGCCATAACATATTCTCTCCCACCATTGCCAACTCATCACACAGCTCATTCCATTATTATTTTCATCTTTATGATTATTACACCTTGCATTTACTCTGTAGATAGTAGTTTAGTTAAATAAACTCCTTTATTTACACCCAGTTGTTGTCCTGTTGTATTCTTTTGACGTAGAGACTGGAGATCCATTGAATCGAGAAGTCATGGCTTCCAATATGAGATTGATAAATTTGGCAATGAAGTAATTCATTGTTGTCCTCCTAGAGGACTTGTGCCCCATTTCAACGAGAGTAAATCCTTAAATATGGCTTAACGCTACATTGTTGTAATCTTTTTTTCACATACCAATATTAATATTGACCCATCCATTAAATGAAATTAAGTAGTTATGCAAATATGAATATAATCTACATAGAGCTACATAAACGCTGTTATTCACACAGGTCGATCCAATGGAACTGGACTTAAGGTGGGTGACCCATTAGGTTAAAAGGAGAAAGACAGGGTGGGTGGTGGGGGAGAGAGAGGGAGAGAGAGAGAGACCAGGAACAGCTGTATATACTGCTGATATAGTGAAAATGTTAATAGTAATACCCATAGGTAATGGTGTTATCAGTAATAATAATGATAATAATAATAATAATAATAATAATAATGATATGGGGGGAATCATAAGTGGAAATCAGAGCAAGTGAAAGATCTCAGCTCATGTTAGTTGGGACAGTAATTAGGGACAATGCCTGTTGTCAGCTTCTATACATATTTTGATAACATACAGACACTGTCACTCCGACCATTTAACAGCTGAGCAGGCTCTTTTTACATCTCTTTTCACATACAGCTTTTAAAGTCACTTACTGAACGGTATTGAGTTTAAAGTGTGAATATATTGTGATGATTATTTTTCAATCAGAAATTTAAAAGACGTCATGATTTCAACTGCTGACTTTACAAAAATGCATTAAAAACATTGCAACCCTACAGCACAGACCTTGCAGCCTCTGTTCAATGTCAGCACCTTCACCCCCCCCCCCCCCCCACCCACCCACCCATGTGCCGAACCTAATATGTTTTAATGGACTCACAAAATGCCTGTAACATAACTGCAGTGCTCTCACACTGCTGCAAACATCAACACTCCATTTTCTTTTCCACACAGTCACATTATACTTTATAATGTAATACTACTATAATGTAATACTACAGATTCAATGCAAAATAGAGGGTGACACATTCCGGTAGAGGACTTTAATAATAATTCCATCTAGAAAAAAAGACACCGCAGGAAAATAGGGTGAGAAATATTATTGACTCTCACTGACTTTTCATTGTAGTGAAATACAACATGACAGGAAACATACAAAAAAAGAAGATAAATAAATAATTGAATCAGATGCACTCGCAACCATTTCTCTATCATCCATCACACCATGTTTGTGCATCTACATGGTTCCCAAAGCTTTTAAAAAAAGTGTTCTTGGAAATATTCCCAGAGACGAGGGACATATGTGGATAAGATGGAGGGCTGATGACAACAAACACCAGGCTGATGAAATGTGCAGAGAGGAGATCAAATGTATATGCAATAAGATCTTCATTTCAGCATTTGGAGAAAATAAAAAACTAGAACCAATTTGTATTTTTTTGTAGGATGACATGACAAATACACACACACACACACACACACACACACACACACACACACACACACACACACAGCAAAGCCCAAATTGCATCAATTCATATTTCATTTTCAGTCCAGAAATGCCTCAGGCCTTCTTTGTGATGGAGTTGTGTATGCATGTATGCGTGTGTGTGTGTGTGTGTGTGTGTGTGTGTGTGTGCTATGTTTATCTTCTCTTAATTTAACCATCCATTTTCTGTATCTGCTTATCCTTCTCAGGGTCAAAGGAAGCTGGAGCCAATCCCAGGATTCAGTGGGCGAGGGGGATTTACAGCTTAGAGTGGTCACCATCTCTCACAGGGGTCTCTTCGTGTGTGCATGAGCGCGTGTGTGTGTGTTGTTAGTTATCATTGTTGAGTAGTGATTTATGACTCATTTTGCAATAACTGTAAAATATGTAACTAAATTTACAGTATATGACTGGCTTCCAGCTGCATTACTCTCAGTAAATGATATGACAGCTATATACCATCAGATTACTGTGATGTAGCAGTATACTATTAGGGAAATACTGTCACTGTAAAAGTAACACTGTAATTTACTGTACATTTACATTTGAAGTACAATTTGTAAAATACTGAGAATTGGACCTTTTGTCTATAACCTATAACATAAAAAAAAGTTAAAAAATAATAATATAGTGACACACAATACATACACAATAATGAAATAAAAATAGATTTTCATGGTGTGTTGAAGCATAATAATATCCATCATTTTATACTTGGGGCTGACTTACTATGTGCATCACCTACATTCTGTTTCACCACGTTTTTAATTTAGAGGAATATTTATGTGCACAATGAAGAAGAGCAATATTGAATTAAATCTAAGAGCTCTGTCAAATAAGAGGATATCTGCTAAGTTTAAGTATGTTTTTTTTTAACTGTTTAAACCTTATAAGTGGATAAAAAGCACAGACACTTTATCATAGGATAAAAAAAGATTGATTATTGATGCAATTGAACAACTGCAAGCAGTTGATCCAGTCACAGTAGCTGATGGTACAGCAGCTCTGTCGAGATTTGGGTGGGTGTGCAGGAGGCTATAGGCTTTAGATTACTTTAGGTTATCGTGTTTTCTTTCCTGTCTAATGTTTTCAGTGTAGCAACATTAGGTTATGGGTAGCTGCTAGACTGTATTTTTGTTTGACAGGTAAGACTGGGGATAGGGTTTTATTTTCGTTGTGTTCTTGTATAGTAGTAGGGATTCGTCGGGTTAGGAAGCGGGATTCATTTGTGTTGTGGTTGTACACAACACAAAATAATGTGTTGCTGTGCTAAATAATAAACAGCAGTACTTGCCTGATACCATCATCTAAATGTTGCTTCCCTCGTTCCTAAACATCTACAGGTTGTAACAACGAGAACAAAAGTGTAAGGGTTGGTTTCAGTAGTGTGTTGGTCTGCTCTAACTTAAAGGTACAGTGTGTAAGAATTGGCCAGATCTAGCCAGAATTTTAGTTTAAAAGGTTAAAAAAATTAACTCTAACTATTGTATTTCAGAGATACTGTATCTACTGAAATGAGCATGCTAACAACTACCTGCGTCCCAGGCCTTGTTGTAATACCACTTTATGACACTAGATGCTGTTTGAATCAGTGTAGCGTCTAGTCTGCCCTCAATCCCACAAAGAAGAGCTTCCTTCAGAGCTTGAAGTTACGCTACAGCTCTGACTAAAAAAAAAAGAAGCTGCTGACCAGCATAACAGAGACGCAGGGATGGCCGAAGAGTGCGATCTTTATCTCCATCCTGAAAGACCGCTCCGACAAGAAACCACGTTCAACGGCAAAGACGCAAAACACGGGTGAGTCCTGGTGTGGCCTCCCACCGCTGGAGACAGCTACGGGTAAAGAGACGCGGTTTGATGCCGAGCCCGCATCTTTTCTTTTAGACTGGTGAGTAACATCTAATGTTGGTCTGTAGCGAAAAGTATCATTAGTGCAAATGACAAACCATACTGACAAACACTTCAAGTGGCATAAATGTATGATTGATGATGTCAACAGACATTTTAGCGATTTAGTAGAATTTAACCAGGTCATGTGGCTGTTGTCCAGCTAGATGCATCAGTAACTTTTCTTTTACAGGTAAGACAAAGAGACTGTTTGATCCAGGACCATCCAGTTAAGGGTCCACTGCCTAATACTTCATTTTAGCATATTCATATCTATCCTTACTATTTATTATACTCACACAACATACCTAATATGTTTGAATATAAAGAACTTGTATGATGTAAACAAATTGTCCTATCACATGTTTGTCTGTATCATGACCAGAATTCCAGTCCAGTCATCCCCAGTGATGGACCAGCAACTGCTTCTTCTTCCGCATCTGGCCTCATCAATCATCAACAACCACATTACAGTAACACCTTGGAGTATAACTCCTGCACAGAACAAATATTGTCTATACTGTGAGCTTTCACACATCCCGCTCAGCAGGAGTTTTGTGAACACTTTTGTACATAGTTTTTTTATTGTTTAATTTTTTTAATATGTGTATCTATGCATATTTACCTTTTTGAATGTTACAGTATATTATATTTTTATTGTTATTTACTATAAATGCATTAATTGGATACTGCACCAAACACCAAGCCAAATATCTTGTAAGTAAAAACCTACCTGGCAATAACCTTATTTTCTGATCCTGCCTTTGTGACGATGTCAGCATCCCTTCCTCAGTTTTCAGCGGACAGTCCCGTTTTTGGGGGCCTGTCATGTACTGTCAACATAGCTCGTAGTTTTTTTGCAATATATTTGTATATTAATATCTTTTTTTGTCAATTGATGTTTTTTATTCTACGTCATTGCTTCGTCTGACGATGGACAAAATAATGTACACAAAGGAGGAACTCCTGGCTTTAAAGTTTACCAGATATGGAGTTAAACATCCCATACCGGCTGAACTGAAGAAGCCGTTCTGTGGATACAGAGCCAGGGCTAAGCTAAAGGCTAGGAGATGGAGATATAAGCCTTTTCTACCATCGATCCTCATGGGAAATGTCAACTCCCTGGCTAACAAGTGTGATGAACTGGAGGCACTTGTGAAGAACCAGTGATCATATCGTGAGTGTAGTCTCATGTGTTTCCCAGAGACCTGGTTAAACGACAACACTCCCGACCGTTGTGTGAATTTACCTGGCTGTACTGAGGGAGTTCTCACACATCGTCGCCATTGTTGTTTACATTCAACCACAAGCTGAGCTTGCAGTCGTGTGTGACGTCATCCACGAGACTGTTGCAAGAGGACAGACCCAGCACCCTGATGCATTCATTGCAATATTGGGGGATTTTAACCATGTAACTCTCACCTCTCACCTGACTGGCTTTACTCAATATGTTGACTGTCCCACAAGGGAAAATAAGACACTTGATCTGTTGTATGAAAATGTCAAGGAGGCCTACACTGCTTCAGCTCTACCACCACTTGGCAGATCAGATCATAATCTTGTTTTTCTTCAGCCTTCCTACAAGCCCTGTGTACTGAGGCAGGCTGCAACCACCTGCTCATTCAGGAACTGGACCCCGGATGCCAGTGAGTGTCTAAAAGACTGTGTTGAGTGCACAGATCAGAATGTCCTGTTGGAGTCACAGGAAAATTATAAAAGCAAGGACCCTTACCTTGATAAAATGGTTGAATGTACCACAGACTATATTAACTTCTGTGTGGACACTGTAATACCAGCAAGGACTGTACACTGCTTTCCAAACAACAAACCTTGGCTCACCAGTAATATTAAGACCCTCCTCAACCAGAAAGGGGAGGCCTTCAGGGATGGAAACAGGGAGAAACTCTGAAGAAGAGATTAAAGCAGGCGAAGTAGGACTACAAAAAGAAAGTAAAGAGGAAGCTGCAGCACAACAACACCAGAGAGGTGTGGAAGGGAATGAGTACTGTCACTGGCTATAAAGAGAAGAACAAGTCTCCTGTCCTTTACAGCGGAGGAGGTGAGGACGGAGCTCAAGAGGCTATGTCCTGGAAAAACAACAGGCCCGGATGGTGTGTGTCCAAGGCTGTTAAAGGACTGTGCAGCCCAGCTGGCCGAGCCTCTCCAGAGGATCTTTAACTTAGGCATGGAGGGTCCCGGTCCTGTGGACATCATGTCTTGTTCCGGTATCTAAAGTATGACGATTGGCTGAGATAAATGACTACAGACCAGTGGCCCTCACATCACACATCATGAAGACCCTGGAGCAGCTGCTTCTCCACCTTCTGAGGCCACAGATTGAACATGCACTTGTCTCCCTTATAGTTCAGCTACAAAGAACATATTGGAGTGGATGAGGCCGTCCTTTACATGCTCCACCGGGCCCATTCTTACTTGGATGAGCCAGGTGGTTAGATGAGGATTATGTTCTTTGATTTCTCAAGTGCATTTAACACCATCCAACCCCCCATTTTTAAAGACAAGCTAAAAGGGATTGGGGTGGATACCTGCTTCACATCCTGGATTGTGGATTACCTGACAAGACGACCACAGTACGTCAGGCTGGGTAACTGTGTCTCAGGGACAGTGATGAGCAGCACTGGGGCTCCATAGGGGACTGTTCTTACTCTGTTCCTGTTCACCCTGACTTTAATGAGTAGAGGGATCTGATGATGGCCTTCAGTGAACAACAAGAACTGCCTCCTTCTGAGCAACTCCAAGACCAAGGAGATGGTCATTGACTTTCGTAGGTCTAGGCCCATCCTTCAGCCAGTAAACATTCAAGGGGAGAACATTGAGGTGGTGCACACTTATAGATACCTAGGTGTGCACCTTGACAGTAAACTGGACAAGTCCCTGAACACAGATGCCATCTACCAGAAGGGGCAGAGCCGGCTCTTTTTCCTCAGGAAGCTCAGGTCCTTTGACGTCTGCAGTGAAATGCTGCACAAGTTTTATCAGTCAGTGGTGGCCAGTGTACTCTTTTATGCTGCAGTCTGCTGGGGCAGCAGCATGTCAGATACGAACACAAAGAGACTGGATAAGCTGGTGAAAAAGGCTGGTTCTGTAATTGGCAAGAGTCTGGACTCACTCAGGACTGTTGTGGAGAGACGCATGCAATGTAAGATGGAGGCCATCTTGGACAATACCGACCATCCTCTCCACAACATTCTGGCACGACAGAGAAGTAGCTACAGGTGCAGAAAAAACCTAATTTCACTTCGCTGCAGAACAGAGAGGTTCAGGAGATCCTTTGTTCCTACTGCCATCAGGCTATACAACACCTCAGCCAAAGCAAGTGGACTAATTAGTGCCACGGGTGCTCAGCTCCGAGGCATCTATTAATATTCTGTTTCGGGTTTATTATTCTTCCGCCAAATTTCGGCGCGTAACTCGTCCCGCAGCTTTGAGAAAACCCCGGTAATATATACATCAAAACGTGCGTCTTGATCCCGAAAGGGGTGCTATGACTTTTGGTGTTAAAATTCCAATTTTTCCCAAAGTTATTCCCAAAAAACTGGGAATAAATAATGCATTAGAAATGCATTGGAATTTTCTTTAGAAACCCACCTTTTTTCTACAAAATTGCACCTTTTTTCTGAGTCACCCAGCTCTCTCATACCTGCGTGTAGAAATTTGATTCAAACTATAAAACGGAGGAAAACTTCTGCTCTCTCAAAAAGACAGGAACTGTTTTTACATAACATGTAAACTTTTCAAACTGTGAGCACTCAAAGGAGGAGTGCAAATCACTTTTTCTTCAAAGTTAGAGTGAAAGCGTCAGTTGGCTAGAGTGCGTGAAGCAGTAAAAAATAACCTTTATTTTTATTTTTAACTCGAGCTCGCGGCCAAACCGTAAAAAGGAGACAAATAATTCTTTCTGAAAATGTAGACATAGTTGTTGGGATTCATAAAATGTAACTTTGACAGGTAGGGTCTGCACAAAATTTAAACGGGGGTGCCGAGTCCGGCAGCAATACCTGTCTCACTCTCATTGACACCTAATGTAATTGTCTTTTTTTTTCAAAAGAATCTCTCTCTGTCTTCGCACTGAGCTTCCTCACTCATTTTAAGGAATATCTGAATAAAATAGAGACTGTAGAAACTTCTGGCTTCAGTGCCTGGCACGGTCTTTTCAGTTTTTGAAAAGAAGTAATGGTTTTCTCATAATTTGCAGTTGTTTGAAGCCATGTAGAAGCCAAATTCTGGGCAGGTTTTCACATTGCCATGGCAACGGCAGCTCCTGACCTGTGTGCGTGCGCCTAGCAACCAGATAACCAACTCTCCAAGCTCTGCTAGCTTTACATTAGCCGCATGTTAGGTCTTAAATTACATTTAGTTAGGTCTTAAATATGTAAGTCCATTTACTGCTTCCTTCGTAGCTTTTTTTTTTGTTTTGTTAAAAGAGTGAATGAAGTTGTGACGGTCTCCGCTGAGACAGAGGAGCGGAGAAGCTACTAGCCCTCTCTCGCTGTCACTTCTAGTTGCGTTGCTCTCCTCCCCAGTAATGTTAAATTTAGCACAGAAAAAAACATAATAGTGGTAATTTAAATAGCAGTTCATGGGATTTATTAACCCTCAGGGGTCCCTCGGTCCTTTTTTGGACATTTTCTTCACTTTTCTTTTTTGATTTGCTGATCATTTTGGCTGTGTTACAGCTGAAGGTATGGATTTCTGCAAGAAAGTTTCTTTTTTTGACATATTTTTAAAATCTAATGTCAGTTACTGTTACAGGTCTATTATACACTGGTAACACATTTTGTACCCTCTGGGGTTCCTCGCGTCCAAAAAAGGACACACAAAGAAAATGCTATAAAATCATCATATATCAATATTTTTTTCTGCTTTTTTTTGCATACATCTCTTAAACCACTTCAGTTCTGTTCAAACCTACCAAATGTTTATTAGTTTTCAGGATTTTAACCCTTTAAATGCCAGTTTGAAGACATGTTGCCTCTTGTTTTATTAAAAAAAACAAGACAGAATATGAGATATTTCCCACATAATACATGATGGAGGGATGTGAAATTGTTTTATATCAGAGTCTTTTATATCAAGACATTTCTCAAAACCAGAATATGATCAGGGTGACTTTTGAACACTGGAAATAAATCATGTACTCATCCCGGCAGTAGCCCCCGTGGCACTCAAAATTTCCCTGGAATTTTCTAGTTATTATTATTATTATTATTATTATTATTATTATTATTATTATTATTATTATTATTATTAACAATGAGCTAATGGACACATGCATTTCCCCTAGGGGATAAATAAAGTATCTATCTATCTATCTATCTATCTATCTATCTATCTATCTATCTTCTCTACTTGTATGTAAGCTACCATGCTATCTACAAGTATAGGGCATCATTGTTGATATAACATATTTATGATATTGTGTTTGTTTAGCAGTTTTGGGGGCTAATGTGGGCAGCCTCTGCAACTTGTTTTACAAGTTATAAATAGGGAATTTGACTTGAAAAGATTTTTTTTTTGCCTTAATCCCTGTATGGAGAGTGGAGGGAAAGGAGACGAGGAAGACTGTACAGGAAGAACAGTGAACGAGATAGAGGAGGAAATGTACAGAAGTTATTACAGCACCTGAAAATTCTTTATTCCTTACAACAAAATAGAAAAATTAAGTGAAGCAATGAGAATCTGTTAACCAAAGTATTTTATCTAATGGAGTGCTTAGATTTTTTATGTAAAGAGACAAAGGTGTCTCATCATTTAACGTCAGATTTATGCTGTTGCTGGTTAACGAAATAAGACTCAATGTGGAGGCTGTTGTTATCACTGTAAACTGCATATGACAGTTTTGGATTTTGTCAGTTTTGGAACCGAAAGCAGAGACAGAGGTACAAAGCTAAAAATGAAAAGTGGTTTTAATGTAACGAACAAGGGAAGAGGAGGTTGGTGGCCGGTGTGGGCTGGAGACTGGCAGACGGGGAGCTACTGTCACAATCCACCTCTGCGCCTACCTGATCTCTCTGGTGTTTTTCCACTCACCCCGCCTCTGTCTCACTCTCCACTCTTCCACACCTCCTCATCAGCCTCACTGTCCCCACTTGTTGCTCCCAGCTGCATTCCATCTCCAATTAAGCCAGTATTTAAGCAGCCTTGTTCCACTCACTCATTGCCAGATTGTTCTCCATATTCATACAAGACTTTCCAGCGTTCATCACCAGACTGACTTCCTGGTATTGACCCCACTTGTTTCTGACCATCCTGCCTCGTCTCTGCCCTGGTAAATGCCTCAGCCTTCTGTCCCTGACCACGAGCTCCGTCTGTGCCCTTCATGGTTCCCATCTGCCTGTCCCTGTGGCTGTTTGGCGTTCCCCAGCTCAGACGTTGCCACGTGAATTTCTCACCTGTCTTACCTGTGGGATTCTCACCGTCAGAGACTCCTGCTTCGTCAACCCGGCTTTCTTCATGGGTTCGACTTGTGAGTACTTCCCTGCTTGTTTCCTAATTCTGCGTTTGGCTCTGATTACCCGCCTGCCTGCTCCTTCCTGGTTTGTCCGCCCCCCTGACTGCTCACCTGGTTCCGATTTTCCTGCTCCCTGCCCCAACTCTGTCCATGAGAGATTGTTGTTTGATTGAAGGGATATTGCTGTCAGGTGTTCCTGACATGTTAAGTGAGTATCAGTGATGGGAGAAGGTGCCTCAATAACCCCAAAGACTGTCAGTTGTTAACACTGGATCGCTGGACAGTAGCATTGTCTGTTTGGTGTATATCTATGACCGATATATTCTACTGTCAGTCTGAGTGTCCTTCATCATGGTGGTTTCTTCCATTTTCTCTGGTTATCAATCCATCAACAGACAGATTATCCTGTGCTAAGGCTGTTTTATTACATCAGAGGAGAACTGGAAGCCTGCAGCCAACTGTTATTTTCATTAAAAGTTGTACTTTGTTTTTTCTACCATTGGAGCCTTCTGTAGCCGTTTAATGGCACGGACTGGAGAATTAGCTCCACCAGCTGTTTATCTTGATGAACCAGCTCCTGGTCTGGTTCTCCTGGACTTGTGAGTTTCCTGTCATCTCTTAACATAAAGACAGAAATACTGATGAAGGAAAATAAATGAAGACAAATGGCAAGGATTTTCAAGCTGGTTTTCATGAGCTGGCTGCTCTGTGTTTGCTGATAATCAGTGCTTACTGTGTGTGTCACTGAACTTTTTCCGTTTATGCCATTGTTGTTCATATTTATTGCTGTAATCCACATCTTTTAATGCTATTCATATTTAGTTGTTCTTCCTGTGTGTCAGTCACTTGAATCAGCATCTCACTGACTGAATGTTTCTCTGCATGTTTGTTCACCTACAGATATTTTATTTATTTTATTTTATTTTTTATTTTTTTTGAATGAATTTGTGAAGGACATGACCCGTAGTCCTCAAAGTGAGTGAGCAACCGGAGTTACTGTCAGTTAATCACAGCTACTGTGAGAAATATTAACCAGTCAGTACAGACTCCCACATGTCTCAGGTCGATTGTACCAGATAACTGCAGAGGCTATTAGCACTGCAGTTGTCAGTTGTCTCCAGCCTCCTTCTCTTCCAAAAAGTTATCTGCTACACCTTTTATGTAAGATGCCTATTCTATAATAAGAAGCAGCTTTTACTCACTTTGCGTTGTATATTTGAATCTGTCCCTGAGGCTTCACATTAATTCTTTGGCTCTGATTGCTTATTGAACTGTGGCCTTGCCTGCATAGCTCTGATTGTGGAAAACAAAAGACATTTTCTCACATTTCTCAGGATGCTGCAGTTGCATTTTGAAAGGAGCCAGTGTCCCGTGGGTTTGAGTCATTCTCAGGATTTTACTCACACTCAAAAGGAAATAACTGGGAGGGACTGAAAGGAGATGATAAGGCATTTGATACGCTGTGTTGAATTATGGAGAACAAAAGCAAAATGTTATCTTTTATCTGAAAAACAAAGCAGGGCACAGATATTCTCTCTGCAGCTGTGCATACTTTGGAAAGACTTTTTATTAAAGTTTTTGCAGCCAGAGGCAAAACTGGGACCTGCATCAACCACTGACTGTATACAGTAAAATCACTAATATTGTACTTTCCTTGACTTTAAAGGCTAAAAGGAGGATCTGACCTTTTTGAAGCTCTCAGCAGCTGCAGGAATCTAGGACAGACTCTTCACATGATCTGTACAGGCGTGTGCTTTCAAAGGTTCTGGTGGCACACAACATCTCGTCGGACAAAAAACCCAGTTTACAGTATACTGTCTCCCATCTGCTCCCAACAATGGTGAGGGATGGTGACTGATCTCTCCCTGTATAAGGGCAATTTACCTGTAGATAAAGAGGAAATACCTTTTTGTCATAGATATGGATTAAAATCCAGAACTTCATTTAAACCATCATGTTCGCCGTGTTTAGTGTAATCAGTATGCTTCTTCTTTTCAGTTGTTTATTGACACCATCTCCCCTTGGATCAGGTAAGGCTATTTCTAAACCTTTAAACTTCTAAACCTTAAAAATGATATAGTGGACATAAAGAAACTATCTTGATGTCTATGTTGAAGAGCAGTTTTAGTTTAGTTAGTTTTTTTTTTTTTTTTTTAGTACTTTAGCCAATAAGAACTCAGTTTAAATTATTTGTAATTCATACGCTGATGTTGCTAAACTCGCAGCGTGGATATAATCTTTCCAAACTATCTACTCCAGAAATAGTTGTAGCTGAAACCTCACTGATGTGTGCTAATAGTGTTAGGGATCTGAAAACAGGCTCTTTAGTGGGCCTAAGAAATTCTGCTAGTTTATGAAGGAGACTGTTCTGTTTTATGTTTCCTGTCTAGGAGGCCAGAGCAGGGTTAGGGGCAGGGCAAAAGACTCAAACTCAGCAGAGCTTTCCTTTCCATTTCCAGAGTAGACCTTTTTCAGGAATGGATGGTGAGATGTGGTCCACAGGATCCAGAGGTTGCTGACTGCAGAGAGAAGGCTGTGAATTTAGGAACACTCACATATTCTACATGCAACTCCAGGTACGAACTACAGTACATACTTCAGTTTAAAAACCTTCACTAGCTAAGACTAAACCTTATTTGTTTTGTTTGTTTGCCCTCTTCTTTATTTTTATTTTTTTAGATAGATACAGTAGTTAGAGGATATAAAGTGTTGGGACTCATCATTCAAGAGACCAGATGTTTCTTTGCCTCCAGTGGACAAAGGAACTCACACCCCACAGTTGCTCATTGTTCACACCTGGGGACGACCCTTCCCTCCCACGGACCCCACTGGCCAGCCAGTGTGGGTCAGCGTGTGACATTTGATCCCCAAGGGTGTCACCAAACAAAACCAGATCTCTCTCTCTTTCTTCCTTCTTGGTTTGCTTTGGAGAGCAGCTCCTGCTCTTCAAATGGCAACAAGGCCCCAGCCCAGGTCAGCTCTGCTACCTCAGAAACCAGCTTTCTCGCCGGCCTGCTCACAGCAGCCTGCAAACACTCTTCTCCTCAACAGCAGCGACCTGCTTCGGATTAACTGAGTGAACCAGATTCTCTTCAGAATCACCAGCTACGACACAAGGCCAGCTGATTTTACAAGCTACAGGAGTCATAGCAGAGTTAGCAAGGAACAGCTAACTCTGTGAGGAGAACAAAGGAGATAACAGCAAAGCAACACAGCCAGACAGGACTTTACTCCACCAGGAAGCCTCCCAACTCACTGGACTTTACAACAACACTGGAAAGGACCTCTGTTTGTTCCAAGGACTGGGTAACGTTAACTGACTGGGCCTAACCTTTCCCAGCACAGCATAGCTAAGCTGCAGAAGTCTTAACTTTGTTAATTTACTTGTTGGTTGGTGTCTTGTTGTTGTAATGTTTGCTTAGGTTGTGGTCAGTCATACAGTTAATTGGGTACTCGTATGTTCACACAGATAGTAGTATGTCTCAGTTCTAGAACCTGCTAACCTCCTCCCTCTAACCTGGTACCTTTTTAGATTACATGAGCTAGGCTAACAAAGAAACTCACACCTTCCCTCCCACACACACACACACACACACACACACCAGGTGGTCTCAGCGGCCATTTGAGTAGTTTCTTTGTTTACCGCCATCTTGTGTAGTCTTCTTTGTTCAGGTCATGTGGTCACAGTGACCGCTTTTAATCGGCCATCTTGCCTTTGTTTGTGTCCCCACAGACACACACACCTGTATATACTAGATAAGTCATTGTGTTTTACTCTGCTCCATTGTAAATAAATGCCTTTAAGTATAACTACTGGTGTGTTTAATGTTGCACAAGCGTGAATATTGCCAACCTTTACTTTGTAGAATTCCAATCCTTCAACTTTAACTTACTGTTATGGTAATTTGGTTATAGTTAGTAAACTAATTGTTAATCAGAGTGGCATATTAATGGTAATAAATTGAGACTAAAACCATATTGGCTATTTTGCCTATTAGTTTAGGCTGGTGCCCCGAGGACTTTAATTAATTTTAAAGTTATTATTTAACATTAATATTTTTCTTAATTTATGATAAATTGATAGCAACCAAAATCCAACATATTTGGTGTCCAGCTCATGAAGTAGAGCTCAAACCCAACAAAAGCTTTTCACTGTTTGTTCAGCTTGTGGCTAAAAATCAGCAGATGTGTTCCTGCTCCACATCACACAGTGGGGTCTCAAGCTCAGAGGGAGACAGAGAAAAATAAACACACTATGGAGTGTGTTTGTGTGCATGTGAGCTTGAGTATGCTTTCTGTCTGACCTAATGAATTCCTTTTTCAGTCATTTCCAGAGCTTTAGATTTAGAAATAAGACAGTGGTGGCTGTCTTTAGCTCACCAAAACACAAGAATCAATATAATGGGAAGACACCATCACAAAACACAAGTATATTAGAATTACTGCCTTGCGTTTGTATTCCCCTGCCAAAAAGCCAGGTTGCAGCAAATATGGTCACAATCTCCCTCATCCCAGCATTGAATAATAGCCAGAAGTGTTTTTGCGTAATATTATAACATCACAGTGAAGTTCATCTTTGACCCTTTGAATATCAAATGTCATAATTTTATCCTTTTTAAAAATTTTTGTTTAATTGTGTCATAATTAGCATATGAATGGCCATGACCTTTGATCACCAAATTCTAGTGTAAATTTGTATGAAATTCCTTCCAGGCGTTACTGAAATATCATGTTCACGAGAATGGGACGTAGTGACTGACAACCCGAAAACAAAATGATTCAAAAACATTATAAATTGAGATAAAACCAGGAACATAACACACATTTTTCTTCCACTATATGAAAATAAAGTGAATGATATCTGTGAAAGTTCAGAAGTGACTAGCTGTTATTGTATCTGAACTTGAATTGAAAGTTACAGTCAACTCTTTGTGAGACCCCACTGACTCACTGAGTATGTTGCAGTGTTCAGACGAACTGGATGCCACCACATTAAAAGTACAACACAATTAACGGCATTGACCACAGTGTGACCCTGAGGAAACAAAGGGAACAAGCCTCAGAACACATGACCCTTGCATCACCGTGTGTAATTATAACATCCCACATAAAAGGCACCTTTGTTTCAGGGAGTAGGAGACTGCACCGACCCACTGAGGGCTGTGAGTGGGACAGTTTCACCAGGCTGATTTGTTGTTGTGTACTTCATGTTGTGTTGATTACAAAAGCTGCTGACCCTCAGTCGTGTGGCCATCAATGAACAAGTATCTAAACAAATTTGCAGTCATTGTGGATGTAATTAAGCAAAGGGTCAGATCCAGGCCATCTGGACTCTCAGGAAATATTGCATTACAGTACTGTGGCATCCTCAGTGGCTAATGTATATTTATGAGCAGTTTGTTTTAATTTTTCAGTTCAGCTTTAGAAATGTCATCACGATCAGTACAAATGGTTTCAATTCAAGTGTGACAATTGTCACTGATTCACTTACAGAAATGATTCATTTAGTAGATGGATGCGTCAGAAACCTGCGTTTATACCTGATGTTCACATTCACTCATTCACTGGGTGATAGACTGTTGGTCCATGATAGAAACACTGTAAAACACCCCCCACCCATCCGACATAACACAACCATAAACCATGTGTGGTTTATCATTTGATATCATTTCATAATTTTGTTGTCCGTTTGTGAGAATTGTGAGGAAAACAATGATATGATATTAATGTTACAAACGACTTCACCAGAAATGTGGAAACAGTTGAGTCTTCAGTTTGTTCTTTTCTGAATGACCCAGTGTTTTTTCTGGTGCCCCACTTTAGTCTCATTGAATTGAAGTGAATGAGGGAGCAATGTTTTATAGGGAGTGCTAATATCAGTCTGAACACCACCTGAGCCCTGAGATACATTGGAGATAAAGAGGCAAACATGATCCCTGGGCCCGGGTTCATACATTATTACGGTTTAGATATGGAGGAGTGTGTGTGTGTTTCACGTGCTCTAGAGCCAATGATTTCTCAGGGACATTTGGAATTTGGTGTCCTTTTTCTTAACATTGAAAAAGAGAATTGCACGAACAAGACAAGCAACCAAAATGTAGATGTATTTCTTTAGCATAACATCTGATATTCAGATAGTAGCGAAGTAATCTCACAATAAAACTGACATGACAGGGGAAGATATGAAATATGAACTCATTAGTTTGTCATTTATCTATACATCATGTTCAGGCATGCATGGCGCTGCAGACAATATCAACTCATTAGTATACCATATCAGAGAAGACATTTAACAGGAGTTACAGAACACTGTCCTGTCTATTCACTCCTGAAGTCCCTCTTTGTGATACGCAAATGTTTGTCCAAATGATCTTAACTGAGTTTTTATGGAAGTTTGAAAACAAACCAGCTTGACAGTGAAGCAGCACCAGACTGACACTGTCTTCATACTTCTTTGCCATCAGCCTGTGACATTTATAATCCATTAGCTCCATGTCAGCTTCCTCTATGCCATCTGTTTACTGACTAATGGCTTGTTTGGGCAGCAAAGATGCAGTAGTTCCATGGAGGTATTTAATGTGTGCACGGAGATAATTACAATACAACAAGTCTTCCAACCTAAACAACCTCGTTAGTTTTTTCCAACTAACGAGAGTGGCGTACCGACCGTTGCCTTGGTTACTGTAATAACGGTCATGGCCTGGTTAGGTTTAGGCACAAAAACTACTTGGTTAGGTTTAGGGAAAGCTCATTGGGTTAAAATAAGTACTTCCTCAACATCAGATGATCTTTGTTTCCATGGTTACAATAACCATAACAGATATGGATAATAGAAACAATATAAATTACACATTTCTACATTGGCCAACAAGGACAAACATGCTGGAATTGCCCAAAACACTTCCAATAGGACAAACAAGCTGCAAATTCATAAACAATATAGATTCAAAAACACATACGAAAACACAAAACAAATACAACAACGGGAATGTGCTGCCCCTTTAGGAGACCAGCAGCAGTGAAGACTCAACAGAAGTTATGGCAAATGTAAAAGTTGCTATACCCTGTTGACTTTCCTACATGTTATCTGGAGGATTGCTACTGTAAAATACAGATCTACACACTACTGCAGAGATATGATTTGAATTAAGTGTGATTACTCACTGGCATACACCATCTCCTGCAGAAGCTCCTATTATCCCTTAAATGTAGTGTTGTGTATCATCGTACAAATTACATGCACAGAAAAACAACACAATAAACACAGATGGAGGGAAAAAAATCTAGAGAGTTGTTTGGCATAGGTTACCTGGCATAGACTTTCGGTGTGTGCCTGTCATTTTGGGTGCAGGACAGTCGCAGGGGCCAAGTCAAGGTCTGAATTCCTTTTCTTGTCCAACCATGCAGTCACCACTGCTGGAAAGCCTTACCAGTGTTAAGATGGCTCTGTTTTTGTTCTTCTGAACTTCTCTTTGGCTGTTTCTTGGTCATCTTTCCATCTTTACAGTGCAATTACATTGTGGGGTATATTTCACTGTCAGTGCGTCAGGTAGAAATTTCTTCCATGTGCTTCCATTCCAAACACCACACAGTGTGGCAGGAGAGTAGACTGCTCCTTCTTCTCCTGATAAAATTGGCACTATCCATCAGCATGTTCCTGCTTTACCATCTGACGCTCCGAGTAGCCCCTTTCACTCATCTACCATCTTTCTATCCCTTGTCCTGTGCAGGAACCCAAACACCCCATGTTGCTGAGTGGCTGGAATGGCTCGGTGTGAGATATTTTATTCATTTCCAATTTACAGAGCCATGGCTGTGTAGGAAGACCTGATTTATTTAGTTTTTTTTTTTTTCAGCACACACACAGAATGGACAGCTAGCGGACCATCAGGAAATATTAACTGAATTTAATAAACAGTGTATGAGATTAGAATCGTTTACTCCATCTTTAATGCAGGCCTGCATTTACAGATTATTTTGCTATGTGGGGGCAACAGAAACCTTACCTTTATAAACATCACCTTTCACTGAAGCTGAAATGTTGAATTTGTTATCAGACTGTTGCTTATGCCCACATCCAGCTGTTACAGGGCAACACTATCATTCATGTGGAGTGGTGTTTGTGTCTACCTGATGAATTTAAGTCCAATATTCCCTCTCTTTTAGCTCTGTTTTTGGTCTCTACCAACTCCCCAGGGAAATATCTGACTCTTTGGCTGCAAAACACTCCACTATGTTCACCAGCTGGTCTCTAACTGTGTCTGTCTGCTGTTGCTGTTGAGCAGGGCATGGACAGTGACTTTTTCCAGCTGTTTCTCTGATAGAAACATCACAACAACATTGTGACGCCCACCCATTTTGGCTGTTGGGGAGGAGGCTTGCTTGTGTTTATTTCTCTTCTAGGTTCCAGTGGGTGTGGCTGGGTAATGGCTTATTGGGTACACCTAGGGCCAGTGTTCCCAGGGCTATTTGAATCCCCCACAATTTCTTCCTGAGGAGCGACACACAGACGGAAACGTTGCTCCAGATGCTTCATGTCTTCTTGTTTCTTGACCATCCAACACTTCATATACCACTCTTCACTCATGCACTTACGCTATCACTACTGATAGACTGACTCCCACACCTCACAGTATTTTTGATTCGATTAGATTTGAGTTGACTTTGGTTAAAAATAAATAAGTGTCTCTTTGCTTTAACTCCATGTGTTGCCTCCCGTTTTCCTTGTCATGGTTTTGAGCCAGTCGTGACAAATTGGGGGCCCGTCCGATTTTGGTGTGTTGTTTGATTTTGTGCAATTATCTTTGTGTGAATTGCATCCAGGTGTTTCTGGTTGCAGGGTTTTTTTTTCTCTGGCAGTCTGAGTGGAGAAACAGTGGTGGGGTTGGTATGTATGTCACCTGGATGGGCGGGGTTTATTTGAGTATTCTTTAATTGCATGTGTTGATTGCGATTCATTAGGAAAAGCAGAGATAAGGGAACTCGCCGGGTTGGCGGGAGTATTTGTGTTCGAAGTCCTGCGTTTGTTGACCAAAGGAAGGTAAGTGTTACCATGCTGGTGTGTAAGTGTGTAAGGAGCTAAAGTGAATTTCCCCTGCTCGCATTGCAGCGTGGTTCCTTTGAGCTTGGCTGTTTTGTTGTTTTTGTAGTGTTGGGGTGAACGCGGTTAGAGCATTTGTCTTGGGAGCATGGCCGTGGTTGTGGGGGGGTTGCCAGTGACTGGTCGCTTCTCCACGCCACCGGTCACTAGTGCATAAGAACCCACTGCAACTAACCTCATGAAGACTAGAAGTGAATTATTTTAGTATTTGGTTAGGCAGATAGAGGGGACGCCCCTGTTGCTTTCTTTACAGTCAGCATGTTAACTACTACATTTATTTGATCAATGTGTGTAAGATGGTTAGAGTTGATAGCTGTACAAAGGAACAGTTATTAAAAAATTGCAGACGACTACAATGTTGGAATAAGTGATAAAAGGCTCAAAGAAACTGTTAAATCTATTTTAAAGGCCAACCTATATGAAATGGATGGGTTACCAGGTAAGCCTACAGCAGGAGGTACGGTTGAAGGTGCTGCTGGTGTGTCTTAACCATTACACCAGAATACTGGTTTGTCTTTTGAACAGCAAAAGGAATTGCCTTTGTTGCAGATAGAACATGACAGATTAAAGCAAAGAGCTGAAGTGGAGAAGCAATTGGCTTTAGAAAAGATGAAGTGTGAAACAGAGCAGGCCAGAATTACTTTTGAGCATGAGAAACTTAATTTGCTCAAAGAGGGTAAGTTTGGCAGTGAAGCTGTTCAGTGACCAGGTGTGCTTAAATTCTATGAAATGGTTCCTGAGGCTTATCGCCAGTTATTTAGAAATGGCAGGAAGGAGGATAGACAGTCCTACCTTGAGTTTGCACATGGTTTATTGAATAACTTTAATCGCTGGCGTACAGCTTCTGAAGTGGAGACTTTTGAAGTGTGATCTCGTTGTTTTGGAGCCATTTAAGAATGCCGTCCCCAGCCATATTGCCACTTATATAGCAGAGCAACAGCTTAAGATAGTGGGTGAGGCCGCTGCATTAGATCTGTATGTTTTGACTCACCACAGTGACTAGCGTCAATTGCGGAATGCCAGTGCCTTTTGGCTGTTGGACATTTTGGTGCTGCAAGTCCAGTCAGGTCTGATATGAAGGGAACTTCGGGTGAAACACTCTGTCATCAGCCTACAATGCACAGAATTAGGGGGTTCTAGAGCGTTTTCACCAGACGCTGAAGTGACTGCTGCGTGCGTTTTGCACAGAGATGGGCAAAGATTGGGAAGAGGGCTTGCTATGGTTGATATTGGCAGCCAGGGAGGTGACTCAGGAGAGCACAGGCTTTAGCCCTAATGACCTGGTGTTTGTTCATTCTGTACGGGGTCCTCGGGCGGTGCTGAGGGATAATTTTAAGAGCAGTGAGACTCCAAACAATCTAATAGATTTTGTAAATTGGTTCAGGCATCGGTTGTATGTTTTGCAGGTGAGTTGGCAAAGGAGAAGTTGGTTGCAGCTCAGAAGAAGAAATTAAGCATGTCCATTACAGACAGGCTATGTGGTGCCAATTCAGTCCTGGTGATGAAGTACTGGCTCTTTTGCCAGTGGTGCGGTCTCCCTTTCAGGCCAGGTTCACCAGTCCTCACATTGTAGTAAAACAGGTGTTGGGTCTGAGCTCTACTTCATGAGCTGGACACCAAATATGTTAGATTTTGGTTGTTTAACAATTTATTGGCTATCATAAATTAAGAAAATATTAATATTAAAAATATTAATATTAAATAATAACTTTAAAATGAATTAAAGTTCACGGGGCACCAACCTAAACTAATAGGCAAAATAGCCAATACGGTTTTAGTCTCAATTTATTACCATTAATCTGGAACACTGATTAACCATTAGCTTACTAACTATAACCAAATTACCAAATCAACAGTAAGTTAAAGTTGAAGGATTGGAATTCTACAAAGTAGAGGTTGGCAATATTCACACTTGTGCAACATTAAACACACCAGTAGTTATACTTAAAGACATTTGTTTACAATGGAGCAGAATAAAACACAATGTCTAATCTAGTATATACAGAGGTGGAAAAAGTACAAAAATATTGTACTCAAGTAAAAGTACCAATACTTTGATGAAATATTACTCAAGTAAAAGTAAAAGTACTCATCTGAAAATGTACTCAAGTAAAAGTAAAAAGTAGTTCATTTGAAATGTACTTTAAGTAAAAGTTACTTAGTTACTTTCTTTGTGTGGGGTGTGATGGTAGTAAAAATAAGACAAGGGGTCAGAAATCCAAAACTGTTTTGTTTTTAATTAAAGAACAAGTGTAACAAATGTAAGTGCAATAACAACAACTGTGTGTGTGTGTTTGTTAACCGTCAAGAGAATGAGAATATGTTAATGCCATCTCCACAGCTGCAAGAGCGCTATAGAGGGCATGTGTGTTTAAGTGCAATAACAACAAAGAATACCTACACAAATGTAAATGTCATAACAACATACATGTCAATACCAACAGCAACAGCTGTTATACTGCAAATCAAGGCCGCTAGTTTTGTGACAGCCTAAATCACCTATAACCTAGTCTGCAAACTTTTTGTTCAGTTTAAGCAGCAGCTGATTTTTCAAAGTTAGTTGAGCTCATCCTTGCTCGCTTTGCAGTGAACAGTAATCCAGCACAACTGAAAAGCCGCTCGCAGGCAGCTGAAGCAGGCAGGCCAGTGTTGAGTTTCAGAGAGAGTTTTTTTAAATTTGGAAAGGAGTTTAGCAGATCCATATCGTTTGGGATACAGGCTAGGTACCCTTCCAACTCCCCTGTACCTTCCGACCTTCTGGACTTCATTGAGGAGAAGAAATCATCTTCATCTGAGGAATGTTGTCCAACTTGCTCCACTTCCACCTCTGCCATCTGGTCAAGGTGTTGCCTGACATAAGCCAGACCTGTCGAGTGACAAACAACACATTTCTGACAATTAAGACTTGATTAATTTACCAAGAGTGCACCATAATGCATAATGCCTTATAGCACTGACCACATTGTATTGAGTATAAAACAAAGTAGATCTCCAATAAACTGTTGAAAAGCAGTTTATTATAAGATGCAATCATACCTGTTTCTATGACATCAGGCCTCTCTGTCCAGGTGGTCTTGAACTTCGGTAGAAGTATTGCTGCCGCAATCAGTTCTGGGTCCATCATCATCTCACCAAAACGCTTTTGGACACCATCCTGAATGGCTTTGATGAGTGGTAGACACATCTTGGATGAGGTCTCCTGCCTTTTGAGTTTTGCTTGTAGCTGACATATCACTGGAAGAAGCCACCCTAAGTGTGTGTTGGTCTCTGACTGAAGTATGTTCAAGGCCTTTACCAGAGGTTTCATCACCGAGCAGTAATCAGTCAGGAAAGCAATTTCTGCTTGAGTCAGCCTGGCATAAATAGAATACAAACAATTGTTAGGAAATCAAGCAGGAAAAGTTAAGTTTCAAGTATGGGAAAACACATTCACACTTTCATACTGTTGAAATGCAAATTAAAACTTACATTTTCAATTTGAATTCTTCACAAATATTCCTGATCGCCTCCTCCCCTTTCTCTTGTATGATCCATATGATTCTCTCCACGGCCATGAATGTTGAATTCCACCGCGTTTGATTTGGTCGGATGAGCTGGAGTCGGCAATGATCTTCCACAACTTCTGCTGCCATGTATGAACAACCCGTCTTGTTCCACATGGCTTGACATTTCCCAAAGGCTGCACATGATAGTCTCTTGTATGTGTCCATCTTCTTTTCTGCTATCTCAGCATCTGTTGTGGCAACTAAGTTGAGAAGATGGCATGCACACCTTTGGTGTGTAGGAAGTTGGTACTCCAGGCCATTATCTTGCTCCAGGATGCTAGTTGGCTGTGGGCTCATCATCAATTGAATCTCTGTCCGACTCAGCATCTGATTCTGTATCCTCAGACTGGCTCTGTTCTCCGAATACACTAAAAGCTTTAACGAAGTTTGAGCCACTATCTGTTGTGGTTCTCACCACTTTGCCCCTAATTCTATACTGACAGTGTATGTCGTCAAGTGCCCCTGCAAGGACATCAAAGGTGTGGGACCCTCTTAACCTCTTACATGCAAGCGCAGCTGATCTCCTTTCAAAAGTTTCTTCATCTACCCAATGACCCGTCACCCCAATAAAACTTTGCTGGTGTGCAGTCCAACAATCTGTAGTGGTGGCAACGTAGCTCACTTTACTGAGATGGGACATGACATTCTTCTTCATCTGAATGGCAGATGCCTCTAATCTTGTCCGGACAGTGGGCCTGGAAATGACCTTGCATTGTGGATTTAGCGTTGTCAAAAGTTCTTTGAATGCAGGTTGTTCAACCAAACTAAATGGCCCTCACATATTAGCCTAATGATGATCTTGTCGATCTTGCCTTGTGGCACACAGCGGTTGCCTCCCACTATCATGGCATCTTTTATATTTGTTTGCTTGCTTAGACTTGGTGGATTTGCTTGGTGGGTTCGCTTCCCTGGCTTTGCTCGGCTAAAAGCCAACTGTTTCGATGGATGTTTCCTCTGTGAAAAGAAAGAAAAGGGTATTATCAGAAGAGGAATCAATGTGGTGCTTATTAAACACACTGAAATTAAAACTTTGATAAATAAAAGTTTTCTATTTCTTTAGTCATCACATTTTGTCTATTACATTGTATTAAGCACAATATGCCACAATCCAGAGGGCATTACAATGCTGCACCCTTCCCAACAAAATCAATGACATGGATTTGAATGCTAAAATTGAGATTTCAAATCAACATCAAAAGCCAATGTGTTTCTATAGCCTACCAGTATTATGATACAGAGGAAGGAGACATATCAATGCATGTGTAATCATCATAGCTGCTTGCATGCACACAGAGCAACAATCGCCTACTAGTGATCTAATCCCTTGTCGTCGATATGAAGGAGTCAAAACAATCTTTTCTGGGTCTGCCTAGTAGGCGGGGAGCTATGGGGCCTTACTGTGCAGTCATGCACCCTCCTTACAATCGAACGAAACCAACTTTTTTTGAAAGGTCTGACCATGCTGAACATGTTAACAAATGTTAACATTGAAAATTTTGGGTTGCACGTCATGTTTCAGGTACTCAATGCATTTTGATGTATTTCCCTCCATTGGCTCTCCATGAGCCAGGGGAAGGTGTGACATCTGTCTCTGCATGTTTAATCACATCTAGAGGACACAAGCTTTTGGAAAATGTATGGTTTCAGTGGTATTATTGGCTTTCCATAATAGTAGAGACCAAAATTTAAAGTCTTTCTACTTGATTTGCCTTGTAAATCGAGTAGAAAGACTTTACATTTTGGCCTTTATTATTTAGAGAAAGCCAATAATACCACTAAAACCATACATTTATCACTAGATGTGATTAAACTTGCAAAGACAGATGTCACAATTTCCCCTTGCTCATGGAGAGTCATGTTCCTGTAATTGTAATGCATTTCCAATGCATTTCCAATGGAGGGAAATACATTGAAATGCATTGAGTACCTGAAACATGAAGTGCAACCCAAAATTTTCAATGTTAACATTTGTTAACATGTTCAGCATGGTCAGACGTTTAAAAAAAAAAAAAAAGTTGGTTTCATTCGATTGTAAGGAGGGTGCACGGTAAGGCCCCGTAGCTCCCCACCTATAGTGGAGGAGCGCTGAGTCCCCTGTAATGTTGGGTAGGCAAAGTGCCTCACACTGCAACCCTCTCTGTTAACACAGTTGATACATTTGATTTGACTGTAAATTCAAAGACACAATCAAATTGAAACCCGTGGCAATTTCGACGGGGTAACACCGACTATTCATAGCAGCTAAATTTAACCAAGGCTAATTTCCCCTAGTCCACTCAAGACTACTAGCAACTAACAGCTAGCCTTTACACACTCAAGTACCAGGGGCTAGCTGCTATGCAAATTTAGCCAATGTCCTACAGACTTAAATAGACTGCACATATACATTACGCATTTTGTATCTGTTTGAAGTACGATAAACATGCGGATTGTCGGCTGGAGCGAGTTCATTTCGTACTTAATGATGTGTCACGTTTGATTATGTTAGCATAGCAGCTAATTAGAATGTGCTGGCTAGCTGTGGGTTTCTTCTACTGTCAATGGTTGCAGGTGCTAGCAAAAAAATGCCCACGAAATGGGGTGAGCCTGGGTTGGCTATAGTAAATAAAACTACTAATGAGACAGTAGAAATACTTACCAAAACATGCTTCTGAAGATTCGAAGTGGAGTTGTTGAATGCAGACAGGTACTTCACTGTTGGGAGGCACATCTTGCACTGCATGATGATGCTGTTGCCTTTCCTATGCTTGAACAAAAAGAAATCTCCCAAATGTGGCCAAGGATTTTTTTCTGCATCGAGCTCTACAGACTTCGATGTTTCAGCTTGAGCTTCATCCGTTCTTTCTAGGTCCGGGTCTTCAGGACCGCGACCGCTGGCCGTGCCTGCTTTGTCGACCTCCATTCTAGCACTAGAAACTAAAGACTTCGCGCCCACTAACCTAGCTTGTCCGCGCGCGCCCTCTATGTTCACGGGCCAGTGCTAATCACATCATCATTTGTCACTGTTGGTTCTGGCTGGCCATTGGTTTACTGTCTATGGTTCTGGCGTGTATTTTTCCCCTGTAGGTTGAATTGTTATTTTTACTCAGTAACGCATAGGATTTATAGAGTAACTAAGTACAATACTTGAGTCAAAACGAACTCAAGTAAAATACAAAATACCGATTTTAAATTGTACTTAAAAAATACAAAATACACAAAAAAAGTATTCAATACAGTAACGTGAGTAAATGTATTTCGTTACTTTCCACCTCTGAGTATATACAGGTGTGTGTATGAGTGTGTGTAGGTGTATGTGTGTGTGTGTGTGTCTGTGGGGACACAGACAAAGGCAAGATGGCCGATTCAAAGTGATCACTGTGACCACATGACCTGAACAAAGAAGACTACACAAGATGGCGGTAAACAAAGAAACTACTCAAAATGGCCGCTGAGACCACCTAGTGTGTGTGAGAGGGAAGGTGTGAGTTTCTTTGTTAGCCTAGCTCATGTAATCTAAAGGTACCAGGTTAGAGGGGGAAGGTTACCTTCATGCAGGTTCTAGAACTGAGACGTACTGCAGGTATGTGTGTGAACATACGAGTACTCGATTAACTGTATGACTGACCACAACCTAAGCAAACATTACAACAACAAGACATCAATCAACGAGTACATTAACAAAGTTAAGACTTCTGCTGCTTAGCTGTGCTGTGCTATGCTGTGCTGGGAAAGGTTAGGCCCAGTCAGTTAACGTTACCCAGTCCTTGGAACA
Source organism: Seriola aureovittata (assembly GCF_021018895.1). Taxonomy (NCBI): domain Eukaryota; kingdom Metazoa; phylum Chordata; class Actinopteri; order Carangiformes; family Carangidae; genus Seriola; species Seriola aureovittata. Next base: position 7,609,876 of record NC_079383.1, on the reverse strand, counting down.
AGCAAAGAGGTCCTTTCCAGTGTTTTTGTAAAATCCAGTGAGTTGGGAGGCTTCCTGGTGGAGTAAAGTCCTGTCTGGCTGTGTTGCTTGCTGTTATCTCCTTTGTTCTCCTCACAGAGTTAGCTGTTCCATGCTAACTCTGCTACGACTCCTGTTGCTTGTAAAATCAGCTGGCCTTGTGTTGTAGCTGCTGATTCTGAAGAGGATTTGGTTCACTCACAGTTAATCCGAAGCAGGTCGCTGCTGTTGAGGAGAAGAGTGCTTGCAGGCTGCTGGTGGCAGGTCGGCAAGAGAGCTGGTTTCTCAGGTAGCAGAGCTGACCTGGGCTGGGGCCTTGTTGCCCTTTGAAGAACCGAGAGGAGAGAACTGGAACTGCTCTCCAGAGCAAGCCAAGAAGGGAAGAGAGAGAGAAGAGGGCCAGAGGACTGGTTTTGTTTGGTGACACCCTTGGGGGTCACATGTCACACGCTGACCCACACTGGCTGGCCAGTGGGGTTCATGGGGGGGGGGGGGTCATCCCGTGGTGTGAACCATGAGGAACTGTGGAGTGTGAGTTCCTTTAACCAGTGGAGCAAAGAAACATCTGGTCTTTTGAATGATGAGTCCCAACACAGGTCTCTGATGAGAACTATTTAATTTCCACTCCAGAGCGGAGGAGGAAAACACAGCTCTGTCATATTAACCTGTTGAAGCCATATTACAATCGTGTGGTTGAGCCACATGTGTCAGATGTGCTCGGTTCAGGTTGTGTTCAGTCCGTTGCTGTCACAAATGCAGTTGTGGCATCTCCCTCTCCGTCAGTGACAGTGACGGAGGGGGAGGAGTCTTGACTTGTTGATTCAGTGTTGTCTGGTCGGCTAAAGAACACTGAAGCTCTTGCCAACCTTGATCAGTTGTTAGGTCACTTGCAGGAGTTACAATGTGCTGAATTGGTTGAGCTGGTTAACAGTTTCCCGAGTTTGTTTGGTGACACCCCCTCACGTACTCACCTTATAGTACATGACATTGATGTAGGGATGCAAAGCCAATTAGACAGCGCTTTTACCGAGTGTCTGCAGAAAAGAGGAAGTGTTTAGATGCAGAGTGTTACACCTCCCAGGCTTGGGACAGTGTTGACAGTAACGGTATCCTGAAACAGGATTAGTGAGACAATGAAAACTACCATTCAGTGTAGCTGCACTCGTCAGAATGACAATATTTATTAAATGTAGTAGTCTCAGCATAAAGTCTGTCAGTCTCTTTCTGTTTTACCCCAAAAGGCTCTTTAAATCTCAGACAATAAACAAATTAATCATGAAATACACACAACAAAATCAATATGACTGTGAAACGCTCATCCTCACTTTTCACTTATTTCTCACCAGTGCTTATTCTTATCACTTGTAACATGCAGTGGATTACCTCACTTTATCTCTCAATGCACATTAGAAATATAACCATTCAGCTTACAGATTTACTGTTGTTCAGAGAACTGGACAGCTCTTACTGATGTAGAACAATTTAACATCATATTTAAGACCGTGAGCACTAACATTAAAGGTTTTATAACCAGTGGGTTTTCTAACCTTGTGCTGAGGTTGGGAGGGAGAAAGCCACCTACAGGTTGTAATTATACATATTGTGTGTGTATGTGTACATTCTTTTTTTGTGGTTGGGACCATGTTTTCAAGGGGGAGGGGGGAATAAACTTTCTTGTTTATTTCTCTTCTAGGTTCCAGTGGGTGTGGCTGGGTAATAGCTTAGTGGGTACACTTGGGGCCGGTGTTCCCAGGGCTATTTGAATCCCCCACACTTTCTTCCTGAGGAGCAAGACACAGAGGGAAACGTTGCTCAAGGTGCATCACGTCTTTTTGTGTCTTGACCATCCAACACTTCATACGCCAATTGTTCATTCATGCACTCATGCTATCACTACTGATTGACTGACTCCCACACCTCACAGTATTTTTGATTCTTTGAGTTGACTTTGGTTAAAAATAAATAATTGTCTCTTTAATTTAACTCCTTGTGTTGCCTCCCATTCTCCTTGTCATGGTTTTGAGCTGGTCATGACAGCATACTGTATATGCTTATGATTAGACTTATGATAATAAGTAATAGGATAATAATAAGTCTCTAGCTAATGCCCCATTAACATGTCTTCATGATAGATCTCTAAGGCTCCAGTGTTTCTCTGTTATTAGCCATGACCTTTTTCACAGAGGATTAATGTTCTTTATCACTCAGAAAGATATGAGTTGAAATTCCCTCTGCTGAAGGAATGTGTAGAAAGTTGAGCCTAACTTTCAGTTCTTGACTTCCTGTGGTTGCCGAACTTTTCCTGCCAGCTTCAATATGTCAGTGGGCAAACTGTGCAGATTTACAGGCTGCCATTAAGCTCTTTTCTGCTGTGACCCCACTTCCTGATGAAGGAAGATGATATGGGTGTATTTTTAAAAACTGTGCATAGTGCAGCTTTAAATCTGTCACTTCATGTAAATGCACAGAGAGAGGGCCAGTTCTTCTGTTTACATCAACTCTTCTGCAGTGGGTTCCATGAAGAGTGTGGACAGTAAAGAAGGAAACTTCACCTCATTGTTTCAGGCAGACAAACTTTTCACAGACTCAGTACAGGCAGATAGCTGAAGGCTTTTATAGGTTGGTCCATGAGACATATGCTCTTCATTCATCCACACAGTCCCTCCTTTAACTCTAACACTCTTGTCACAATCCCTACTTGTGACCGTAGAATGTTTCTTGCATAATCTTTTCCTTGACTGGACTCACTCTCTGATAGTATACACTATCCTGCACAGACACAGGAAAATACAGTAACTAAACACATATTTACACAACATACACTTGAGACTTTTTACAGTTTGTTAGCCTCCATCTCTTGGGAAACAGGAAGTTCACTCGAAGCTGTAGGCTGCGGTTCCCATGGAGGATTACAGTGTGAATCTGTCAGTTTCGCCCAAGACAGCAGGTGTCCTCAGACCCAGAGAGAGGGACTCATGAAGTTGGAACATTCTGATTACAGCCCACTAACTGTAGTGTCTTACTTGGTACATTAGGAACCTACACCACCATAAGCATATAAGTGCCAGGGAGGAAGATCAGAGGTGAACTAGATAAGAGGGAACTAAATGACACTATGAGGTTACTGTTATTTTAAATTCATGATAAATGTTATTGAGAGTTATTGGACTCTCAATAACATTTCGACTTAAATGTGGACTTAATGTGTTGAGATATTCTGGTTTCAAATCTGAGCACAGGACACAGCTTTGGAAATGTGGGGGAGGCTATAGTTTTAGTCTGAGAGGTGTGGGCTAGACATTAAAGTGGACCTTACCTTGTTTACCTAATTATACTGTAGTTACAAGGTAAGTGGGCTATAAAACATCGTAGTACCTGTAAAATTCATGGTACCATTTATGAACAACATATTTATATGTACTCTGCAATGTAAATGGTCACTGGAAAATCTTGTTCATGAAACATGCATGAAAAGTAAGTGAGAAACTTGTTTAAATGAAACCAAAACCCAAGTAGCTGCATCACTCTCTGATCTGAGGTGAAAACTTTTTTGCTAATTTCATTTTCGCCCTCTGGACAAGCTGGCAGCTCAACGGGTAAACACTAAACAACTGACTTGAATTTACTGAAGGAACAGACTCCCAGTCACCCACTGTGTCTGCGTCGTTAAATAAAGTTTTTGTTTGTTTTTTTTTTAAGTTATGTGAAGCTACGCTGCACCCTAACAGTCTGAAATGTCCCTAATTACTTCAACACACTGCAGCTTTAATGGAGGAGATAGATAACAGATGGTGTCTGATGGAGGTGTTGTACAGATGTACAGATTATTGACTGTAATATTTGTCATCATTGTGTTTGCTCTTATGAAAAACATCCATCTCCCCAGAGTAGAACTGTGCTTTGTTTATTTCTGGAAGAATAATGGACGCCTCAAGGGAACAGGCAAGCCTCTGAGTTATGAATGTAAATTCTCACATTTATTCAGGGACTCATATTACTGTATTCAATCATCACAGTCAGCCCGACAGGCCAAGCATGTTGACAGTGTATGCTACATCTGTCTATGCTGTTGGATGGCTGACACTAGCGGGTTCAGGGCGTCCAGAACAGAAAATCAGGAGGATATAGATAGCAGTGAGGTGTTGTGCTGATAAAATGGCCTCGGTGTCTGACAGTAGGTTTGAATTAATGACAACACCTGCATCCTCGGCCTACACAAAGTATGACTGTGTCTGAAGGAGGGAGGACCAATGGCCACTGAGCAGATCAGTGGTTGTCTGTCAAATGGCCTTTTCTTGTTCTTAGAAGAGGAAACAAAACACCAAGATCAAGGTTTCAAAGGTTTCAAAACCACACCCTCTCTGCTTCTCTTCTTTTAAACCGTTTAAAAGCTATTTCTGAGGTCTGGTTTGAGTCAGACACAGTTTTGTATCTGTACTATATTCTCACTCTTCATTATTATTGTTTTTTTTGTTTTTTTTCAATCCTCGTGCAGCCCTCTGTTTCCATACCATCCACCTTTTTCTGAATTTCAATCTGAAATGTTCAGAGCTAATGTTATTTCATATTTAGCTAAAATTCTCTGATCCGCCTGGGTCCGCTAACTGTTAATCATGTATAAATGTCTATTCACTTAAAGACAATTCATTTAGTATTCATTTAGAAATAGCTTGACCATAATTGTTTTCTGTGCTTAACTTACAAAATAATTAATGATACATCAACAAATTATATGCTGATCATTTACTAGTCACTTGTTCATCATTTGATTAACCAATGAGTATAGAGATACCATTACTATAGACTGACAAAAGATTTGTGAAACATCAAATCTGATTAAGATCTGATTAATTTGAATAACTTACAAGTGATTTGTTCATGATTTAGTAAAAGTTTATAGATGACTTACAACACATTTGTTACACGTTAACACAGCACTTACTAATCATCTACAAATGATTAGTTCACCATTAACTAAGGGTTAGGGTTAGGGTAAGGGTTAGCTTATAAATGACTTATGACTGAACATTATTATAAAGTGTTATCAAATTATGATATGTAAGGTTTCTGTTAAATAAATCATAATGCACAGCTTGACAAGTAGACTTTGGCTATCACTAATCATCCTCAATGCACCTGTGAAAACCTCCAAGAAAGGCTGCTGTCTTTTTGACAAGCTTCTGCCTTTGTCAACAGGATGTGGTCACACCCATGAAAATGACAGAAAGTTATTCTGATCAGATGAGATCAGATTTAAGGAGAGATATCGCTTCCAACTCAGTATTCATTCTAATTGATGTGTATTTTTAGCATTAACTGAGCAAGCACTGCTTGCCTTGGTAAGGCAAATGTACATTTTAAAATTAAACACATATGTTGCTGGCAAATAGTAGTAATGTTATGGTAAATTTTCACTAAAATATACTATGCATTATAAATATACTCACAACTGAGGTTAGATTTTTATATGAACACAGGCTCTCTGTCTTCAGTTCGGATCCGGATCTGATCTCGCTTTTATTCTTGTGAAAGAATAAATTCTATTGAATTGGACTCTGATCATCTCCAATGACTTCTTTTTTGAATCTCTAGAAAGTTGAGGGTTGGTGAAGAGGTCTAGACTTAGTCTCTGACCCGGACCTGGACCTTTTTTCCTCCAACAGTAAACTGTACATGAAAAAACAAAGCTAGGTGCAGATATGTGGCTTTTTCAACTGTGTCATATTCCTACTCAAACACCTGTGTTGATTCAGTTTCATGGGGACTGGTATAAACACCAGAGAAGCAGGTCGATACATAAATACAGTCAGCTTTGGAAATCTGACAGAATAAAAGAGGAACAGTAGCCCTGCCCTCTGGTTACTGTGTGTTCTCCATATCTTTGAATCAATTAACCTACACTGAAGAGGTCTTTTACAAACCACAATGCTGACCTGCTTTACAGTAACAGCATCTCCTTCTGTCACTGTTCCCATGTGCTGTTACAGATGGATGAGGTCAGGATCCACTGACCTGTCTGTAACTGCTTCGTATTCATGTCCACTCACATGTGCTGATGGGAAGGTACAGTAATGAGTCTAAGTTATGCTGGCAGTGACCACTGCCCCACCTCCTGTTGTTAAGGCATTGTGTGTGTGTGTGTGTGTGTGTGTGTGTGTGTGTGTGTGTGTGTGTGTGTGTGTGTGTGGTAAAATAATGAGTTGAAGTTTACCTTTGCTGATGCACCTGCTGGGTTCAGCGGATCCTGTAGTGTGCATGACTGAACACAATCACATGTGATGATGAGATACACATGACTGACTGTGGTGACGAGGAGCAGAGAAGTGAGTGTGAGAGCTGTGTTTTGTCATTCATTCATGACATTTATGTATTTATACATTCCTACAGCTAGCAGTTCCCCTAATTAGTCTTCAGTCTTCATAGAGCATCACATCCATCTTTAAGCCAACATCAGAGAAAACATTAAAATACTCCCTTTTTCAGCTTTGTCTTCCAAGTATTCTGCAAAGCACAAGTTATGTTTATTGTTGGCTTTTTATGTAGCTAGGTGAAAAGTAGAGGTGTGGAGGTTGAGGTGGTAGAAATGTGAGAAAAAGTCACTTATGGAAATTAAGTTGTACTTTATAGGAACAGGGGTGATAGTAAAAAAAAAATCCTGATCCTGAACTTGGGTGTGCTCCCCTGGGACAACATTTTGATAAATAGTCCATTGTTCACTGTTAAACATGGTGGGCAGGTGGCCGGGGGGGGGACACACGATTCTTTTATTTTTCAAAACAGCTGTGTTGGCGCGCAGCTGCAGGAGGGGGCACTGCAGAGCCAAACTCATCTCCGTTACCCTCTTCCACACAGCGGGCGAGGCCTCCAAACCAGGAATATTTAAGGGCGTAACATGTTAATGACGATCGAATTCCGCCGCCGCATTTATCAAGAGCCGATCATTCGTACGCTGGGATTGGTCAGATACGAATGTTTCATGAATCACACGTGTATCCTATCGTACGACCAATTCTGCGCTCAGATCTGTGCCTGTTTTCACGCAAGATTGATAAATGAGGGCCCTGATGCGCCAGTCGGGATGGTCGACCCGGGAATTGGGGCAGGAGCCGACGAAACGTCAACTGGATGCTTTTCAGGGTCCTCCAGGTCAGAGTCCGAAAAAGGATCAGCCAGCGTACAAATGGGCCTGGAAACCGTCAGGGGTGCTAGCTGGGAGGATCAACGCACCCCCAAGAAAGCCATGAAGCTGGCGTAGACTGCTTGGTCCATTCTGGTTGGTTCGTTCTGTCAAGGGTTTGAGGGGTAAGTAGGACCCAAATGTAGCCAACTCTTGGGAGAACGGTTCAGACAGGTTTATTATCAAGAATAACAGACATGAACAGACGGCGTGAACAAACCCTGAACTAAACAGACGAACCGACACAGACAAAGGGGAGCAGAAGGACTATATAGACAAGGGAGGCAAGGGTGATTGAACACAGGTGAAACACATTAGGGCGGGGCAGAGAATCACCACAGACACAGGACCAAGACAGGAAGCAAAAACACTGACACACACGGAAACCAATTACAAAATAAAACAGGAAGTGCAAAAGTCCAAAACAAAACTAACAAAAAGTGTCTGCCATAGCAAACCATGACACATGTACTGTATTTTGTGAGAGTCATGTGGCTGTGTTCAGATCTGTGTTATCCACACAGGATGGAGCAGCTTCTGATGCACAGGACTCACATTGTTTCTCTGAGATTCTGTTTGATGAGAGAAGATGCATTCTAGAGAAAATTCTAGAGAAATGAACATGAACCTAAGCCTCTTCCTAACTGACTGTGTGTAAACTTCTCTGTGTTCAGCACAGAAAACAACCAAGCAAGAGTAAAGACAGACAGAAGAATGGGCTGTGGAAAACTGGAAGACAGACAAAAAATATGAAACAAAGAGGAGTGAATGAAAGCTGTGAGTAAATGTGTTGGAAGGATAAATGATGTGATGAAAGCTTGAAAGAGAGGAGGAAAAGTGAGCCTCCATCCATCCATCCATCCAGTCTGTGTTCCAGTATCCATCCATTCTCCTGGGGTCATCCCAACACACAGCCAACATTATTCAGTCCCATTATCCCACAGACTTATGAGCACCGCCATGACAAATGATCGAACATGTACAACGTTCAACAACGCGCTCTGTAATCATTCATTCCTTTTCCCTGACTCTTTGTTCTTTTCTTCATATCAACACACTTCCTAAACCTCTGTCTATAGAAGGTGTCCAGCCAAGTGTGTCACAAATTGCAAAGAAACAGCAAGGGAGGGAGGGGGTTGGTGGGATGTCACACTCTGAAAAGATGTCTCCAAATTCTCTGTTTTGTATTTATTCACTTTCATAGCTGTGCACAGAGACAGATGTTTCCTTAGTGTGGACAAACCATATGATACCTCAGATGTTTCTTCATATGATCACCCTAATCAGTTCTGACTCAGGTCAGCTAAACACTCAAGAAAAAAAACAAATGCCCTCCTTTTAATGTTACTGCCTAACTTAACACACATGGCAGATGAAGCAGTTCATAGTGATTAAATCAGTATTTGTGAAACCAAGTAGGTCCTTGGTTTCAGACTCTGGTGGACAAAAGCAGCTTCTCAGTTCTAGTTGGCAACTGTGGATTTGATTGGCTCAAATAACAACTGTCACTTGCCAAAGTTGGATCACCAGGCAGTGTGGGGAACTGACCAGGGGCCCCCCACCCCCGGGTTTACTTATCATTTCTGTCTACATAATTTCACTATTCAGTTAATTGTTTTCTCCATCCTGTGGCCCGATAAAACAGTTAAAAATGCGTTATTATTACCTGAAGCCAAAGTTAACTCCTTTGTTGGGTCAAAAACACAGATGTCGAAGTTGCTGTCAGAGAAACATAAGAAACTGACGAATATTCACATTTAAAAAGCTGGAGAATGTTAATTATTAATTATCAGTGTTTCAAATTAAATCACTGTAATATTTAATAAGTAGCTGGTTGTAAAAAGTTTTTTTTTTCAAACATTACCTTACTACTGTAGGCAGTAGGATAATCAACTGACATAATGATAGCAGCTTATGTTAGATCAGATGAACAAAGTTTGATGTGTTCTACAGTTCTCTGTGTAAAACTTTTTAAAAAAGCTGTCCTGCAGGTCCATGCTGTCCAAACAGCCCTGACCTGTCTAGTCACAGTTGCTAGGCTGTGATTGGACAGTTTGAGGTTTTCCTACATTCCGGACATGGACTATTTGTCGAGTGTGGACTAAGTACTGGTATATTTAACACTCTCCCTGTATTACACTATGCTTGTCTTGGTTTGCCCTGATGGACAATGTGTATATAAGCTTTTGGACTCTTACAGTTGGACATTTGTTTCATTTCCTGTTTTATTTCATAATTACTTCCCTTGTGTGTCTTGTAGCTATTTACTTCCTGTCTCTGTCCTTCCCTCCTTGTAGATTGTTTGCCCTCTTGTTTTTTTCATTGTCTAAATAAACTTTGATACTGATACTGGCTTCGTGTCTGCATTTAGGTCCTTGGAAGTCTCACTCCTGATCTTTGTTCTGCTCACACATGGATTCATCTCCACTTCTGTTTAAGTCCTCTTATGAAGATGCTGAGGAAACGTGTGTCTGTGTGACATATGTACCAGTTCTGACTGTTATCAGTCCAGACTCTCTCGCTGGCTTGTTGGTGATAAAAGTTTTAAATCCTGAAAATAAAGCTGCTGGTGTTAACAGCTCACACTTGACCTTTTATGGGCTGGAATCACCGTGATGCTCTGATGTTACTAAATTTTGGTGTGAAATAGACTCACCGCAGTCCTCGAGAGTAAAAGCCTTAGCATCTGTGAACTAAAACTACACAAATGCAATGGTGAAGTCACAACTTTCAGAGGCTTTATCAGGATAATAAAGTTAAAACAAACTGTGTGGTGGGTTTTATGGGAACTCTCCAGAAGGAGCCTAATGTAATGACCTGACTAAACAAGGAAACAGCTGAGACTCTGCATCAGGAAGAACCAAGCATTTGAAATCTACTTTCCTTCTACAACCATTTGATCAGAGACACACTGTACTCTGTCAGCGGCCGATTACAGCAGGTTCTTACTGATGTCACTGATCTGTCTGGACTCAAAAACGAATAATAATAAAAAACATATTATAAATGCACAATCACATAGCCAACTTACAAAAAAAAGGAAAAATGCTTAAGTGAGTCAGATTTTAATGAAATGGGGCTCTCAGTCCTCCAACATGTGTTCACCAGTCAGAATAAAAGTGTGCTGTACAAACAAAGCTGATTATAGCTTTAAAATGTATTAAATCTGCACTGTTGTATAATATGTTGTATAATATATTGATTTCACACATTTATCTAGTTGTGTCTCATAAACGTATCTTTCAGTGTAAACCAGAATTGGCCCAGAGAATCCAGTGGGGTGTGGGAGGGTTTTAATCAACAGCCTTAAGGGGCTGCTTACCCACTTTCATTAATTTCATTATCTGACTATCAAAGGAGTTTTTGAAGCTCCTGTAGGGACCAGTTTCTAGTGTTTCAGAGGCATTTCCATGTCACAACAATAACAGGGAGTGAAAAACATTTCAGCTTGAAAAAAAAAAGATTTTTTTATAGTTTTCATCCAAAAATCAATTGAAGCCAATTTCTTGAACGGAAAGACAAATTAAATGAAAAGTGAGTTAAATCTTATGATTTATTAAGTCAGTCACTCATTTTTATTACGGCTGACTGTGGGTGTCATCTTTCGGTCATGTTCATGTTTGCAGCTAAGTCTGTAACATATAGAACCAAGTGAAGATCCATTATCTTCACACTGTTTATGTGTCTAGCAACCATAGCTAACATCTTAGCCACAGGTGCAAGTAAGGTCACAGTATTTGTCGCATGGTCACATGACCCTGTTCACTGTTGTGAAAAGTCACGTCATTGTGTGGGACACAGGTGGAGCTGTTAATTCTGAAGCATGATGGAGGTCACACATATTTATTAGCAGCACATGTTCCACAACACATCTCACAGCGGCTGAGCTTCCATCAGTTTACTGTCATTTTGCCATAACACATTAACAAGGCTCCAGTTAAATCAGGTGATCAGACAAACTGCATGTGTGGTCATAAACACTTGAAACATGTAGCTGCATCTCACTTACAATTAAAATCATCAAGAACACAAAGGGCTGAATTGGTAGTAGCGATTCAGACTGTCATATCTTAATCTGTCTATTCTGTAAAGGTCCATGCAAACTGCAGCTTTAATTCACTCCCCTTCATGAAACTTGTCAGGAGTGTCACTGCTGCTGCCTCCTTATCCTGCCACAGCTTCATACCCCACAGTACTATCATCAACTACATGAAAATTTCTGTCTTCATCTCCTGCCTATCTACTGCATATAACAAGTCACAAATCCACAGATGAAAAGGAGTTTTACTGTTTATATTTGAGCAGAAGAAAAATAAATGAGCAAGACTCTGTTTGGTGGAGGGAACTTCCGAGAGGCCTGCGAAGCAGGATTTATTGTTAGAATTAGGGGTGGGAATGACGGTACTATACTATTAAAATGTGATGCCCACATAATGGTGGTATCAGGATACAGCGATTCTGCAATACACAGGGTTTAAACACATAAATGGTAAGTGAGTGGACAGAGCCGCAGGACCGAACTGAACTTAGTTTTCTGGGGAGACAGAGGGAGATGACGGCCACGCAGTCTGCTCCATTGGGCTGATCACCACACAGTGCTATCGATCCACCTTCCTCTTGCTCTCTCTCGCTCGCTCCTTCTCTCACCTTGGCAGACCAATATCCACCTCGGCTCACCAGGAATTGTGTCGTTTCTCTGCATTAGCCACTCCATACTCTGCTCTGCTCATATTCTACAGCAGGGGTATTCAATTAAAATTCAAAGGAGTCCAGTTAGAGAAAATTTCCTCAAGGTCCGGAACATCATAATGTCTAACATGGGTTATGATTCAGTGCTATATATTTTGAAGTAGCGTAGTAGTTGTATCAACGACAGTATGTAGTGAACAACTGACTGTCAAATAAAATAAAGAATATAAATTTCAATAGTATTGAAAACAATGTTTAATTATTAATTTTCACATTGAACTGGAGGGTAATCTAATAATAAAATAATAACAAAATAAATGTTCTTTTCTCGTTTAAATTAAAATAAGGGTTGCATTTAAAAATAAAATAAAGAGATTTTGAAAAAGGCATCTTAAAATAAAGTGCCTAATTTTAGACAAATTAATAAAAAGGTAGTTTTTATTTTTTCTTAACAACATTTCACATATAAACTATCTCCACAAATATTAACAACTAAACAGCTTTAACACCTCCTTTTCTCTTTGATCCCCACTTTCCCCACCCCACTTTCTCTTGTTCAGTGAGAGAAGTAAGCTTTACGTTGTGCTGCCAGGATTTTAAATCTGGGCTGAAATGGCGTTAGGGCCATTCTAGTACACATGTGATCCTGGAGCGATATTTAGTTTTAATAATGTTTTCACACACACCAACTCGCTTCACTCGCAACATTGTTCTGAATAAATTATTTGATTGGCTGAGTAGCGTCACGTGGGATGAGTTACAATGCACACTATTGGTCTGTGCATTTCCTGTGTACATACATTGACTACTGTAATCACTAGAAATCTACGCAGGTTAAAATAGAAACGGTCCGTCGAAATCAGGGGTGGGCAATATAATATGACTCTGTTAAAGTAAGTGAAGGGCCACACAATTGGAAATAAAATTTAAACATGAAATATTTAGTGCAGAATTACTTTAAACTACCGGTACATAGATTTGGTGGGCTTGATTGTGTTATTCACTAGCCCTTTTTAAACAAATACATGATCATACTCATGAATATTACAATTAACAAGTCTTCATCAATCACTTCCACACGCCGGGTAACGGTCCGACGAGACAGACTGATTTTTTCAAACTGACTTTTATTGTCAGGGCATAGGATGCTAGTAGTCTCAACCATACAGTCTTTTAAAAACTCACCCTCTGAGAACGACCTGCTGTGTTTGGCTAGCTTATGAGCCAGCATGTAGCTTACTTTTGTGACCCTCTCTTGTATGGCCGTCTGCTTCACAAAAATATTCTGACGGGCGGTTAAATCGGAGGACAATTTCAGGGCCCTTTGTTCTGTCTCCCGCGACGATAGGTTGGTGGCATAGTTGGCATGCTTGGTCGAAAAATGTCTCTTAATATTATATTCTTTGAAAACAGAAATTGCATTTTGGCATATCAGGCATACAGCCTTTGAACCCACATGAGTAACAAAATATTTATAAGTCCACCCGTTGTTCCGAATCAACTTTTCTCTTTTTCACAGCACTCATCCTGATGATCATCGAACTGTCTATGCAAGAGTCAAGGAAGCGCATTTTCACCCTCTCCAAATTAAAATAGAGCCCTCTGTTGCAATCAGGTCATATAGCAGTTCAAACTCAAATGCCTCTATAATGCGGGATTTTTTTTTCCTTCTTCTTCTTCTTTTCTCCTCTGTGGATGTCGCGGGCCGGACTGAGACAGACCACGGGCCGGGTCTGACCCGTGGGCCGTACAATGCCCATGTGTGGTCTAAATAATAACAGGTCTAGGTCCATATAGAACGCCGTCTTGGGCGGCACGGGCGATCCCAGCTAAAAAAATGTTTAACATTTTGCGCGATCGGTTTTCTATCAGTCATGTGCACATCACGTCAATGACATTAATATGTCACAGTGTCGGAGCAGGCGCCTTTTCTAGTTTGTGCAGGTTTCTACTTGCTGACAAGTCTCCTCTCTCACTGCAAGAGGTGCATGGTGGGAGGTGAGGGGCGGGGGGTGGTATGACCCATAGGTTTGACCACAGGTCTCCCCACTGTAGCGAGGGAAAGTATCATATAGCGCACTTCTATCTCTGTACAGTACTGTACACCTGCATCCTCCTGACATCAGGTGAGTGTGTGTGTGTGTGTGTGTGTGTGGTTGTGTGGTTGTGTGTGGTGGAGGGGAGTCTTCAAGAGACACAGTGTCTGAACCCATCCAAATTTTACTGCCTCCCACTAACACCACCTTTTTTTTACCTCCACCTTCCATTGTAGATGACAACATCTAAAACCACATTTGAACTGATTTTGAGAGACCAGCCTAAATGGACCACAGTGCTAGGGGCTAAATGCTAATTTCAGGACACTAACATGGTCACAGTGGCAATGCTAACATGCTAATGTTTAGCAGGTATAATGATCACCATGTTAGAGTGTGTATAACTAACATTTGCTGATTAACAGTAAACAGCGTCCAGCTTAGGCTGATGTGAATGTCACTAATTTTACATATTATAGGTTTAAAATCATGGAATCTTTTTTAAAAAATCAATCTCTTCTTGACTTTCCAAATGTTATTGGACCAAATGGATCAAATTCTGATTATGACAAGTTATTTCACTGGGTTTTTGATGCTCAGAATTATATTATATTCTCCCTTTTCAGCTGCTACTTTTCCAATGTATGCGTGGTGCGGGAAATGCTTTTTGAGACACTCTGCAGTTTTCATCACCATCCATCAGCATGTTTTTTCTGTACCTACTGCACAGCTGAGACAGAGACATAAAGATGGAGAACTGCTCTGTGTTATGGTGATAAGAAAGATGTTTGAATTGTTGACATGTTTCTATACATTTATTTATTTGACTGTGTCCGTCTTTCACTGCTCATAAACCCACAGTTATGGTTCACAGGATGCAGTTCTCTGTGTGTGATCAGCCTCCACGGAGCCATCACCTGTGGGTCTGTAACATCCACCCAGGTTCCACATAATTATGATAGATGCTTGGCAGTCTAACCCTGATGTGATTACTCCTCAGCTCCTAACATTCTGCAGCAGCCAGCCTCATGCTGCCTTTACTCACGAAACAATGCAAACGTCTTGCTGCCCAGAGGCATCAGCAGATGCCAGAGGACACAAGCATCATAAAGAGAAGTAACTGGATTAAAGGGATTCTTGCTGGGTCCATTGAGACTGCTGCATGTTGCTCAGTCAAAAACAAGAAGCATTAGGGGAGAGGATTAGGAAAGAGGATGCTGTGTACAGGAGGGAAGGGGGAGACATGGGAAAAGAGAGGAGGTGTGGAAGTACAGGAGAGAGGGGAAATTAGAGAGAGATCAGCAGGGAGATCAGAGGATTGAAAGACAGAAAGAAAGGGGAAGGATATCAAACCACTGCCAGGCTCTGTGTTGTACAGCTGACATTACAAATTGGCAAAACATGAAGCTACTGTTTGAAATTCCACAACTACAAGACCTGATGATGGATGAGCAGTGTCTAACATCAGCAGGTACCTGTAGTGGGTACCTGCATTTATCAATCTCATATCAGAAGCCATGACTTCCCGATTCAATGGATCTCCAGTCTCTACCTCAAAAGAACACAACAGGACAACAACTGGGTGTAAATAAAGGAATTTATTAACTAAACTACTATCTACAGAGTAAATGCAAGGTGTAATAATCATAAAGATGAAAATAATAATGAAATGAGCGGTGTGATGAGTTGGTAATTTCGGGAGAGAATATGTTATGTCTATACACTGTGGCTATACAGTTAATGATACTATGTCTACGAATCAGATTTGATGATTAAATATTACTATATTTCGACATCAACCCAGTCATGAGCAGAGTGTTAAGCTGTAGCTGAGGACCCTTGGCTGGTGGCTGTGGTTGCCTTGGTAACCCTGTAGACACAGGATCTACACTCTAAAAAGTGTGACTGGGCTCAATTAATATTTACAAAATAAATACTAGTAACCTTTACATGAAAAAAATGACTGTGTGCAGTTTGGTATATTATTGTGTTGATCTAATCAAATTTGAATCATTTATCAATTGCATTTTACTCATTTCTGTTTGAATAATAGCTGCTGAAAATCAGTGAGTAGAATTTAATTATATTTTATCAGTAAAGTCCACTATGTCAAAAAATTAATAAATGCTACTCAATGGGAACTCTTTGGTATTTAATCGCCGTACACTTCCGCCCAAGGCATTTGCGCCACACGAACGTTGATGTCTGCCACAGCCGTGTCGACTGCCATTTGCTCAAGGTAAGAGATTTTAATAACAAGACTTTATATCTATGTTGCCCCAGTAGTTGAACATTGTTTTGCATTACTGCGAGTTACCTAACAAGTTTACTGGTAGTATTTTAAGTTTAATGTAGCTTATATCGTGATTCAGAGTCAGTCGGAGCTTCCCTCACCTTAACAAACTAGCTAACAGTAGAGCGAGATGGCGAACAAACGTTGTGAGAGGTGAGTAAAAGTTAAATTTACTGCACTTCGTGTTATCGGCTATACTGTACTCGAGTAACACTTTATACTCGAGTATCATCCCGTCAAAAGCGGCATATTTACCGGCTTTACAACTTATCTGAGTGCTGGCGGCGGTAGCGGGGGTGGGGGTGGGGTGGCGGCGGTAGCTCCGACACATTTTTAAACACTGCGCCATTTTCTCGTTTTTTCTTTTTTTATACTTTGTCTGAAGTTATGTTGACAGGACGTCTGATAATATGCTTTATGCGTCATGCTCTGGTTTTCTGGATAGAGGCTGGTGTGTACATCGGCACCAAGTTCCCCGGTTAAAACGGCAAGAAGTTCACCCCCCCCCCCCAAATGTGTGTTTTTAAACCGTTGACTCTGGGTCATTACACTAACGCCGTTTGTGAACGCTGATTAGAGGTCAGTAAATAGGAGCATGATGCTAACTCTGAGCTGCCAGAGAGGCTTATCACCTCTTCTGAGTTTGTGCTTAAAATATTAATTATCCAAATGACTTAAAGCTATTAATTTCTTCCTAGGTGCATCAACACATCAAGACCACAGGTATGTATTGCACTTACTAAATACATGATACTACATTTCACATACCGTATATAGTGTAAAGGTTTGTTCACTGTTTTGCAATACTATGTTGATAACTTAGATATAAAAATCATCTTTTTATCTGCTTTTGTTGGTTAAGTAAATTTGATACAGTTTAATCTGAAGTTCCAACCTGAATTTGACCTAAACCTAAACTTTTTAAATGTACAAGACTGAAAAAGAACCAACGCTAAAATCAAAGGCCCTCGATTTTTATGTGTCACTGTACATTATGTAATTATTAGCACTATTGTTGAAGTAGGTTACTATTTATACAGTTATAATTAATAGGACTTTTTTTTTTCTCATTATTTTAAGGTTTTTGCCTATGGGATGGCAGTGTAAGATCTGCAAGTCTTTGTCTGCTACAAAAGGGAACCTACTAAAGCATTACAGACTACAGCACGCAACATTTAGTCGTGGGCAATCTCAGCCATGTCTCCATGGTGGTTGCCCTTGCACATTCAAAACGCAGAGTGCGTTCCGCACACATTTGTCCAGGTACCATGCAGCTAAGGAAAGTCTACAGCCAAATATCATCTCCACTTTTAAGTGTTTAGTTTGTGATGCTAGTTGTTCTACTGAGAAGGACTTCTTTCAGCATATTGGAAATCATCTGAAAGTCCATGAAACTGTCTTTTGTGTATTTGAAGGGTGCAGTTTTCGGACAAATATTTACAATACATTTCTGAAACACAAAAGCAGAAGACACAAACCCTATTCTTTGAGTGATTTTAAGCAAGCTGTGTATGTGTATGATGGTGTTCCTGAGGTGATGTGCAATGCCTTGAAGCGCAAGAGCCCTGCAGACCGTAAATCTGCAAAGAATGTGAAAAAGCCTCGAAAGGCAGAAGTAAACTACCTCCCACCTTACCCAGCAGGAGATGATGAGGAAAGTCAAGAACAGCAAAGGATTCAGTTGCTAACTGAAGTAAGGAAAAAAGACAACAACAAATTGATCAAAGAAATGATGGCCAAAACCTTTGCACACCGAAGAAATGAAATCGTTGACCAGTCACCCACCATAGAGGACATCAAAGCCAGATGGCCAGCTCTATTTGAGGCATCTAATGTGAGTTACAAGTGTATGGTAAACAGAAACATTCCTTTGCAACTGTGAGGGGTCAACTATTTAAATATAGTTTACAGGTTACATCTTTTGTCTTTTAGATCCAGGATGAGTTTCACAGAATCACAACGGTGCACCTGGAATCAAAGTTCATGTCCAAGCTGGATGAATACTCTCCCAGGCTTCTGAACCTCTTCCACTCAAAGGGCGGGACCATGGGATTGAGGTTGCAGACGATCCTACTGAAGGTATCCTAAGTTTGGCCATATTGTGTTTTTTTATCTATATTTATATTAAATCTGCAGGAGGAAAGTGAGCCTTTGACTGTCCATAAATTATATTAAAGGTGCAGTGTGTAGAATATAAGTGATTTCTAGAACAAAGGACTTGGTAAAAATGGAATATAACATTCAAAAGTAAGTATCAATTCCTATTCAAACAAATGAAGATATGGGCCGTTGTGTTTGTATTATTTGAGAAATAGCATTTTAATCTGCACCGGGGTAGGTGACCTTCAGGGGGCGGCCATTGCTGCCTATGTGTGGTGTGTTGCAATCTATAATTTCACCATTAGATATAGCCAAAAACAACATAAATTACACACTGCACCTTTAAATAAGTGCATATCTTTTTAATTACAGCAGTTTGTATGCACTTAATGGCCACCGAATTAGACATTGTTTGTCACACATTCTCAAAAATATGACCATCCAGTTAGCTCATGCAAAATATTTTCATTTTTATACACAGATAATAAATAATGTGCTCTATATATGTTTTACATTACTCTGTTCTTACCAGTGTATTTTCTGTATAAATGTAAACATCTGATTCTTTGAGCACCAGCTGCCACTCACTCCTATTTTAAAATAGAGTTAGAATGATATTGCTTCTTTTCCCCTACTGTAAATACTCCTTTTAACACTACTCCTAGTGTTAAAAACTGTGCCATATTAATTTATGTTATTTCAGGCTCCTAGCAATCCTACCATCAACATAAGAAGAGACATTGTCATCCGGTGTCTGATGTTGTACCTTGGGGAATCTGCCAATCAGCTCTTTAAAGAGTATGATGTAAGTTGAAATGCATGTCATATCTCTCTCTCTCTCTCTCAATCTGTATTTATTTAGGACCATCTCCTTTAGCTGTACAGTCTAAAATACAAAATGTTCTTGCTGTCTTAGGTTGCAGATGAAGACAGTGTGGCACAGGACCTTGCTGTACAAGGGATGAAAATATACAGCATCCAGACGAATCTGCCAGAAGGTACAGAGGACATCGGAATCGTGATAGACGGAACAAAGGTCCTGACCGCTCTGGGTAACTTTCCAAGGGCTTGTGCCATGCTCATTGGTTTGACGTATACAGTGAATCTTGCCTATCCCAAGGAGCTCAGGTACACTTTTGAATCTTTTCAGAAACTCTTCCTCGAGCTGGACTGTTCAAAGCTTTCCCCGAAGGTGAACAGCCTCAAGAGCAAGCTACTGGCTTAAGAAAGGGACCCCTAAATACAGTGAAGTGCTCACTAATTCTGTGCTGCAGTTAAGTGTTCAAGTCTTGTTCAGAATGTTATCCATACTCATTTGAAGGGTGTGATGTTATACTTTGGACTTACAACTGGCACAAGCAATTGTTTTTGTAGCTTAGTATTCCATAAGTAACGAGCAAATGATAATGCTGCATTATAACCAGGACAGTGAGAGTTGTGTTTTGAAAACACAAAGCTTCTTGATGGACTGTGAACACTTTGCCACCAGCTTAGGACATATGGATGCCAGTGACACAGTCCACTTTCACAGAGGCAAAACCAGACACTCCTCTTGTTTTTTACGATTTTCGGTTCTTGCATCACCACCTCACAGCTCCATTATGAAGATGGACAATATTCTACTGGGTCTTTATCTCTGTTTTGTGCCACTGTTAGTGAACACAAGCTGTACTGATCTGACACTGAGGAATCTACCTGTGCAATTGGCCTGCCTCAAATAGCAAGTGCCTTTGGTTTGCTCCAGAAATATTTTATCGTTCTGCTTGCAGGCCTCAAAGCTCCTGCCATTCTGGAAAGAAATTTTGAAAATATACATATACATCTGTTTTATCTGATGTAGTTGTTGATGTTTCACAGATTATGGATGTTTACTGTCACATGGTTTACAAAAGGTTTTGTCTGTTTTTTTAACAGCCTTCCTCTGTATTTCTATGTATTTTGGTATTTCACACAAAACATCTTTTTGAAAAATGTTGAAAATGTATGTGTAAACAAAGTTGCACAAATAAATGTTTACCTGCTGTTTTCCTACACATTGTAATTTGTTAACTGACCTTCAGTAAATTCTTGCAACAAGAAGGCGTGATATTAAGTAGATTCAACATAAAAAAATTATGGCAACAAAGTGACAATCAATAACATTAAATAGATTTTAAGTCATGGGGTACCAATTATAAGTTGATATAACTTATTTTATTTATTGAATCCAAATCATTCTTATCCAGATATTTAGAAAGATAGCCTCAATTTCACACATAAAATTAGTAAATATAAATCAATATCATCCAGATATTTAGTAAATAAAAATCAATTTCATCTAAATAATTACTAAATAGAAATTAATTCCACCTAATTAATTAGTAAATCTAAATCACTTTTTTGCAGATATCTGGTATATCGAAATTATTTTTTTTCAGATACCTAGTAAATATTAATGAGTTTTCCCTGTAAATTTGATTCAGATTTACTCAACATTCACTATATTATTAGTAAATCCAAAATATTTCAACCAATGATTTCATTATTTTGTACTTAATAGTTTTGTTTTAATTTACTTAATTAAATCAATAATTTTTAATAAAAGTTGAAGTAATTAAAATCTATTCAATTATATTAAGTGTCACTTTGTTGCCTTAATTTTTTTAAGTAGACAATGGTCAAACTTTTCTGAGTGTAGGTGGATTCTCCTGGAGGCCGTGTCCCGTTATCATGATGACGGATTCTGGCACTGACGGCACTCTTGATTTCTGGTCGGCTTCTCTGCCGGCAGTCGTCCATGGCCAGTGGGCATGTGTTATCTGCCGGCGCCTCTCGTGGATTGATGCAAATTAAACTGTAATACACTTCACTTTGGCTGGATAACTTTAGAGGACCAGATGATTCTAAAGTTGTCAAAAATCTTCAAAAAGGAAAACTTGATGATGATTAAGAGTTACAAAATTACTCTGAGGCACTCCTGTTGTTTTGGTTCAATTGGTCTTGACCAAGATTGCGTGTGTAGACAAAAACTTACTGGGAGCACATGGCAAAGAAATAATAAAGGACGTGGACAAAACGATCAAGTGCAAAAATGGCTAAGAGCCATGAGGTTGTGGCTTGCAGCTTAGAGCTAAGAGCCGGGCTGTTGGTAAGAGCCTGGACTACAGGGATTTCAGTTTCTAGCTTTGTAGCCTTCTCTAGCTTCTCCCAGTTTCTAAGCAATGTGTGAATTGATCACGACTGTTTTATCCCCTGGGGGCTGGCGCACATTTCAGGGGCGTAACCCGTCTTCTCCTTTGTTTCAACTTGGAGAAGAGAGTAATTTTCCACAGAACTTTTGAATAGTTTAATTTTAGAGTTTACCTATAAACTCGCACATCCGTCTTCCACCATGACCACAAAACATTAAATTAAATAACATATAAACCTAATTGTACTAATAATGACACACTGTAAAAAAATGTCCATGGAATTAACAGTGAATCACTGTAAAATCGTGACATAAAAAAACTGTAACTACAAAAACAATGAAGCCATGTGTAATTTACATTAATATGTTGTAAAACTCTGAACCAAATACAATTGTTAATTTGACAGTAAGTGTGCTGCCTTTAAAAAAAAGTTATGAGTGAGCACTCTGTTTTTTAGTTTTCCGAAACGGCATCAGAGTGAGCGCTCTGTCTTCCAGTTTTTGGAGGGGCTTTTGTGTTCGGCTCTTTGCAGTTTTTGCCCTGCTTTTCTTTGAGTGTGCACGGGTTGGCCGGAGACCCTGTTCGTGTTGTGCTGGAGTTTTTTCATTGTTTCTGCCTTGGAGAGCATTTATCTGTAAGTACCATATGCGTGAATTAATAGTAATGTGTTTTGTATAATCCTAATTTATGTTCTTATTTCTGCTATGTTTTTCAGTTTTACAATTAATAAACAAAGAAGACACAAGAAAAGTCAAGCCTTGTGGTTTTTCAACGTTTAATTGTTAACTGGCTGTCTAGTTGCGCAGAAGTACGCGCTTCAAGGGCAGTACAGTAAAAAGATAATCACACGGCAGGCTCAAGCAATACAAAACATACTCAGCAAACATGAGTCTACGCTCAGGAAGAAATTATCTTAAGGAACATACCACTACACAGCAAAATGCAGCTAGTTGAGAGCAGCAAACAGGGGTTGTTGATCAAGCAACCAAGAAGAAGACTTCACATGTGATGCTAAGTCCCATTCATCTAGAACATCCACTAGACACTCTCAGCAAACATCATCGACCGTCTCTTCAGCCACAAAAGCCTACGCTAAGGCAAAAGCTGCTCGGGTTCAACTAGCCTACGCCGAAAGAGAAGCTGACATGATGAAACAGAAAGCTGAACTGGAAGCAAGCATGCTAAAGCAAAAGGCTAACTTTGATGCTGGTCTCCATCTTCTCAAGTGTCAGAGAGCTGCTGCAGCAGCTGAAGCTGAGGCTACAGTGTATGAGGAAGCCAAAGTTGAAAGCAGGGAGCTTAGTCAGCTCCCAGATGTCGTAAAAGAGCCACTCAGTACAGCTCAACGCACTAGTGAGTATGTGCAACAGCACTCTGAGTTGTTCTTTCAGGAACTGCCTACTAAATATGTAGCTGTTGTGGGAATGGTATAGTTAATAATACAGACAAGGTATAGTTAATCATGCAGACAAGCTTTAGTTAATAGTGCAGACAGGCTTTTCACAGCGTGGGTGTAACACACAGTTATAATTATCTTGCATAGCAAGGAATGCTGTGGCAAGAAGCCTAGCACACGATACACACAGAGCAGGAGCTGTGGCAAGAAGCCTAGCACACGATACACACAGAGCAGGAGCACTGAGGGGGGTAAAACTGTTAAAATGTGCATAAAAGGATGGACATGTACTAACATGATACAGCTGCAATGGCCGATGTAGGCTTCCATATAGGTAAACAGGTAATGTTGTAGCGAAAGATAGACAGGGTGGGATGAACCAAAGAGGGTACAAAACAAAGACATTGTGACAAATTGATCAGATCTCTCTGTGCCCTGAGGATAGCAGATGTATTCTCTGTATGAGGGATCTCCGCACTTTGCAAACTGCGCAATAAATACTTTGAACCAACTTGAAGTCTTCATAGAGTTTCTTCTGCATCAACAAACTCGGGGAGGAAAACATCCAGTTTTTACTTCCTCAACACTGTGGAGTCAAATGACAGAAGAATTAATAAATTGAAAATACCTGACACTAAACCTGCAGTTTCGCATGATATAGAAAGCAACACACAACCAGTTTACAAAGACATGAAAAAAGAGCCAACAATGTACACTGGTCCAAGTAACACTCACCCTCATAGTACTCCGAAGCAAACAGTCAGCCTTGAAAAAGAGTACTTACCTGAGTCCAAAGGTGCACAAGACTTCGCAAGATATCTCGTCAGGAGAGAAATGGTGAGTGCTGGTCTTCTGCAATTTGATGATAAACCAGAAAATTATTGGTCATGGAAAGCCTCTTTTCTACGTTCCACAAGGGACTTGAGTCTCTCAGCCAGGGAAGAACTGGACCTGCTAACCAAATGGTTGGGAGCTGAGTCGGCAGAACAGGCAAAGAGAATTCGTGCTGTGCACTTCCTCAATCCCGCAGCAGGTGTTGCCATGGTTTGGCAACGTCTCGAAGAGTGTTATGGGACACCTGAGGTCATCGAAGACGCACTGCTCAAAAAGATTGAACACTTTCCAAGGCTGACCAATAAAGATACTGTTAAGCTGAGTGAGCTAAGTGACATTATCCTCGAACTGGAGTGTGCTAAATTAGATGGTGCTCTTCCAGGACTCTCATATTTGGATACAGCTTGTGGGGTAAGACAAATAGTGGAAAAGCTTCCTTATAACCTTCAAGAAAAATGGATAAGCCTTGGAAGCAAGTACAAGGAGGATTACAGAGTGGAGTTTCCTCGGTTTTCTGTCTTCTCGAAGTTTGTTCAACAGCAGGCAAAGATAAAAAACGTTCCGAGCTTCACTGTACCCCCCTCCAGCAGTTATGCTCCTTCCAGGAACGAAAAGCCTGAGAAGTACAGTAATAAAAGCGCTGTGGCTGTGCACAAAACTGACATCCCTGCAGAACCATCTAGCACTCAAACCAGCCCTACTCCAAGGAAAATGGAAGAACCAGATCGTCAGTGTCCAATACATAAGAAGCCCCACTCACTGAAAAAATGCAAGGTCTTTAGAGGCAAAACCTTAGAAGAGCGCAAAGCATACCTCAGAGAGAATCGTATCTGTTACAGATGCTGTGGGTCTACTCTACACATGGCAAAAGACTGTAAGATAACTGTCAAGTGTCTCGAGTGCAACAGTGACAGACACATTGCGGTCCTCCTCAAGAGACCATTCAGAATACTGTGGCTGACGAAGATGACAGCAGGGAGCAAGGTGAAAGCCCATTTTCTTCAGTCACCTCCAAGTGTACGGAGATTTGTGGAAATGCAGATGGTTCACGCTCATGTTCCAAAATCTGCTTGGTGAAAGCATATCCTGCAGGAAAAGAGGAGAAGGCAATTAAGATGTATGCAGTGCTGGTCGAACAAAGTAACAGGTCCCTCGCCAAGACAGAGTTTTTCAGCCTATTCGAAGTTACAACTAGCTCCACCCCATACACCCTGAAAACCTGCTCCGGGAAATTGGAGACTTCAGGTAGGAGAGCTGCCAACTTCATCATTGAGTCCATCGATGGGAAACTAAAGCTTCCCCTACCCCCTTTGATAGAGTGTGACATGGTGCCAGATGATAGGACAGAAATTCCCTCCCCAGAGGTTGCGCACCATCACCCCCACTTACGACCAGTTGCTAACAAGATTCAGCCTGTGGACCGAGATGCTCCAATCCTCCTACTGATAGGAAGGGACATCCTCAGGGTGCACAAGGTATGTGAGCAAATCAACGGACCTCACAACGCACCTTATGCACAGCAGGTAGACCTAGGCTGGGTCATTGTTGGAGATGTGTGCTTGGGCACAGTTCACAAACCATCAGAGGTCAACGTTTACAAGGCAAACATCCTGCCCAATGGTCGTGCATCTTTTCTCAAACTGTGTCTAAACAGCATCCATGTGAAGGAAGACTATGGTGGCATGACACAGTATCACAGTACAGCCCTTCCTGCATGTGAGGAGAACACAAGTCTCCACGTGAACACAGACAAGCTAGGATGCTCGGTGTTTGACAGGTCAAAGGATAACGACAAACCAGCACTATCCATAGATGACAAAGCTTTCCTAGCTATCATGGATGCAGAAGTCTACCAAAATCAAGAGAACAGCTGGGTGGCTCCTTTACCTTTCCGCACTCCTAGACGATGTCTTCCAAGCAACAGGGAGCAAGCCTTAAAACGTCTCTGCTCACTGCGAAGAACCCTGGAGAAAAAGCCAGAAATGAAAGAGCAATATATCAAGTTCATGCAGAAGATGTTGGACAAGAATCAAGCGGAGCCTGCTCCACCTTTGGACAAAAAGAAAGAACACTGGTATTTGCCAGCTTTTGGTGTGTACCACCCGCAAAAGCCCGACCAGATACGGGTTGTGTTCAACTCCAGCGCCGAATGTGACGGAACATCTCTCAATGATGTCCTCCTCAGTGGACCTGACTTGAATAACACCCTGCTTGGAGTTCTCTTGCGGTTCCGTAAAGAACCCGTAGCCCTTAGGGCGGACGTGGAGCAAATGTTTTATTGCTTCATCGTCCGAGAAGAAGACAGGGATTATCTCCGGTACCTCTGGTATGAGGATAATGACATCAACAAGAACGTGGCTGAGTACAGGATGAAGGTCCATGTATTTGGAAACAGTCCTTCACCTGCGGTATCCACCTACTGCATGAGACGAGCAGCACAAAAAGGAGAGCAAGAGCACAGTTCTGATGCAAGACAGTTTGTTGAGAGGCAGTTTTATGTGGATGATGGCCTCACCTCAGTTGCCACACCTGAAGAGGCAATAGATCTCCTCACACGGACCAGAGAGATGTTGGCAGAATCCAACCTGCGACTGCACAAAGTGGCATCAAACGTTAGCCAGGTAATGGAAGCCTTCCCGGCAGAGGACCGTGCCAAGGATCTGAAGGATTTGGACCTTGGAGTGGATCCCTTCCCTCTTCAGAGGAGCCTAGGGCTCTCCTGGAACTTGGAAACAGACAGCTTTACTTACCGGGTGTCCCGCGAAGAGAAACCATTTACATGAAGAGGTGTGTTGTCAACGGTCAACAGCCTGTATGACCCCTTGGGCTTTGTAGCTCCTATAACAATGCAAGGAAAAGCGCTAGTCCGAGAGCTGTCGTCTGAACAGAGCGAATGGGATGCTCCTCTCCTCCCACAAAAGGAAGCAGAGTAGAGCTTATGGAAGGACTCTTTGAAGGCTCTTGAAGACCTGCACATACATAGGTGCTACATACTAGTCTCTCTGTCTTCAACACAGAGAAAGGAATTGTGCATCTTCTCAGATGCTTCTACAGTTGCTATAGGAGCTGTAGCCTACTTAAGAGCTACAGACACTGAGGGACAATGTCATGTTGGATTTGTTATGGGGAAGTCAAAATTGGCTCCTCGTCCTGCCCACACCATACCGCGTCTGGAGCTCTGTGCAGCTGTGCTGGCTGTTGAGCTATACGAGCTGATCAGAGATGAGATTGATGTCGAGGTGGACACTGTAAAGTTCTTCACTGACAGTAAAATCGTGCTTGGCTACATACATAACTCTACAAGACGGTTTTATCTGTATGTGTCTAACAGGGTAACTCGGATCAGAAGATCCACACACCCTGACCAGTGGTACTACGTGCCAACAGATCTGAATCCTGCAGATTGTGCAACCAGGGTTATACCAGCAGGCCAGCTCCAATACAGCAACTGGTTCGTAGGTCCAACTTTTCTGTATCATGACAAGGCAGCAGAGACATCTGAATCCAATCTTTTCACCCTCATTGAGCCTGAAGCTGATGAAGAGATTCGTCCAGAGGTTACTAGCCTGGTAACCAAGGCATCAGAGTCCCAGTTGGGCTCACAACACTTCGGACGATGCTCAAGCTGGAGAACACTCTATCGAACTATGGCCAGCCTCATTCATGTTGCAGCATCTTTCAAAGGAAAGTCAGACAAGGCTGAAAGAAAAGGATGGAAAAGTTTCAGAGACGCATCCAGCATAAGTGAGCTTTCACAAGCCAAAGCTGTGATCATCCATGCTGTGCAGCACGAAGCCTTCAAGGAATAATTTAAATGTCTTGTAGACAGACGGACATTCCCCAAACAAAGCACACTCAAAAAGCTCAATCCAATTGTGGATAAAAATGGTCTGCTTCGTGTTGGAGGTCGTCTTTCTTATGCTGACCTGTCAGAAGAAGAAAAGCACCCACTGATCATTCCTCACGCCCATCACGTTGCCACACTACTCATGAGATACTTTCCTGAACAAGTAGCTCACCAAGGGCGGCATATTACGGAAGGAGCTATCCGAACGGCTGGATACTGGATAATTGGGGGCAAGCGTTTGGTGTCTTCTGTCATCCACAGGTGTGTCACCTGCCGCAAACTGAGAGGGAGGTTGGAAGACCAGAAGATGGCAGAGCTACCTGCCGACAGACTCACTCCTGAGCCTCCATTCACCATTGTTGGCCTCGATGTCTTTGGACCATGGTCCATCATGACACGTCGTACAAGAGGAGGATATGCAGACAGCAAACGCTGGGCCGTGCTGTTTACGTGCATGTCAACGAGAGCAGTGCATATCGAGCTCATTGAAACCATGTCAACAGATAGTTTCATCAACGCTCTTAGGAGCTTTTTCTCGATGCGTGGTCCTGCCAAACTTTTGCGGTCTGACAGAGGAGTAAGGAGTTGAATATCAGCACAGACGACACGACAGTCAGGAAGTACCTCCAGGAGAAAGGATGCGTGTTTAATCTCCCTCATGCTTCCCACATGGGTGGCTCCTGGGAGAGGCTCATCGGAGTCTCCAGGCGCATTATGGACGCGATGCTTCAGACAGGATCAACCCATCTCACGCATGAAGTCCTGAGCACTTTTATGGCAGAGGTGATGGCAATCATGAATGGAAGGCCTCTTGTGTCCGTATCTACTGACCCGGATATGCCTACAGTGCTCACACCAGCGATGCTCCTTACTCATAAGAGGAGCGCAGTTACAGCCCCCTCTGGAAACTTTGACACAGCTCAGTTGTATGGAAAGCAATGGAAGCACGTCCAGTGTCTTGCTGACACGTTTTGGAAGAGGTGGAAGACAGAGTATCTGTCTACACTACAGAGCCGCAGGAAGTGGACGCAGGACAAGCCGAATGTCAAAGAAGGAGATGTTGTTTTGTTGAAAGACAGCCAGGCCCACAGAAATGAATGGTCGATGGGACTAGTTGTTAAGGCTTTGTTAAGCAGCGACAACAGGGTCCGCAAGGTGGAGGTGCGGCTTGTGAAGGACGGGATAGCAAAGGTGTTTCTACAGCTAGTATCCGAGATTGTAGTCCTTCTTTCAGAGACTTAGTGAAAGTACTCTAATGTATATTCCTTCCAGATGACATTTCCCCTTTAAATTTGTTTGTACCTGTAGTGATATAATGTTATTATATCAAGCGGGGAGTGTGCTGCCTTTAAAAAAAAGTTATGAGTGAGCACTCCATTTTTTAGTTTTCCGAAACGGCATCAGAGTGAGCGCTCTGTCTTCCAGTTTTTGGAGGGGCATCGGAGTGAGTGGTCTTGCCTTTGTGTTCGGCTCTTTGCAGTTTTTGCCCTGCTTTTCTTTGAGTGTGCACGAGTTGGCCGGAGAGCCTGTTCGTGTTGTGCTGGAGTTTTTTCATTGTTTCTGCCTTGGAGAGCATTTATCTGTAAGTACCATGTGCGTGAATTAATAGTAATGTGTTTTGTATAATCCTAATTTATGTTCTTATTTCTGCTATGTTTTTCAGTTTTACAATCAATAAACAAAGAAGACACAAGAAAAGTCAAGCCTTGTGGTTTTTCAACGTTTAATTGTTAACTGGCTGTCTAGTTGCGCAGAAGTACGCGCTTCAAGGGCAGTACAGTAAGAGTATGTTAAAAGAAATCATATTTTTTTGGAGAATTTACAAATTACTGTAGTTTTAACACTACTTAACTGTAATACAAAAAACACTGTAATATAGTTAAAATTACATCATAGCAGTGTTAGAATTTGATTTTTTGTCAGTTTTATGTTCAGAGACTATCCTGATGTGACTTAATTAACACTCACTCTACTCACTCTATCTGCGTTCTACTGTTATGTGCCAATGTCTGCACTTTCTCAGTGAATTTGTATACTTTGTTTCAATAAAGATTGAAAAAAAGTTTTGAAATAACTCTAAATGAGAGCATGAGCCTGACCATATCTCCTTATGCTTGGCTTGCGATTCTGGGGCTGTTTTACATTCCCGCAAAATAAACGGCTGTGTTTGAATCCCAAACTAGATGAGCTCATGCCTCGTCCACTCACTGAGCAGTGGAGTTCGTTTCAGTTCTATAATTGGACAGCTTGACGTGAAGGGGCGTTGCCGCTGACTACCGGCTCAGTCTGCCACTCTGCTGCCATCACACGGAGCTGTGAACGCATCTAGCTCAGGTAAGCTAACACTCAAACTTTAAATTAAACACTCTGCACAAGGCTATAACCTTAGCTTGCTGTGTCAGTTGGTTAGTCGGTTAGTCAGCCAGTCGCAGTTGTTGCCCTGTGGAGGCTGAAATCTGGCTTGTAGGTAAGGTGTAACTAACGTTAACGTTACATGTAATTACATGGTCGGAGCTAACTAAGTTACATTACACTGTGAATTCGCGCTCTTTTCATGCTATTGTGAAGCGGTGGTTTTGGAAGGCCGCCAAAAATGTTCACTTGCAATTTTTGCAGCA
Source organism: Seriola aureovittata (assembly GCF_021018895.1). Taxonomy (NCBI): domain Eukaryota; kingdom Metazoa; phylum Chordata; class Actinopteri; order Carangiformes; family Carangidae; genus Seriola; species Seriola aureovittata. Next base: position 7,579,698 of record NC_079383.1, on the reverse strand, counting down.
AAACATTACAGACCTTGAGGGGTCACGTGCTGCATTGTAAAATCCATAGGAACGAACCTCATTCGTTTTTCAAATGTGTCGGCACCGACTGCAAGCGGACATTCTGTACTTATGCCGCTTTTAAAGGCCATTTCTATGAGTTCACAACACACCTGCACCCTCTGTTACTGCTGGAGCCGTTTTTACAGATTTTACGTGTGCTATTCCGCTGTGTGAGTGCCAATTTCACACAGTCAAAGAGCTTATTTCCCACTTAAAAAAGCATATAGAGGAGGGACGACCTGTGGCATGTCCAGTAACAGGTTGTCAAAATACATTCACAGTTAAATCGTCATTTACTGCCCATATGTCCAGAAAACACAGAACATGTTCAGTGGATAGTATAAGTGGCATGTATGTTTCTCAGCCTTCTGCTGTCAGTGCATGTGAAGGTGCTCCCCAGAGCTCAAATGATACTGCAACAATTTAATGCAGTGAATTGCCACAGGATTTCAGTGAGACTTTTCTTAGGAATGTCTGTTTATTATACCTAAAATTGCAAGGGCAGCTCCTTCTTCCAGCTTCGACAATACAGACTATTGTTGAAGAGATGCAAAATGTGCATGATTTGGGACAGGATTACACTTTAAGTAAACTACGTTCACTTTTGAAAAATGACATGTGTCTTTGTTTCTTTCTGTGGCAAATTTGCCTGCACATGTGCGGTCCAGTACAGATCACATGTCCCTTGTCTTATTGTGTAGAGAGAGTGACCTAAAACAGTTTGGAAGTGCTAAAGTTTTCTCAGAGATGCTAGTGGATTTAAGAAATCTTGAGGAACATGGAATAACTGTTGGTGGTGAAACAGTCAAAGGGGCTCTGTATTGTATTGCTGGAGATAATTTGGGGTCACATAGCATTGGTGGGTTCACTGAAAACTTTAACCATTCTAAGTACTTTTGCAGATACTGTGAAGTCACACGAAGTGAGTTTCAGAATGATGACCCAAATGTTTGTGGTCCACAGCACCCCCCTGAAAGATATGATTCTGCACTTCTACAAGCTGAAGACTGACAAGGCAGCAAAGGCATAAAGGTAAACTCTGTTTTCAATGCTCTTAAGTCTTTTCATGTTTGCCAGCCTGCTCTCCCACCTTGTTTAGGCCACGACATATTTGAGGGTGTCTTATCGTATGATGTTGCACTGTACTTGAAGTATTTAGTTAAGAAAAAGAAATGGTTTACATATTCAGTGTTGAACCGACGCATAAAGCAGTTTAAGTACAAAGGATCTGATGCTCTCACAAAGCCATGTGCTGTCAACTCTGAGGGGTCCAAGCTTTCAGGCCAAGCTGTCCAGAACTGGAATTTCTTAAGGTTACTGCCTGTGTTAATTGGTGACAAAGTGCAAAATCCAGAAGATGATGTGTGGCAGTTAACTCTGCAGCTTAAAGATATTGTTGATATGATTTGTGCACAAAGGATTTTAAGGCCTATCTTGACATTATAATCCAAGAATATTTGGAATCAAGAAAGTGTTTATTTCCTGAGACGCCACTAAAACCCAAACACCATTACATGCGTCATTATCCGGCACTAATTTTGAAATTTGGCCCCCTGATCAGAGTATGGACTATGCGTTTCGAAAGTAAACTCAGAGAAAGAGATGTGCAAGGCATTTACTTTAAACAGATATGCCTAACTTTATCCGAGAGACATCAGATGTTTCAAGCATATCTTTCAGCCGGGCCAGGCTGCAGTCAGCTTCTGCAAGTCAAAGACAGTTGTACTTTTTATCCCAGCCTTTACAGTGATGCAATTAAACATGCAGTGAGAGAGTTTGGCTTTTCAGAACACAATACTAGTGTTTCCACAAACATACAGTACAAAGGTACATCATATAAATAAGGACATTTCCTTGTGTGAGAGTCCATCGAGTTTGGAGAACTTCTCATTATTTTAATTCAAAATGATGCAGCTGTGTATTTTGTGGTGGATATACATAAAGCTGACTATCATCCTGAATACCATCTGTACTCAGTGACAAAGCAGAGTACAAGGTTGCAATGTCTTAACATCAATGACTTGGTAGATTTTTATCCGTTACCATCATACATTGTTGATGGGCACCAAGTCATTCCACTGAAACACAGTGTGTTATCAAAATAAACATGATCTAGACCACTGTGCTTCTTAGCAAAAGATAAAATGCTATTTGAAAAATATGACAGTGACAACAGTTTTTCCCTTTTGGATGAAAGTGTAAAAAAAGTGTAAATCCTCACTTATAATATACTCAAGTTGAAACAGTGTGTTGGCGAAATAACATGATCTTTGTCATTATGGTGATGATAACATACTATTTGAGAAATAGAAAAGTGACAATTTTTCCTATTTAGAAGTACAGAAAGTATAAATCCTTACTCAGTCATACTCAAAGTAGAAGTTCATCTTATTTGTATATGTACATTGGTGACTAATTATAAATTTCTTGCATCTTGATATCATTCTTTCTTCTAGAAAGGCCTGACATGGAGCAAACATTTATACGCAGCGCCATAACTGAGGTCCTGCCTGACCTTTCAGACATGAATATAAATATTCTAGTAGAGCACTTACAATCCCTTGGGGTTGAGACATCTGATGACTTTCAGTTTATTGAGGAAGCTGATTTGGTGTCAGCATTGAGGCCCATTCAAGCCCGAAAACTACTTGCTGCTTGGAAGCTAAGATGTAAGTTAAGTTTTGCAGTACAGGATGCAACCAGTCCCCAAAGTACCCTGCGTAAAAGATTAATCAGGAATGCAGAAGCATTTACATTTGGGCCCTGAACACTTTGTATGTGTGTGTGTGTTGTGTGTTTGTTTGCAGGCCTAACTCCTGAAACGAGCAGCTCATCTGCCGTTGCTTCACCAGGACCTCCCGTATCTTTGGAGTCGATTTCACCCAGAAGTTCATCCTCAACCTCTTCCAACAGCTGCCAAAGTCCTGATGTAGACTGGGTGGATACCTTTATGATACCATGGGGAAAGTTCCCAGAGGAACTGATGCAGTCATTGGAGAGAGGGAAACGACCAAATCCGCGAATGAGAAAGGAGATGGTCCGAATCGTGGTCTCTGAGATGATGCAAAAAAGGTCTTGCATAAATAAAAGGAGCTCTACGGAAGTAGCCAAAAAAATGGTGGCAAAATATCCAAAGTCTTTGCAAGACATAATAGAGGGAGATGTGATTGGGCCAGGGTACCATTCTCTAGTCAAGCAGCTGCAAAATAGGATAGAGAATGTGAGGCGATGTACAAGCCCTAAAATAAGAAAAAGAAAGCATCGCACTGAAGATTCTGGCACAGATGAAGTCCCTCCAGAGCAGAGAGCAGCAGTCCAGGACACCTATGGGTGCATTAACTGGGATTTAAAATTCCTGCCTCTTGGAGAGACTGTAGAGAGCCAGCAAGAACATAAAGAAGAACTGAAGATGATGTCTCAGCAAACTGGTGCAAATCCAGACGAGGTCAAACTTCTGATGAAGTTGACTTTCTACACACAGCATAAACATGTCAACCAGGGGGAAAACATCAAGAACCTCCTTGAAGAGTGGCCATTTTTGTTTGATGAGCTTGGTATGGCAGTCCACTTTCAGAAACTAACCGGAATTGGGCTGAAAGAAGCTTTCACACGGAATCTGGATCTTCCTCCTCAACTACATGAAAACGGTTTGTGTGAACAAGAGCAGAAAGTTCCTACAGGCTCTAACAAAGTATCAAGTGATGAGGGGAGAGCTGAGTGGTTACTCTGAAGATCTCAAAGATATGGTGTTGCTCCTGCTGTCGTACTTTAATGAAAAGGAAAATGCCATATTCTGTTATGTGGAGGACACATGCCTGGCAGGGGAAGTACACATGGACCAAGTTCCCCTGACTCCCACCATTGTTGTGTGTGGTAAGAAAAAAAAAATATTGGTCTTTCATTCTCTTTCATTCTTTCTCTTTTCTATTTTGACACAGATTCATCTTGCACAATGTTTTTTGTCACTGACACTTAAGGTTAGTCAAAGTGGATTTGGAAGGCCCAATATGTCTGTCCCAGAAATCTGTACACACACACACACACACACACTCACACACACACACACACACACACTGATTTCTGTATTTATGGTAGGCAATTAAAATGAAAATTTGAAACCTTGAAAAGTTTAAAACAGAATGCTCAAATTTTTTTGTGTCTTCTTTTAATTAAATTTGTATTATGTTTTGTTTTTTTGTTTTTTTAGGACGATCCTGCTATTCTGCAACACGGTTCATGCTGAGTGTTGATCAAAACATTGTACAGGACAGCATCCCCTCCTTCATGTCTGCCCTGTGCCTGATGTTTGGGAGCTACTATTGCTTTAACATACACTATCCATCATGCCTTGCATCAACCCAGGAGTTTCTGCAGCGGTGTGTTCTTTTGGATTTGATTAAGTTTATCTAACATTTTCACTTTATTGAACTTACAAGTAGTTGCTACGGTGACACGGGCTTAGGGGACTTGCCATTTTACCTATTATAAGTGTCTTTTAAGTAATAGCTTGAATAAAAAGTTATCATTGTAAAGATTTTTGTTAATGTGAAGATATATTTTATTATTAATACAGTCGTCTGCCTTTCTTGTGTTTCCACAGGTGTTTTTTCTCCATCAACCCGGAGAAGGGCACTAAAGTGGAGAAGACAAAAACATCCCGTCTTCCTATGAACCCCCGAGTCCTTACCTTGATTCAAGAACTTTCAGATCACGAGTGGCGTGATGCATGAATAAGGACTACAACCAGTAAGATTGATGGCATGTGCCCCGCTCACACTCAACATTTGTTTCAGCTCATTATCTGCCGAGTTCTTCAGGCCTAAGGAGCAAGCAAATTGGTGCTTGTATTCATTTTTGTTGAGGTTTATTGTTGTTGTTTCTGTGATGTAAAACCCTCGGGTCACACACATTCATATTGGCCATGTTATGCCTTAGTTTTGTGTTTTATACTGAACAGTCCATTTTACACACTGTATACAGGAACATAGTGCAAGTCAGGCTGCTGTAAAGAAAGAATAGTTCTGTAAAATATTTTTGTTGGTAGTTTAATGTTTTTGGGAAAGTGATGTAGCTGTGCAAACACGGTACCAACACACACACATACATACAGAATGGGGAAGTAGGTAGTCAGATATTGGTAGAAAAAGCTCCAAGGTTTATGCTGTAAGCACCTCTCATCAGAAAAACTAATGATGACTTCTAGGCCTGCACGATTAATCATATTAAAATCGTGATCTCGATTCACATCTCTATGCAATCGCATCTTTAAATGGCAACGATTCTGCTGCATTAAAACAAACGCTCCTACTTCTTTCATTATTTTCTTGCCTTTTGTTTTTTCTTTCTTTCACTCCCTTTTTCTCTGCTAGCATAAAGAATGAAAAACAAAGAATTAAAGAAAACCAGAAAAAAGGGGAAAAACAGGAAAGAAAAGAATGAAAGAAATAGAGAATGAAAAAGAAAGTATGAATGAAAGACAGACAGAAAGATTGAATTAAAGAAAGAAAGGCAGAAAAAGGGAGAGAAAGAAAGAATGAATGTAAAAGAAAGAAAAAAACAGGAAAGAAAAGAATGAAAGAAAGAGACAGAAAAAAGAAAAAGGGAGTGAAAGAAAGAAAAAACAAAGGAAAAGAATGAAAATAATGAAAGAAAGGGAAAGAAAGAAAAAGAAAGTATGAATGAAAGACAGACAAAGATTGAATTAAAGAAAGAAAGGCAGAAAAAGGGAGAAAGAAAGAATGAAAGTAAAAGAAAGAAAAAAACAGGAAAGAAAAGAATGAATTAATGAAGGAGAGAGAAAAAGGGAGTGAAAGAAAGAAAAAACAAAAGGCAAGAAAATAATGAAAGAAGTAGGAGCGTTTGTTTTAATGCAGCAGAATCGTTGCCATTTAAAGATGAGATTGCATAGAGATGTGAATCGAGATCACGATTTTAATATGATTAATCGTGCAGTCCTAGAAGTCATCATTAGTTTTTCAGATGAGAGGTGCTTAGAACATAAACCTTGTAGCTTTTTCTACCAATATCTGACTACAACACTCTCCCTCAACACACAGACACATCCACACATACAGACCATAGAAACTGAATTAGATTGATTAGTAGAATCAGCAAATCAGAGCATTTCCGGGTGTTTCATCTTTCCACAGCAACAGCTGTACACATTCAACTGACATCACCACATCAGCAGAAGAGTTTGTTTATGTTGGCTAAGTTAATGTAAGCCTTATGCACAACTCACTGAAACGTGTTATATTTTCACGAGAAAAGTAGTGAAATAATTGTGAAAATCCTGGGAACGTTGGTTTAAGATGATTTTTCTTGATTTCTCTGATTAAGTTTTCAGACGAGTTGGACACTTCCACAGCCTCAAAGGCAGAAGGCATTGGCCATTTAGTGTCATTCTAACAGAAAACATGCACAGGTTCCTTTAACACTGACAGGCGGTGAGGGTGGGGGGTCGGATGCATTGATTCTTTTTTCCCCCAGCAGCTGGAGCATTGCCTGGGGGCCTCAATCTTGCAACTTCCCTTAAGAGGATGGGTTAGTAAAAGGTTTTTTCTATTCTAAAGTTTGTAAAGTACATATGTATGTATGTTGAAAAAGTGACATGATTTTTTCACTGTTTTGAGGAATACAGAATAAGTTAATAAATTCCTGAAGAGGCAAGTTATTTGTCTATTTTTTGTTTAGCTGTCAGTGCAGTTCTTGAGGTATACATCGCTTTTTGATTTATAAATGCTTAAGCTGTGACCCAGGGTTACATTTTTTCCATTTTTGGTAAACGTCATCTAAGAGGTGGTCAAGCGAAGTTTCCATTTTTCACTGAGCAATAATCTTAACAGGTGATAAGAAATACCTATAGACAGCTTCACAGTATATATATATATATATATGTGTGTGTATATATATATATATATATATATATATATATATATATGAGTCATAGAACAGGATTTTGTGCCTTTTAAATTGTAATGAATATTTTACAGTAGTTATATACATTTAGTATTTAGGTGTTTGACTGTAAAAGCTTTGCATTAATCCTATAGGAGTAATATGAGTGTTGATTTCCAATTAAATCCTTCAAACCTGGAATTAATCATAATACATGTTTAACTGATTAAACAACAATATAAACAATTCCTAAACTAATAGTCTATTAATGTGGATTACACAGCAGTTTTTTTTACTGTAATAATAATAATACGGACATTCTGGATGTCATGTAGTGTGTGTTACCTTGTGTGAAGGATGCTGACAGTATGGTCTCATGAAGGACATTGTCTTAAAGTCTACATGTTACATTTAAAACATTCTATAGGATAGAAGTTTGGGATTGAACTATTACATAGAAAAATCTGAGTTACAGAACAGTCAGATATTTAATTATTTATTCTTCCTCAGATCTGTGTTTGTGAAGAGTTTTCTGCTGGTCACTACCCAGGATTGGAATGTGGGTTTTAGTTTATGACTCTTATCTAGAGAGGGACAGAGGAAGGGAGGTTGGTGTGTGCGTCAGTGTGTGTGTGTTCATGCATGGCAGAGACAGGCCAAGATTCACACCTTAGTGATACTCAGTCCTTTTGGTGTTATTTGTCTTATATAAGAAACAATCAAACATCAATAGACAGAGTCTTATTGTTACAAACTGGAGATTTTGCCTATGTTCTCCAGTTGCCTGGTGTCCCTTCATTGATCATCTGGAGCTGACCCTTTGACCCATGGTCTGATTCTATGTCTCTGTGACATGCTAAAAGCATGGTCTGTTTGTGAGAGAAGGGTCCTTTGTCTCTGTTTCCTATCAATTTGATAGTTTGATGGTGGGAAGAGTAACAAAGTGTCAATTGCAGGTCCGTAACTCTGCATGTCCTTACAATGAACTTCTTTAATGCCTTGTGACTGATGCCAGGCCAGGTATGTAAGCTACATACCTCTGCTCCAAACCGGGTGAAACCAACAAAAGATTTGTATAACAAGCTCCTGATGTTCCCTCGTGTTAGTGCTGTTCCTCCAGGAAGGCGTCCGCTGAAATGGCTTTGGATTTAATTGCAACAGTGATTATCAATCAGCTCTGTGGATACATTGATTTCTGCATCTTCCATCCATCTACAAATAATTACACATTCAATACACATAAAATATATTCTGCTCTTTCACAGGTCACCGAAACCTTGTCATTACAGAGAGCAAGAGTTTGCATTAGCCAGTCCCTCTAGGATTTCAAAGGCTTTTTTTGGGATTGTTGTAGCCTAAAATATTTGATTTCATGGCAGCTTTTCTTAAAAGATGAATGTTGTGATGCCAATGTAATAGTTTCATCACGAGTGAATGATGTAAGAAAGGATGTTTTCTGTCTTTTCATCTGTACTAATTAACAATTTTATTCACTGAGCAGCTCAGAGGCTACCTGTAGCTACCAGCGTATTTTAAGGTGGAATGTTAGTTTGTGTAATTTTTGTTGGTAAATGTGAGACGTTCATGTCACACACTCTGCAGCTCCACAACATGGAGGAACAACAAGGAAGTGAGTTTGGTGATGTACATCAAGGTTTTGCGCAGGGACTGGTAGAGACTAGGTCTGACAGAGGCTCAAATGCAAGGGATATTTGCATATTGATAATTCATTTGCATATGAATGGGAATATTTGAGTGAACTCATTAGATAATTCAGTGTGCCCTCCCAGAGCCTAGTTTTCAAGACGACTGATTAAGGCATGCTAGTGTCACAGGGTGATTTTGTGTGTGTGTGTGTGTGTGTGTGTGTGTGTGTGTATGTGTGTGTGTGCGTGTCTGACCCTGGTGTAGACTTCCTGTGCTTTTGCGGTTAGTTTAACCCGAGACGACACCTGGGTGCAGGAGGCACTGATTGGTGCATTGGGCTCCACAGTGGTGCCTTCTACCTGCCTTCACAGCTAATTGGGGATGCAGCACAGGTGTGCAGGACATATGTGCTGAGAGTGGCAGAGGAACAGAGAGACATTGACGGCAGAGTGCAGATGCCAGCCGTCAGTCGGGTCAAGACTGCAGAGTTTGGAGAACGGTGGACAGCCCACAGGAGGGGTTGAATGTACGCTTCACCCCTCCTCCAGCTAAGTCCCACTTCTTTTACTTTCATGAAACTATATGTTTCGCCCTGGCAGTAATGCCCGACAGCGTCAAAGAAATTGAGCAACTTGCTAATCAGGAGAAAGCCTTTCTTTTGTGTTTTGCCTATGTTTGCCTTGGTTTGGAATATTGATTTAATTGCATGATTATTTGATTTGTTTTGGTTGCTCTGTGTTCAGTTGTTAGTTTTTATTTATTTATTTTTTTGCTTGCCTAAATTTTATCTAAACAAACTGTTGATGCAAATTAACTCTTGATGGAAAGAGGGTTGAGACTGATGAGTCTGTTAACATGGGTGCTACAAAGGAGCTGATAAGACTGTGCTGCTGAACGCTGCTGGACCCTGGACTTTTTAACACTGGGACTCTTGGCGGTGGTCAGAGTGCTTGGGACTTTTTTTTTTTTCTTTATTGTTTCAAAAACTGTTAACTGATCTTTTAATCTGTAATAAATTTGTTTTGTTTTTTATAACCACACACTTGCATGCTGTTTTTTTGGGTCAGTACGCTCCTCTGTTGCCTGAACTACACAGCACACAACTTAATTTTGTCCATGCCAACACATTTTGTACTTTGTAGATATCATTTCACCACCCAGTGTCAATAATAGGTAGTAAACTAACTTGCCAGCAGCCACTGATTTAAAATGAAAACCCGCAAAAATGCAAAACTGTTTCCATTAACAAGTAATTTCCTAAAGTTAAGCTGTAATTATGATGGGAGCAAAGGAGATGGTAAGGTTACTTCTGCGTAATGACGAGTATTTAGCCCACTCCTGTTCAACTCCCTTTCCTTGACTTTCTGTAAGCCTGTTCACTTTGTGTTCATCAAAGTCTTGTTACGACTGGCTCAAACACCGAACATAATGGACATGTAACCCATGTTAAAATATGACATAAATAAGAATAAATAGTTTAAAAGCTGCATAAATAAGTTTGAAAGTTAAGTGATTCATTTAATGTAAGTTAATTCATCAGCGTTAATTAAAATTATTAATACAACAATTATTTAATGTTCAAGATTAAAAGTATGTCTTAAAATGTATGTATTAAAATTCATGTCGCTGCCCCTTTAAGGGACTAGCCACAAGGACGCAGCACCTGAGTGACGTCGGAGAAAACGAGCTGCAATTAATAAGCACAAAAGAAAAAGTTGATTTTGCAGTTGGAAAACCATAACTTACCTGGTCGGGAACTGACGGGGATTTTATTAGAACTAAACCACACCGGTTTTGGTGAGTTTTGTGTTTGTTTTCTTGCATTTTTGCCATGTTGTATTTTTTTTCTCTGGTGGAGAGCTAACGCTAAGAACGTAGCTGTTTACAAGGAAATGCTCCGTCAAATTGTTTACCAGTTAATATTTTGGGTTTATGAAGACTGTGAATGTTATAAAAGTGTATGTATGCTGTGTAAATGAACGGTGTATGCAGTAGTTAGTGTGGGAGACGGAGTCGTGAGTTAGAAGAGACCGCTCCGCTGCCATTTTGAGATGAAAAAACACCTTAGCAGTAACATTACAACTCAGAGACTGTGAGACATTTTATTGTGTGATTTGAGGATTTAAAAAGAGATTTATTGTGTTTATGACCTGTTGCACAGGTCAGGTTTTTTGCTTAGTTTGAAGCTCGGTCGGAGCGAAGACTGGTCTGCTGTGTGCGGGCAAGCACATGCACAGGCGGGATTCAAGATGACGAGCCAGACCCAGACCTTCAACTCATCTTCTCCATCGCGTCAGTGAGGAAATCTTCTGCGTACAGTGATTCGCTGCCAGAGTGGTAGGAGTATCAGGAATTAGTTGAACTGAACTGAACTGAGGACTGATTAAACAATTATTTTTGGACTGAATCGAACTGAAACTTTTCATTGAACTGAACACTTGAATTCACGTTTGGACTTGAACTTGGATTGAAAGTGTCATACTTTTATTTTCATGCTGAGTTTATATGTTTTGAATGTGATTGGATGATTGTGGTCCACTTTGATTGTTTGTTTAATTGAAGGTATTTTGTTACCTGTAAAAGAAAAAAGAGTTGACTCAGGAAGGAAAATAGGAATACTAAAATAGGTGCAACCTAGGAAAAAGAGACTGGTCTAACTAAAATTAGTCTGACTAAAATAACCTAGGAGAAAAGAGACTGGTCTAATTTAACTTAGATTAGCTTTACTAAAATAACCTAGGTGAACTAAAGAACAAAAAGAGAGAGTGAAATACTTTTTTCAATTATACTTACCTTGTTATTGGGAACCTGCAGGGTATTTTCTTTGTTTTGTGTACTGTGCTTTACATGTGTGTTTATGCATTCAGTAAATTGCCGGCCTTGGAACTTAAAGCAACGGTCTCTGGTTTAATTATTTTTGCTCCCCACTCCTTATAGCCTAGAACTGGTCCAGTGGCGCAGTAAGTGGTGTGATACCGGTGCTACAGACACAACACCAGAATGAAGTTTACTACTTTAAAGTTTATTGAAAATAGATGGGTGATACTGAAAAGAAAACATATCTTGCACCACAAAGGTGCTGCTGCAACAGGAGAGAGAGAGAGAGAGCTGAAAGAAAGGGCTAGCCTAAATAGACTCAGCCCACTAGTCAGCACAAGTGTGTCACTCAGGTGATCCACCTAGAAGAATCAGCAACAAGATCAACAGGAAACACCAAAATAAAAAGAATCCAACACTATGTAACACTTCCCCCCATAAAGATGGCACTTATGTAACATTATTTGTACACTTGTGACAGCACATCAGCCACAATATTTTCTTGGCCCTTTTAAAGGTGAATATCCAAATTGTAGTTTTGAACAATGTTGGCCCAGCGCATCAGCCTCTGGTTGCTGTAATACATCAGTAATAACCTGATTTATATCAGTTATGTTTCACATCAGTTATTTTGTTATATGCGTTTCTCATTTTCATGGTTAATTATTGCAAGTGTAACGATGCATAGCTCGTATTGAGGTGATGGTAATGTGTGTTAGATTCATTAAAATGTTTGTACATTTATAATAAGATTTATCTTTTCATTATGCATACTTTTCAATACGTTTTAAGGGTTGTTATGTACCTGAAAAGTGTGATAATAGTTTTGTGCTTTTAAGAGTTAATAACCCCGAGGAGTTGACTTCCTGTTTCCTGTTTCCCTGACACGCTAAATGCAGCAGAGCAGAGAGGTCGTTAGACCGATAATTTAAGTTGCAAACTGTGTTTTTGATACTTTTATGTTGAACCAAAGACTGTGTTAAGGAAACGCGCTCCTACGTGAGAGAGCCAGAGACTGTTTACTGCTGTGAGTGAGTGTGAGACTGTGTTTTTTGCAACTTCGAGGCAAGCTAATTAGCTTAGCTCACCTGCCGTCGTCAGAGGGCTGGCCTCATTCTTCTTCACCTGCCGGACGGGAGGGGAGACCGTGGTCGGGAGGAGCTACAGCGGACGTCGCGGATGTGTTGCTGGGTCCTGAGTGCTGTCTGCTGCCTGCAGAGTAGAGTTTTCCTGCTACTCATCGTTGCGGGGCTGCCGAGCGGATTTCTACAGACCCGGTGGTGGGGTTTTTCTCACACAAGGAGGTAACAGTAACACTACGGCTGGTTTGTTTCTTCATGAACTCCAACGTTAAGCGCACCAACGAAACTTAATGCAAGCTTGCTTATAGAACTAAAACTAAAACTTAAAGAGTGCACTCAATTAACTCAGACCAAAGACTAAAATACCCAGGTCTTTTCTTTTGTTTGGGGATTATCATTTTTCATACTGTGTTTTGTATTCTGCATGTGAACTACCTGCAATTTAATTGAATACACTGTTAAATTTCAGCTACTGTGTGTGTGGTATTAATCATATCTTGCTGAACAACTGTACAGGTTAATTCCTTTCACTAAATAAGTAACATTTCATTGGTTTATTATAAATTATTCCCATAGCCTCTCAGTGATTACTAATAAGAGTGAGAATCATAGTCTACCCTAGACACGTTATTTTACAATGAGATGTCTCTTTCACCCTTTTTGAACCTGAAAATGGTTTAGTAGTGAACTGTGTAGTGCATAACCTGATCATAATAGTACGAGCCTAGGGTGAAAGGGTTACACATCCGATGCAAAAAAACCCAAAGGATTATGGTCTGCGTAAACAACAACAGGCTGCAAGCAGGACCCAATGTACACCTCAAAATGCTGTAAAGCCCACAGCAAAGCCAGGGCTTCCTTTTCAATAGTGCTGTAGTTCTGCTGTGTCTGAGAAAACTTTTTGGAAAAGTAGCAGACAGGGTGATCAATGCCTACTGAAACTTCCTGAATCAAAACAGCTCCGGCACCTGTACCACTGGCATTGACCTCAAGTTTAAATGGAACAGCAAAATTGTGGGTAGCAAACACTGGCGAGATACACAGCAAAGCTTTCACAGCTTGGAAGGACAGCTCACATTTGGAGTCCCACACAGACTCCTTAGCAGGACTGACAAGATCAGTCGGGGGAAACAATAGTAGCAAAGTTACGACAGAAGGCCCTACAGTAACCTGCTAGCCTAAGAAATGGTGCAGCTGGTGTTTTGTAATGGAACAGGGTACTCAGCAACAGCACTGATCTTGGCTGCAAGGGGGCGAACATGTCCCTGTCCCAGAATCCAACACGATGTAACACGATGGTAGCTTTGGCAAACTCACACTTACTCAGGTCAGTGAGGCATTTTCATGTGACTCTCCCAGTCAGGTGAATACACAACATCATCTAAGTAGGCCTCAGTTTTCTACACCAGACAACACTGTCCACATGAGTCGCTGAAAGGTGGCAGGGGCATTACACATGCCAAATGCCATCAAAGTGTAGTGGAGGAAATTATCAGGCGTGACAAAGGCAGCGATGTCAGAGGCTCTATGTGTCAAGGGAACTTGCCAGTACCCTTTTAACAAATCTAGCTTGGTCACATAACTAGCTGTTCCTACCCTTCCGATAGTCTGTACAGAACCAACTCAACTTTTGGAACCAATAAACAGGGTGAACTCCAAAAGCTGTTGCTAGGAACTGCAAGACTATTGGCCAACAAGTACTCAACCTCCTTTTTCATCAACTCACGCTTGGTAGGGTTCACGTAATAAGGATGCTGCTTGATAGGGGCACTATCACCTACATCAATGTCAGGTTTCAGTACATTTGTGAGAGTGAGTACATCTGAAAACAAACCAAGATGACCACGTATCAGCTGAAGGACATCCTCCTTTTGAAAGTCAGGAAGATATGACATATGAGTCTCTAAATCTTCCAACACTTGTGAGTCCTTGATTAAACCATTGTCACCAGAACAAGTGGAAACAACAGAAACTGCAGCAACACAACTCACTTCATTTGAAGAACTTTCTCCCTCTTGGAACCGGACAGCATAAGGCTTCAACATATTAACATGACAAACACGAGACTTACGCTTCCTGTCTGGAGTACAAATTATATAATCTGGTTCACTGAGCCTCTTTTCAACAACATAAGACCGAGCAAACCTGGCATGTACCACTGAGCCAGGTATTGGCAAAGGAGCCAGTGCTGAGTCTCCAGACTGTCTAAAATGAAACAGCACTTTGACAAAAATGCAGTACAGCAATTTTTTCAGAGTGTTCCATGGCCTTTTTAGCTATGTTACATGCATGGTTGAGACGCTCTCGAAATGAACTCGCATAATCGAGCACTTTGATATTGGGTGTGGAATCTGCCATCAGCTGTTCCCTCAACGTACCGTTTCAATGGGCCTCTGAATGTGTGGCCAAACACCAACTCGGCTGGGCTAAACCCTAATGACTCTTGCACAGTTTTACGAACTGCAAACAACAAAAAAGGTATGCCTTCATCCCACTCTGTACCACGTTCAAGGCAGTAAGTGCGCAACATATACTTGAGAGTCTGGTGGTATCTCTCGAGAGCTCCTTGGCTCTCAGGATGATAAGCACTAGAAACCTGATACTTCACAGCCAGAACCACTAGCGCCTGGTTGAATACCTTGGTTTGTTACTCCCTTGATCTGTTTGAATGACCTTAGGCTAGCCAAAAGTGGTACAAGATTTCACAAGCTCCCTGACTATTGTCTTAGCCTTAAGAGAAAATAGGGGTATTGCTCCTCAGGGTAGTGAGTGGTGGCACACATGATGGTCAAAAGGTACTGATGACCAGATTTTGACTTTGGTATGGGGCCTACACAGTCTACAATAAGCCTTTCAAAGGGCTCTCCTATTACAGGAATAGGTTGTAGGGGTGCCATAGGAATCACCTGGTTTGGTTTGCCTGCTAACTGATAAGTATGGCAGGTGTGGCAATACTCAGCCACATTCTAGCACCCCCTAAAGCTGCCACAACGATCTCCCAGACCATCACATGTATTTACATTGTTTAGGTTTACAAGCAGCTCTTGAAGTGGAAAAAATAGTGTTTGTTGTTAGTGGATCTTCTTCATATAATGTCATGTTGGGGGTCGGGGGTGAGGTGTGGGGGGGGGTAGGGGGAGAGATTACATTAGAGAATGATTGACTAATAGTGATCTCGCAGCACCTGACGCACCTATTGGCACACACCTGCATCTGGAGACAGTGTGTATGCTCTCTTGTCAAGAGCCGCTGTCGCTGTTCGCTCTGAGGATAATCGGACTGTTATTTTTTTGTTATTGTTTATCATCAGCAGTCAGAGGTTTTTTTTTCTTTTTTTTTTACAATCGTTCCACCTGGATCTGACCTAGCCTACAAGTTCTCACAGAGACCGGTGTGGCGTGTTTACTGGACTAGACAGCACTGGCAGCACAGTTGAGATTTATTAAGCTGTATTATAATAGAAGGGGTGATTTTAGATGTTGCTTACTGTTTATAGCCTACAAGCTGACTATTTACAAAGGTCTAGTTTGTACTCACAAAATAAAGTTTGTGAAGTGGCTGCGTCATGAGTGGACATGCTGACAGCTGTGCCAGCCGACAGTGATTTTCCTCATCACTAAACCATCAGCTTCCCCCTCGCTAAGGTCCTGAGAAAGTCACTCTTGCTCTTTCTCCAGACCTGCATATAAAAATGTAATAATGAAAACACTAAGTGAAAAAAAATAGACACGCGAAAACTGTGAAATAGAAACATTGTAATAATCCATACAGCGGTCTATATGACTGCTTTGGCAGTCCAAGGAATAAATGCTCAGAAATCTTTTGTTTTTTTATTTTAATACCTGTTAGGCTTCAGAAAACATCAAAAACATATATTTAGGAAAAGTCATGGAGTAAGAGACCTGTAGTTTTTATTTGAACAAAGTTATTTACATAATAAAAACTCAAACAGTCCATCAGACTGTCTTGGCGGTTCTAGTGTTAAACCAGGCCAAAAGAAGTGTCTCAATACCCGAATCTAGGTCTTTGTAACCCCCAAATGACCAGCCATAGCATTATCATAAGCCAAGTCCAGTATCTGCAAGCGGTACACAGAGGGAACAACAACTTGGTAAGTGGCACTCCAGTCAGATCCATCAGGAGAAGCAGTCCACATACGCATGAGCACATCACCTTCCACATAAAAGCCAACAGAGCCAGACAACAACTCCTGCTTTGGCATAACAGCTGCAAAACATTTGGCTAAAGAAGCAGTGGAGTTTCAGCAAAAACACCAGGGTTACACAATGTCAAATCAACAACTTTAGAGGCAGTGGATAAATTATCCTTGGTTCACTTTCAGACTTGGCTGTTTCAACATCAACCAGCTTTAACTCAGCGTTATCTGGAGGATCATAAATGTTTCAGAGAGGTTGACAGAATCGGCTTTTCAAGACTGGGAACCGGTCATAACACAAGCAGGGTAAACGGTGTGGCTGGTGTTGTTTCACTAGGGTCAGGCAGTATAGAGGGCACAGGATTTTCTGTCACATCCACATCAATTATAAATGGTTCAAAACCTGATGATTCAGAGTCATCTGAACAGCATGGCTGTTGCTCAGAGTAAACAGCAGGGTGCAAGTGGAGTACAGACCCAATTAAAACAACTGGTTTGGGTTTCTCTCCTCCTTGAACCGTCACCTTACCGTGGTGGAGTAATTTGAGAGCCCTAATGACCCTAGGAGCTATGTTGTCAGGGGCATTTTGCCCCTGGTAGGGTCTCCCAAGGCAGATTGGTCCCAGGTGAAGGGCCAGACGAAGAACGGTTCAGAGGATCCCAATGAAAAGAAATAAAAAGGACCTGAGTACTCAACCCGGAGAGACACCGGGGCCCCGCCCTGGAGCCAGGCCTGGGGTTGGGGCCCGTGGGCGAGCGCCTGGTGGCCGGGCCTTGGCCCATGGGGCCCGGCGGAGCCCAGCCCGAACCGGCTACATGGGTTCGTCTCCCAGTGGGCTCACCACCTGCAGGAAGAGTCAGTGTGGATTGGGCAGCAGACCAAGGTGGGGGCCTTGGTGGTCCGATCCTCGGTTACGGACACTGGTTTCTGGAACATGGAACGTCACCTCTCTGGCGGGGAAGGAGCGGGAGCTTGTGGAAGAGGTTGAGCGATACCAGCTAGATATAGTCGGTCTCACCTCAACACATAGCGTCGGCTCCGGAACCCAAGTCCTTGGGAGGGCCTGGTCTCTCCTCTTTGCTGGAGTTGCTCCGGGTGAGAGGCGGAGGGCCGGGGTGGGCTTTTTGGTGTCCCCCAGGCTCTCTGCTTGTATGTTGGAGTTTACCCCAGTGGACGAAAGGGTTGCGTCCCTGCGCCACAGCCCAAACGGGTTGTGAGGGTACGCACACCTCCGGCAGAGTTTTGATCGCGTCCTGAGGGCGGCGGGGGACATTGAGTCCGAATGGGCCTTGTTCCGCTCTGCTGTTGTTGAGGCGGCTGTTGCGAGCTGCGGCCGCAGGGTAGCTGGGGCCAGTCGTGGCGGTAACCCCCGTACCCGCTGGTGGACACCAGGGGTGGGGGAAGCTGTCAGGCTGAAGAAGGAGGCCTACAGGGCGTGGTTGGAGGAAGACTATCAATCGGCTCCAAAAAGGTTCTGGCAAACCGTCCAGCGCCTCAGGGGGGGAAGGCGGCAACTTGCTCTCACTGTTTACAGTGGGGGCGGGGACTGTGCAAAAGTTCACAGTATAGACAATATCTGTTATGTGCAGGGATAATAGCTCAAGGAGTTACTGTGATGTGGTTGTTGATTGATGAGGTTAGATGTAGAAGAAAAGGCAGGGTGCTGGTCCATCATTGGTGATGATTAGACTGGAATTCTGGTCCTGACACAGAAAACATGTGATAGGACAATTTGTTTGGATCGTACAAGCTCTTGATATTCAAACATGTTAGGTCTGTTGTGTGTGTATAGATATGAATATGCTAAAAATAAATATAGTATGAATATTATAAAATGTAAATGCAAGGAAATGAAGGGTAAACAACTACAAGTATGATAAGAATTCAATGTACACACACTATATAACCAACAAATTGAGTAGTACAAATATGGATATACTGTAAAATACATAACCAATATAGGCAGTGGTATATTCATTATTAAGAATCAGCAGTATGAACATATATACACTGTGGGTCTGATTTAATTACAGTGGTATAGACAAGTCTTACTTTTAAAAGTGAGTGATAGCATTTTACTCACCTAGACCCTCCTCACTGTGTCTGTATTCTCTGCCGTTGGTGAGACAGGTGGATACAGTATTGCATCTGTACTGGCTCAGCTCCTGATAAAGACAGAGGTATGCTGAAATCTCCTGAGAAATGTAAAGACTGCACATTCAAAATAGCCTGATCTTTCTAACAGTAATGTAAAGTGGTTACAACATGGTGTACCGATCGATGTGTATTCACTCAGTCTACTGGGTCCAAACAGTCTCAATTTACAGTTATCAGTTACAAAATGAGCTTAAAGTTACTGACGTAACTAGCTGTACAACAGCCGACAGGAACAGGCACAATTCTAGTAAACACTAAAACATATGTCGACATCGTCAATATCACCACCTGAAATGTTTTCTCGATACGGTTTGTCAGTTTTGCACTGATTATATTTTTCGCTAAAGAGCTAACATTAGATGTTAATCACCAGGCTAACAGGGAAGGTGTGAGCTCGGCCTCAAACTGCGTTTCTTTACTCTCAGGAGCTGTCTCCAGCGGTGGAAAGCCACACCGAGATTTACTCGTGTTGCTTCTTTTCTTTGCCGTTGAATGTGGTTTCTTGTTGGGAGCAGTCCTTTGGGATGCAGATGAATTTTGCCTTTTAGGAGGATTGAGAGCAGACCTGACACGCCACTGACTCACACAGCGTCTAGTGTCACAAAGTGGTATTACAACACGGCATAGGTCGGGGCTGGCTGGTTAGAATGCTCATTTCAGTAGATAATTGAAATACAACATATGGAGGTCTTGATCATGACATCATCACTGTGGCTTCTTCACACACACTGTTGATAATGTTAATTCAATTTTTGAACATTTTAAACTCAAGTTCTGGCCAGATCTTATATTGCACCTTTACAGCACAACCACCAAAGCTAACATTTAAAAGTAAAGCTACATGTTCTTTGCCCACATTGGAAACTAACTTACAGTTTTGACACTTAACCCTCCTATTATCCTTGGGGTCAATTTGACCCCATTCAATGTTTATCATTCAAAAAACAATAGTTGGCTTTTTTTTTTTTGCTTCATATTTCATGACTTTTCCTAATTTGATGGGAACAACTGATTAAGCATAAAATTTTCATGATGATATTTTTTTAATGTGCTGAACACATATTGCACGCATTGGTGGTCCTCTGGGGTCAATTTGACCCCAAGCTGTTTTAGCTGTGTAAAACTTGTCTGTCTGTGTGTGTGACCTAACATCCCCACACCTGCAGGTGCAGAGTTGATACTTTTGAGTTGATACATAACAGGGGGGTGGGGGCAACTATTCCCACGAGAACTTTGATACTTCTCGTGGTGTGGGCATGCTGGAAACAACTTGACTTGGGAACTCCTGCCAATGTAGGCTTGCAAGTTGATCACATCCAATTCTTTCCAACTACACATGCCTCCCCTCTAATATTATCATCTCAAGTACAATATTTTCAATTGATGGTTATATGAAGAGCTCAAATAATGAATTTATGTCTTCAACATGGCTGACTGTGTGTCTGGTGGGACACACTCTTAGCAGCACGTCTACCTTGTTGTTGAAGTGAGTAGAGGGACCATAATTTTCCATTTTTGGTGCTAACGTGACATGGGGGGAGGGGCAATATTCTCATGAGAACTTTCCCAAACCATGGGCATGAAGGTGTGTGAAGTAGAACTGATATTTTTGATATTTTGACAGTGAAAGTGACAAAGAGGAGAATGTGTCTGAGACAGAAGATTGTGTTGAGGAGTACCCTGATTTTGAGGCATTCTCATCTGATGAGAATGACAGTGTTGACCCTCCTGTTGTCTCTCAACCACCAGCAGACACGATCCCTTCCAAAAATGGAAAGATAATATGGTCCCTTTCCCCACTTAGACAGCAGGGTAGACTTAGTGCTACTAATATTATGAAAACGGTTCCAGGCCCCACAGATATGCAATCAGCCATGTTGAAGACATCAAGTCATCATTAGAGCTCTTCATAACACCATCGATTGAAAATATTGTTCTTGGGATGACAAATTTAGAGGGAAGCGCGTGTATGGGGACAGTTGGAAAGACTTGGATGTAGTTGACTTGGAAGCCCACATTGACTTGCTCATTTTGACAGGAGTTTACAAATCAAAAGGTGAAGCAACAGCAAGCCTTTGGAACGCTGAGACTGGAAGGGCAATATTTCCAGCCACCATGTCTCTGAAGACATTCCAAGTTTTGTCATACACTTTGATGACAAACAAACAAGGCAGGGCCGACCAACATCCATCAATATGGTTCATTCTGTGAGAGTCATGAATGTGCACCCATAATTAGAAAAGATTTGTATGAAAGATTTTCAAGATAAACTGACTCTAAAACTGAAAGTTTGACCTGATGGTGGCACTACAAGGAAGGTCATATCATCACCAAAACCAATAGGGTTCATACTCTTGTGGTCATTAATGTTGTCAGTAAATTTGAGAAGATTTGTATGAAAACTTTTCAAGATAAATTAATTCAAATTTAAAAGTTTGGCCTGATGGTGGCGCTAGAGGGCAGGTCAACTCACTGATAGGTTTCATTATCAAGGGGTTATTTATGTATTCAACAAATATACAAAGTGCCTGACACAAAAACTTGGTCAACAATTTTCTGTAAATCATTTTCTGGAGGCAAATATCCCTGGGGTCAAATTGACCCCAAGGGTAAAATGTGTTAGTAATATTTGAGGATAATACGAGGGTTAAGTTAATACGAAGACA
Source organism: Seriola aureovittata (assembly GCF_021018895.1). NCBI lineage: Eukaryota > Metazoa > Chordata > Actinopteri > Carangiformes > Carangidae > Seriola > Seriola aureovittata. Next base: position 7,558,233 of record NC_079383.1, on the reverse strand, counting down.
TTGAACTTAACTTGACTGATATTGACACATTTGATGCATAGAAAACATATTTTGATTTGCTTTTACAGTATATAAATCTATGCTTAGAATATAAAATACAGCCATGCTTTCCCTTATACTTGCAGTCAATTTGTGATGTACAAACGTTTGTATTTGCCCATTTTGCATTCAGGCCAGTAGATGTCGCACTGTTCACATGAAGCATCAAGATATAAACCCTTTATTGAACCATTTTGCTGAGAAAGTAAAACCTCAGACGCTGTGGGACTTACATACAGTACCGGGCAGTTGATTTCTTTCTGAGTCAGTGGATTTGGATGAGAAGAAGTAATGGTAGCTGGGGGCCCAGCAGGGGGAGCACTTAGGATAGACAGACTCTTAGGAGAAGTAAGGAAGAAATCCAGGAAGAGGAAGTGTTTTTAAGTGGGGGGTGTGGCCTGTGTGAGCCTCTTTGAGACCATACGGTTAGTCCAGGTGAGGTGGCCTGTATTGTTTGCTTGTATTGTTTGAATTGGTTTGTAGTGTGTTTTCGGCTGTTTAGGTGAGTTTGTTTGTTTTAGGTGAGTTGAATGGTGTGGTGTTGGAGAGTAGAGGGGGGAGAGCACAGCCTAATCCGGCGGGGGAGAGTTTAGCTCAAAAAGGCATCTCTCCTTGACTCTACCTCCCTCATTCATACTTTCTCCAACTGTTTAGGTGAGTTTGTTTGCTGAATCTGCTAGTGTGTTTTGTCAGAGTTAATGATGGTGTTGTTTGTGGTAGCATAGGCAAGATAAAGAAAATAGTCGTGGTGTGAGGAGCAGTGATGGCTGGCATTAGGGGAGTGACTCTGGGATGCCAGTGATCACTGTCTAGCCTCCTGGAGGTGTCGTGGGACCAACTAGACGAAACACTGGTGAAAGGAGGTTCACACCTGATGACCCCAAAGACATGTTAGTTATCACTGCTCATTAGTCTGTATAGCTAAATTAATAGTTATCATAGGACATGTTAAGCTTAGGGAGCTATTCACTGAGTCTGGTCCATTTTCTGTAGCACAAGTTTCTTGTGTTTACCTTAAATACAGGAGTCAAAACATGTTGGAATGATTCTGTTTCAAAATAAAGAACATCACTGAGAGCCGAGAACCATCATGACGTGCACCTCCACAATGACACCAAAGTGAGTATTAGTTTCTATTTTATTGTTATTTAATGTAAAAGTTCAGCAGACTGTTTATTACAATTAAGACGAGGGAATAATTTATTTTCAGATATCTGTGATCATCTAATCAGAGTGCTGTTTCTGTCTCTTTGTCTTTTTCTCTATACTCAATTCAATATGATAATGATATGATTTCTCTCTATTTTAATGTTTTTTCCATCCAGCCAAGGTCTGGATCTTTGGGGACACCTGCAACCTCTTGCAGCAATGATGGAAGCCCTGCACCACCTCCACACATGAAGATCTTCTCTTCCCAAACATAGACACAGTGTCTTATATGATAATATAGTATTTTTTTAATGTAACACTTGTGGCCATAACATTGTTCAGTCTTATCAGCTCTTCCTTGTTCCCTACACCCTCACTGTCTTATTACACTCTCTGCCCCATGTCAGACATACAATCAGATGACTTTTGGACTCCACTGTAGCTGTAACAAATTCTCAATAGTTTAAAACATTAGAGTCCATATTTCATAGTCCTCAGCCATTATAGTTTATATCAATGTGTTGTTCCAACAGCATCACTTATTTAGAGGGATACTGTTACTGGAGCAAATAAATATTAACTGTCTCACACATTAGGACTGATGAATTATGATTATACTTGTTACTAAAAATTCTGTTGCACTGTTGATTCAACTACTTCTTTTTATTAAGCAAACTTACATATGACAGTGAAATTCAGCTTTAACCTCATCCACAACTATTTTTTGATTTTAAATAGTTACAGTTGATTGTTAATTATACACTACTGTGACGGAGGCTTAGGTTAGTAGACTGGCTTCTCTAGTTTGTAATCGCAGAGTATGCGTCTGTTAGAACGCAGTCTATAAAGTTCCCCCAAGACTTTAGTGGTGAAGAATGAAGCAGGAGACAGTCAATCCTCTTTATGGTGCTTTAATGGTGTAGACAGCATACAGATGTGTTGAAGGTGGGTGGTTGATGTGTGTGGGTGTATGTGGTTCTGAAATAAACCAAACAATAAAGCCATTAATAAACAACTCACAATAAGCTTGACTATAGCACACAATCCGAAGTAATGATATAATGTAACTAGAAAATTCCAGGGAAATTTTGAGTGCCACGGGGGCTACTGCCGGGATGAGTACATGATTTATTTCCAGTGTTCAAAAGTCACCCTGATCATACTCTGGTTTTGAGAAATGTCAAACAATGTCACATCCCTCCATCATGTATTATGTGGGAAATATCTCATATTCTGTGTTGCTTTTTTTAATAAAACAAGAGGCAACATGTCTTCAAACTGGCATTTAAAGGGTTAAAATCCTGAAAACTAATAAACATTTGGTAGGTTTGAGCAGAACTGAAGTGGTTTAAGAGATTTATGCAAAAAAAGCAGAAAAAAATATTGATATATGATGATTTTATAGCATTTTCTTTGTGTGTCCTTTTCTGGACGCGAGGAACCCCAGAGGGTACAAAATGTGTTACCAGTGTATAATAGACCTGTAACAGTAACTGACATTAGATTTTAAAAATATGTCAAAAAAGACACTTTCTTGCAGAAATCTATACCTTCAGCTGTAACACAGCCAAAATGATCAGCAAATCAAAAAAGAAAAGTGAAGAAAATGTCCAAAAAAGGAAGGAGGGACCCCTGAGGGTTAATAAATCCCATGAACCGCTATTTAAGTTACCACTATTATGTTTTTTTCTGTGCTAAATTTAACTTTACAGGGGAGGAGAGCAACGCGACTAGAAGTGACAGCGAGAGAGGGCTAGTAGCTTCTCCTCTCCTCTGTCTCAGCGGAGACCGTCACAACTTCATTCACTCTTTTAACAAAACAAAAAAAAAGCAACGAAGGAAGCAGTAAATGGACTTACATATTTAAGACCTAACTAAATGTAATTTAAGACCTAACATGTGGCTAATGTAAAGCTAGCAGAGCTTGGAGAGTTGGTTATCTGGTTGCTAGGTGCACGCACGCACACACACAGGTCAGGAGCTGCCATTGCCATGGCAATGTGAAAATCTGCCCAGAATTTGGCTTCTACATGGCTTCAAACAACTGCAAATTATGAGAAAACCGTTACTTCTTTTCATAAACCGAAAAGACCGTGCCAGACACTGAAGCCAGAAGTTTCTACAGTCTCTATTTTATTCAGATATTCCTTAAAATGAGTGAGTAAGCTCAGTGCGAAGACAGAGTGAGATTCTTTTGAAAAAAAAAGATTTTTACATTAGGTGTCAATGAGAGTGAGACAGGTATTGCTGCCGGACTCGGCACCCCCGTTTAAATTTTGTGCAGACCCTGCCTGTCAAAGTTACATTTTATGAATCCCAACAACTATGTCTCACTCTGTCTTCGCACTAAGCTTACTCACTCATTTTAAGGAATATCTGAATAAAATAGAGACTGTAGAAACTTCTGGCTTCAGTGTCTGGCACGGTCTTTTCGGTTTATGAAAAGAAGTAACGGTTTTCTCATAATTTGCAGTTGTTTGAAGCCATGTAGAAGCCAAATTCTGGCAGATTTTCACATTGCCATGGCAACGGCAGCTCCTGACCTGTGTGCGTGCATGCGTGCGCCTAGCAACCAGATAACCAACTCTCCAAGCTCTGCTAGCTTTACATTAGCCACATGTTAGGTCTTAAATTACATTTAGTTAGGTCTTAAATGTGTATGTCCATTTACTGCTTCCTTCGTTGCTTTTTTTTTTGTTTTGTTAAATGAGTGAATGTTGAAAGTTGTGACGGTCGCTCGCTTTTTTTTGCATACATCTCTTAACCTCCTAAGACCCGAACTCTTGCATGGCGTGCATTTTTAATTTGTCTTTGCTATTTAGGCTGATTGGGACCTGATGAGTGTAACAACAAAGAATTATCTTTTTACATGATGTAGTTTCTGAGAAAAATGATGTCCACATATGAGGACATTAGTTTTAAATTTCGATAGAAACCAATAAAGAGACAATTGAGTAATGATGTGCAAAACTATTTATTTGGTGCCAGAACACAGCAGCATTTTCCTGAGTGCAAAAACAAAATGAGAAAGAACAATTGTGCCCCTTTGAGCAATATGGCTCATTTGAAGTACTGCTAACAGTTGCAGAAAGACGTATGTCTGTAACAAAGTAAAAAACATTCTGAACATTTTGCATTGTTACTGTTTTAAACTGTTCATTTCAATTTCTGAACATGGCTAATATGTGGTCACCAGGCCCTTGTTGAGAAAAAGTTAGTATTGTGGTCTAGAGAACCCAAAATGTGAGGTCCACATATGTGGACGCCAGGTCCTAGGTTAAACCACTTCAGTTCTGCTCAAACCTACAATGTTTATTAGTTTTCAGGATTTTAACCCTTTAAATGCCCGTTTGAAGACATGTTGCCTCTTGTTTTATTAAAAAAAAACAACACAGAATATGAGATATTTCCCACATAATACATGGTGGAGGGATGTGACATTGTTTTATATTAGTCTTTTATATCAAGACATTTCTCAAAACCAGAATATGATCAGGGTGACTTTTGAACACTGGAAATAAATCATGTACTCATCCCGGCAGTAGCCCCTGTGGCACTCAAACTTTCCCTGGAATTTTCTAGTATATATATATAATTACTAACATCACAAATTTAACTGACTGACAAAGGAACGGTCAGTAGCATTTACATTAGCAATGGAAGCTAACACCGCTAGAGATACACACTAGAGCCCCAAATATAACCTCAGTTAACAGATATATATACAGATAAATATAACAACAATGAAACATACATCCAGCGAATAAACAATGTAACTTACGTTTCTCTGGATGCACACTGAACCACAAACGGCAGATCAACCGTTACAAAGTAGCAACACAACTTTCTTCTACTGGCCATACACACGTCTCACCGTCGTCAGTCTCCTTTTCTCCCTCTCACAAGCGGTGGCACTCTGCCCTATTGAGCGCGACAGCGCTCCTAGTGGTTGGACCTGGCTAAGTCACCTGCTCTGTCATGCGGCCTTCAGAACAACTACAGTATTTAATTAATCCATTTATTACATTCTTTTATACGTTTCCAGTGTTGTAAATGGTTTAAATTAATGTAGTTTATAATGTCCAATAAAGTTATTTATGAAGATCTTGCTTTAACTTTGTGATTGGTTTTTATAGAACACATCTGGTATGAATTATAACAATAGTAACACATACAGCATTGTGTGACTATTTCTATTTCTAAGACAATCACTTGAGTTGAATGCGATGATCAAAGTTAATCACAAACATCTATCAGCTGTCAGGAAAGTTACATGAATGTCTGCTTCAGTTGAGGACTGGTTTGAGTATTAAATGATCAATCTTCTATATGACAAATATTTTTTCTACACATTTTGTATACTTCACGTTATCTTAACTTGAACTATCACGACGTCTTGATGGACAATGTATTAACTCACATTAATGCTGCAAATTACACTAACGCAGATCACTTAAACTGGGTCACGAGTGCGAGAAACACAAATTTAACGCTGTAAGATTAACGTCGATTAAATGTACCTTTTATTGAGCTTTGACTGAACACCTCCACGGGCTAACCCAGGTTGACACAGGTTACCTGGCCATCGGGCCCAGGTACCATTACCATAGCAATCACTAGTTAAGTTATCAGCTCAGTAGCTGGCTAGCTTGGTTAGCCAGGTGCATCTTAACTTGAACTGTGATATTAACAGGGATGCTAATTTTGGCTAGCAAACAACAGGCTTAAAACAAAATGTACTTACCAGAAAGAAATTTGAACCGCTGACTCCTCTGAGTGTCTTTTAGAACAACTGAATGCTGAACTACTTATTTAAAACTAAATAATTAACTATTGCTTGTCGATCTGTTAACAATACAATACAATCTAACACAACATCAGATACAGTATAAATTTGTACCTTATTTTGAAACTTGTTTTTATCAACTAGCTTAATATCTGATCAACCCAGTACTAGATCATATCAGTCTAATATTATTTTCCCCCATCCAAAAACAGTTTAATATCAATAATGACAATAACAGAATTGTTAAGCAAAGAAACACATTTTTACTTTGGTTGTAACATCTGCAGTACTAAATTGTAACCAACAGAGAGAAGAGATATGTGTTGCCAGGTATCAGGAGAGTGTTTTGTTGACACAGACAGGGCTCGAACAAAGTTAATTTAAGTTTTGAAGCTCATTGGTTTGAGTTTCTTTGGAGTGAAGCCCTCCCTTCATCAGTTTTCTCTTTCATCTGCAGCTATTTCCAGATCATTGGCTGATATGAAGGAAAGAGCAGTTTTGATTTTCTATTTTGTCACACCAAGACTTTTTTCACCTTTGTAACATAGCTAGTCTTTTCTGTCTGAGACTGATGCTGAAATCTTAATTCATGCCTTTGTTTCATTAAGACTTGATTATTGTAACGTTTTGTTTTCTGGCCTGCCACGTGATCATACTGAAAGTCTTCAAATGGTTCAGAATGCTGCAGCTAGACTTGTTACCAAATCATGAAAATTTTACCATATTACACCAATTTTAGCTTCCCTTCATTGGCTTCCTGTCCATATCAGATCAGACTTTAAGGTGCTTTTGATGGCATATAAGGTTCTAAATTGACTTGCTCCTGTCTGATCTGCTTAAAACCTTATACTCCATCTCGTGCTCTCTGTTCCCAGAATTTTTCCCTCCTTAGAATCCCTGTCTGTTCGTAGAGTTAAAAAGACGTCTGCTGGCTGCAGAGCCTTTTTCTATCAGGCCCCTCAGCTCTAGAAAAACCTCCCTGCTGATATCAGACTGTCTGACTACATTCAGACTTTCAAATTGAAACTCAAAACATATTTTTATGCCTTAACTTTCACTTAGCTTCTTATTCTTTTACAAACTCAGGCTTTGTACCTGTTACCATCTTACCACCGACAGGTGGGCCTCAGTCTCATTAAATCAGTAAACTCAGTACAGTATAGTCCAGGTTGTCCTGCCAACGGGATTACTGTAAACTTTCTGAAAATCACTGCATCATTCTAATCATTTGTTTTTTCCCTTAAGCACAAGAGCACCCAGGCTGTGTGCCTCTCTCCCTCCCCTCTCCTTCTTGTTAATCTCCACAGGTCCTCCCGCCTCCAGAGCTGTAGAGTCTCTACTGCCCCCACACCTGCTGCTGAACGTACTAAATATTACTATAATTAATAATGATTATTATTATATTATTAATGTTATTAGCTGTCATTATTACTTTTGTTAGTAGGAACATTACAGCTGCCATTACATTACTATTGCTGTTACTGCCGCCACTATCACTATCATTACTATTGCTATCATTGCATGTTCTTGTTCTTTTCCTCTGTGCTCTCTCTTGCTCACTCTTTCGCTCACTCTCTCTCCCAACCCAGCTGGTTGAGGCTGGAGGTTTCTGCTTTTTAAAATTAAGTTTTTCCTGCCCCATGTCGCCTAGTGCTTGTTCATGGTGGGAATTGTTGGGTCTCTATAAATAATATAAATATAAATAAAGGTCTAGACCTGCTCTATTTGGAAAGTACCTTGAGATAACCTGTGTTGTGAATTGGCGCTATACAAATAAAAATTGACTTGACTTGAATGTTGTGAAAATATACATGTTTCCTGCTTTTTTTGTCTCCACTTACACAGAAATGATAGATAGATAGATAGATAGATAGATAGATAGATAGATAGATAGATAGATAGATAAATTATCCCCTAGGGGAAATTCATGTATCCATTAGCTTATTGTTGATAATAATAATAATAATAATAAAAACAGTTCATAATAAATAAACAATAATAATTAGATTAGTCCACATGTCTGGCTGAGGTCTTGTATAGCCTGATGGCAGTGGGAACAAAGGATCTCCTGAACCTGTCAGACATGCTACTGCCCCAGCAGAATGCAGCATAAAAGAGTACGCTGGCCAACACTGACTGATAAAACATGTGAGGCATTTCACTGCAGACGTCAAAGGACCTGAGCACCCTGAGGAAAAAGAGCCGGCTCTACCCTTCTGGTAGATCGCATCTGTGTTCAGGGACCAGTCCAGTTTACTGTCCAGGTGCACAACTAGGTATTTAAGTGTGCACCACCTCAATATCCTTCCCTCGATGGTTGACTCGTTGAAGGGTGGGCCTAGACCTCCGAAAGTTAATGACCATCTCCTTGGTCTTGGAGGTGTTCAGAAGAAGGCAGTTCTTGTCGCTCCATTCACTGAAGGCCATCGTCAGATCCCTGTACTCCTCTTCCTGTCCGTTCCCGATATGCGGCACTATAGCAGTGTCATGAATATTTCTTGATGTGGCAGGACTCAGAGCTGTATTTAAAGTCTACTTTAAACAGGGTGAACAGGAACGGAGCCAGAACAGTCCCCTGTGGAGCCCCAGTGCTGCTCATCGCTGTCCCTGAGACATGGTTACCCAGCCTGACTGTGGTCGTCTTGTCAGGTAATCCACAATCCAGGACGTGGAGCAGGAATCCACCCACATCCCTTCCAGCTTGTCTTTAAGGATGGGGGGTCGGATTGTGTTAAATGCACTTGAGAAATCAAAGAACATAACCTTCATGTAACTACCTGGCTCATCCAATTAAGAATGGGCCCAGTGGAGCATGTAAAGGACAGCATCATCCACACCAATATGTTCTTTGTAGGAGAATGTAGGGGTCTAGTGCATGTTCAACCTGTGGGATCAGAAGGTGGAGAAGCAGCCGCTCCAGGGTCTTCATGATGTGTGATGCGTAGGTCACCTGTCTGTAGTCATTTATCTCAGCCAGTCGCCCTTCTGTTTTCCACAGAACTGGGACCCTCCCTGTTTGTAGACTTAAGTTGAAGATCCTCCGGAGAGGCTTAGCCAGCTGGGCTGCACAGTCCTTTAACAGCCTTGGACACACACCATCTGGGCCTGTTGCCTTTCCAGGACGTAGCCTCTTGAGCTCCGCCCTCACCTTCTCTGCTGTAAAGGACAGGAGGGAGTTGCAGCTGCAGTGTCGGGTTGTGGAGGAGATGCCGTAGGAAAAGCTGTAGCTGAAGCAGTGGGAGGGAGAACAGCTGAGGCTGTGTCAAACCTGTTGTAGAACAGGTTAAACTCATTGGCCTTGTCCACATCACCTGATGTTGCCTGGCTGTTCTTGTCCTTATATCCAGTGACGGTCCTCATCCCCTTCCACACCTCTCTGGTGTTGTTGTGCTGCAGCTTCCTCTCTACTTTCTTTTTGTAGTCCTCTTTCGCCTGCTTCAATCTCTTCTTCAGCTAATGTTGAACACACCTGAGCTTCTCCCTGTCTCCATCCCTGAGGGCCTCCTTTTTCTGGTTGAGGAGCATCTTGATGTCACTGGTGATCCAGGGTTTGTTGTTTGGAAAGCAGTGTACAGTCCTTACTGGTATTACAGTGTCCATACAGAAGTTATTGTAGCCCGTGGTACATTCAACCCTTCTATCAAGGTAAACCCAGAATTATGATCTGATCGCCAAGTGGTGGTAGAGCTTAAGCAGTGTAGGCCTCCTTGACAGTTGCATACAACAGATCCAGTGTTTTATTTTCCCTTGTGGGACAGTCAACATATTGAGTGTAGCCAGACGGATGAGAGGTGAGAGTGATATGGTTAAAATCCCCCGACATTGCAATGAATGCATCAGGGTGCTGGGTCTGTCCTCTTTCAACAGTCTCGTGAATGACGTCACACGCGACTGCAGACTCAGCTCGTGGTTGAATGTAAACAACAATGGCAACAATGTGTTAGAACTCCCTCGGTACACAGTACGGTCTAAGACCAACTGGCAACAGTTCAATATCCCAACAGCAGATCTCCTTCTTCACTGTGATATGACCGGGGGTTGCACCATCTATTGTTTACAAGCAGAACCAGTCCTCCACCTTTATTCTTTCCACTTGCTCCGGCATCTCCGTCCGCTTGTACTGCAGTGAAGCCGGATAAATCCACACAACAGTCGGGAATGTTGTTGTTTAACCAGGTCTCCGTAAAACACATGAGACTACACGATGTGCTAACTGGTTCATCACATGTGCCTCCAGTTCATCACACTTGTTAGCCAGGGAGTTGACATTTCCCATGAGGATCGATGGTAGAAAAGGCTTATATTTCCATCCTCCAGCCTTTGGCTTAGCCCCGGCACTGCATCCCCGGTATAGCCTCTTCAGCTTAGCCGGTATTGGTTGTTTAACTCCATATCTGGTAAACTTTAAAGCCATGAGTTCTTCCTTTGTGTATGTGGTGAGGGTAGGGAGGATGCTCACACTAACATGTCAAATATGTTTGAGAAATTTACACGGTTGCACGACAACGCCACCCTGGGAATTTCACCCAGGGAATTTTGGTTTTAACTACTGGACACACACAGGTTCGCTCTATTCACTTGGCACAAGACGTGGTTCAAGGTATAAAAATATATCTTTTATTGCAGTCATTTAAAATAAATAATCAAAATCATTCACACAAAAAGGGCAACTAATCAGGAGCAGAGGCTTACCAGGTGGACAGGTATTAGTGAACGGGGAGTGGTTCACCCAAAATAAATAAATAGAAATAAATCACCCACACACTTTGAAGTAACCAACACCAGGGAGCACAGCACATCAAATGAGGGGACACCACCACCAGTCACCGACACTGCCACCACCACCAGCCTCCGACAACTGAAACAAGGATAAAATATAATTAGGGGAGTTGCAACTCAGAACAAAGGAAACAAACAACAACTAATGGGCAGGTTAAACCTAGAAAACAGATGTACAAAGAACTAAAAAAAACCTTCTAATTGATAACTTCCCAATTGAAATCAAAACAAAATACCTAATTCAAAGAAAATACACAATTCAAAATATCATTTAACATGAGAAAAACAAAGGAAATCAAGTTAACACTAATCGAAGGAACCCAAAGAAAAGAAACAAAAATTAATAACCTAAGTAATTAACCCAAGTTTAATTTATACTACCCACACCTTACTCATACAATTAAATCAGTAAAAGGGGAAATCAAGCTCGGTCCAAACATGCGTAGCAATGCCATGCAGAGGTACTGTGGGAAACCTGACGGCTTCAGGTAGACTGCAGCAACAAGTCTTATTTTGAAAAGCCAATAGCTTTAAAAAGGTCCGTCGAGAGCTGCAACCAGTCGAAACGCCACCCAAGCAGCAGGTAAAGCAACAGAGCAGCAACAGCAAAGCAGGCAAAAAGCGGGAAGCAAGCTGGAAATAGAGCCGAGACAAAGCAGCAGGAGTCCGATCTGTGGTTTCACCTAACCAAAACATATTGTTAGCACTGTTCAATTAAGCTGAAAATGATGCAGTTGCAACAGAGACCATGCCTTCAGCAGAAATGGATGCGCGCACACACACACTCATACAGGAGGAAGACGAGAGGGACAGATCCGGACATCAGCATTTCCTATGACCACACTAGCATTAGCCGTCTGAATGCAAACACCACAACGCAGAGAGAGAGGACACTTACCACAGCCAAACGGGAGCACATAGGAGCGGCACGGAGCAGCACACAGCCATACACACGCTGTGGTGAAAAGGGAGCCGGCCTCTTAACGAAAGTGATGCGGAAAACGGAAGAGCAGGGGAGAGGGCCGTCCTAAATACGGGCCCCTGCTCACGGATAGGCTATCAGGCCATCAGGGTGCATTCAAGGTATATTATATGCAACGCATAGACTATGCTGCCACATTCGCACTGACTTTTAACAGTTATTAATGGACTGGGACAGAGACTGACACTCAGAAAATGTAATGTTTGAAATATTTTGTTGTGAATTTGAATACAGACTTATATGACGATCTGAAAACTCTTGTCTTCATTGCTGTTGCTCATTGTTGTTGTTGTTGTATTTCACAGATTTATACATTGTTACTGTGGTACCACATTCTGGGAACCGTAACATGTACACACTGAACTGACACCAGAATCTGATATCCCACCTAGATTCTGAAGACAGAATGGTCCAATCAATCCCTGTCATGTCAGTCATTTAACTGTGGAACTACGATACAGCAATATGTCATCTTTTCCTCCAGATCCAAACCAAATGTAGACTCTTCTTGTTTAACATTGCACATAAAAAATTAATTTGGTTCACCTCTACAGTCTAATACAGTCCAACACAACAGTGCTGCCATATAGTTTTGTTGTGTGTTTAACACTGACCTCATAGTCAGTGTTGTAGTTGGCGTCATTATAGTCAGAGGTTATAAAACTCCCACTACCTTGTGTGTGTGTGAATATTAGAAACTGCTGTGAGTATAGTGTTGTCCATTCCACCAGCACCTTTGACTCTGAGCTCAGTTATTAATTGACAACTTATAAACATAATTTATGGTAAAGTAGCTGCATTAGATTCTACTGGTGTACCCAACAGAGTGGCAACTTAGTGTATTATAGAATTCAAAATGATTGAATAAAAAAGTTTAATAGCTGAATCACTGAATCGTATTATTTGCAGTCTGCAACTCATATGTAGTGTGATGATAGTGATTAGTTGTGATTGCATTTGACGACTGTATAAAGAACAAAAAGGATAAAAAATATATATAAAATAATGCATGACCAGAGTAAATTCAACAAGTTCAGCACTCTCTGTAAGTGGAATAAAGATGTGGCTGAGAAGACACTCACTTACTAAGCACCATCTCATCAAGCTTCATTCTTACATGAAATCCGAAACAGTTCACGCTCTGGATTTAAGGAGCATCACGAAAGGCAGATTGACTGTCAAGGATGTATGAAGAGTTCATCTTGTTCATAAATAGCTTAAATGGACTGTTTCTGTGTGCCTATGGAGATGTGAGAGCTTTCTTAGCAGGAGGAAAAGTCAGAGCTCACCGGTATGTATCTTAGTGAAGATTTTATCTGAGTCTCTGGGCTCTTTGAAGTTCAGAGAAAACTCATTTCAATTAGTCAGGGTTATGAGTCTATGTCCTGCCCCAGCTTAATGAGGCTGCACAGTCATTAGGCATAGACTGAACATCATTTATGTAGCAGTGAACTCACTAGTGGAGTGAGGTTTGGCTTCTTATTGGGATGTTCCCACAAGAAACTGTGCAGCAGCAGAGAAGGCAGCTGATGGAAACCAACACAAACCTCTCACACCATGGTGCTTTTGTAAAATTAGTGGCCACGTTCGGCTGGACACAAGTGCACAAGCTTCTGCCAGTCACAACACAACAAAAGCATTTGACTACTGAAGTAGTCTGTAATTCCTACTGGTCCTATAGAGCTCATAAATTACTTACTACCACTTTAAAAGCTTCCTCTTCCTTCATATAGAGGATATGATTCAGTCTGTGAACTGTGTTCGGAGGAAAAGTTAGTCAGACTGTAGAAGCATTAACAGCAGCACCTGGAACTTTACAAAGACCTGTTCCTGTTTCCTTTGATATTTAGCCTTCTGCAGCTCAGACTGTTCTTCCTGTCCTCTCTGGCCAGGGCGAGTCTTTGGGAGGTTCTGGACAGACTAGAAAGCCATTACCAGACTTTCTAAATATGGCTGACCTGCACGTGCCTGCACTGAGTCACCCGTCCTGTGGAAATTACTGCTGCATCTGCTGTATCTGTGTCAGGAGTGATGGCTGAGTGTTCTCCCGTGCTGAGTCCCTTCCAATGAAGCATCTTCATGTTGTTACTCCACTGATTCTGCACTTTATAAAGTAATATTGTGTGCTACCTGCACATGTCTCATCTTTAAACCGTTCTATACAATAATGTAATTATTCTCAGGGGGCTGATTGGTCAAAACAAAAAACAAAAGATACTAACAAGGTGTTATACCTTATATAATGGTAATTTATCAGCATTTATACGCAGGACCTATTTACTCTCTACTCATGCTGTTCCACTGGAACTGGAGTTACAGGGGATCTTTTGTTTGGAGAGGAAGAGAACACTGCTCATTGTCCCAGTTAAGGCCATGTTAAAATAGCACAAGATGTGCAACAGGAATAAGAACAGACTTTTTCAGGCTTTATCAGAGCTCATGGACAGATCTGTACAGAAGTGTTCACCTTAAACAATGGAGGACGCTGTGAGTCAGGCTGCTAAAAATAATGGACAAAATCTGGATGTGTGTGTGTGTGTATGCTATTGATATCAGAAAAGCTGAAAAAAAGGGGAAACACCTGTTGCCCTCTCAACAAACACACACATACTCACATCTACACACACTTCATAAGAAACCACTAATGTCGAAAGATCACCAATGTCAGTAGGATTCATACTCTGGAGATCATGAATTTCCGTGTTTTGAGTCCATCTTGCTAATAGGTGCTGACATGTTTCAGCCTGGAACAAAGTGGCCGACCAACAAACTGACAACACCCTTGAGGGACATTAGTGCAGTAGATAATATAATTTATCATGCTCTTCATTACCAATATGCACTCTAGTTTTGTCAGCCCTTACTGATTTAGTAAAAATTGAATTTAGGAGAATAAAAAAAGCAGCAAACCACAAAATGCTGCTCCGAATTACAGTTTTTTCAATTGCTAACAAGCGTTGGTCAATACTGAAGTCAATTTTTCAAAACTCTTCATACAGTCCGCATTACTAACATGCATCTCAGCCAAACAGTTAATCTCACCTCAAAACTCACTCAAACATAACTACAAAAAACATCCAAAACATGTATAGTATAATAAGTCATACTATTGTTGGGTCTGAGCTCTATTAGTAACTGGAAATCATTATTACTCGGCCTCACACGGGGGCATCATTAGTACTCGGCCTCACCCGGGCGGCACCATTATGTTAACAGTACTCTACCTCATGAGCTGGACACCAAATATGTTAGATTTCGGTTGTTTATCAATTTATTGGCTATCACAAATTAAGAAAATATTAATATTAAAAATATTAATATTAAAGAATAACTTTAAAATGAATTAAAGTTCACGGGGCACCAGCCTAAACTAATAGGCAAAATAGCCAATATGCTTTTAGTCTCAATTTATTACAATTATTCTGGAACTCTGATTAATCATTAGCTTACTAACTATAACCAAATTACCAAATCAATAGTAAGTTACAGTTGAAGGATTGGAATTCTACCGAGTAGAGGTTGGCAATATTCACGCTTGTGCAACATTAAACACACCAGTAGTTATACTTAAAAAGGCATTTATTTACAATGGAGCAGAGTAAAGTACAATGTCTAATCTAGCATATACAGGTGTGTGTGTGTGTGTGTGTGTGTGTGTATGTGTGTGTGTGTCTGTGGGGACACAGACAAAGGCAAGATGGCCGACTCAAAGTGGTCACTGTGACCACATGACCTGAACAAAGAAGACTACAAAGATGGCGGTAAACAAAGAAACTACTAAAATGGCCGCTGAGACCACCTAGTGTGTGTGAGAGGGGAGGTGTGAGTTTCTTTGTTAGCCTAGCTCATGTAATCTAAAGGTACCAGGTTAGAGGGGGAAGGTTACCTTCATGCAGGTTCTAGGACTGAGACGTACTGCTATGTGTGTGAACATACGAGTACTCGATTAACTGTATGACTGACCACAACCTAAGCAAACATTGCAACAACAAGACATCAATCAACAAGTACATTAACAAGTTAAGACTTCTGCTGATTAGCTATGCGGTGCTATGCTGTGCTGGGAGAGGTAAGGCCCAGTCCGTTAACGTTACCCAATCCTTGGAACAAGCAAAGAGGTCCTTTCCAGTGTCTTGTAAAGTCCAGTGAGTTTGGGGGGTTTCCTGGTGGAATAAAGTCCTGTCTGGCTGTGTTGCTTGCTGGTATCTCCTTTGTTCCCCTCACAGAGTTAGCTGTTCCATGCTAACTCTGCTACGACTCCTGTTGCTTGGAAAATCAGCTGGCCTTGTGTTGTAGCCGCTGATTCTGAAGAGGATTTGGTTCACTCACAGTTAATCCGAAGCAGGTCGCTGTTGTGGAGGAGAAGAGTGTTTGCAGGCTGCTGGTTGCAGGCCGGCGAGAGAGCTAGTTTCTCAGGTAGCAGAGCTGACCTGGGCTGGGGCCTTGTTGCCCTTTGAAGAACCGAGAGGAGAGGGCTGGAGCTGCTCTCCAGAGCAAGCCAAGAAGGGAAGAGAGAGAGAAGGGGTCTAGAAGACTGGTTTTGTTTGTGACACCTTAGGGGGTCACATGTCACACGCTGGCCCACACTGGCTGGCCAGTGGGGTCCATGGGGGGGAAGGGTCATCCCCAGGTGTGAACCGTGAGGAACTGTGGGGTGTGAATTCCTTTGTCCAGTGGAGCAAAGAAACATTTGGTCTATTGAATGACTGAGTCCCAACACTATGCAGCACTGTGAGGATTCTAGTTTTTGCCAGGTTGAATCCAGCTAAATCCGCAAAGATGAATGTATGTGCAGTTTGCCTGACTTCCATCTCCATTACTCTCCACAATGTAGTAAATCCACAATTTTAATTACTCTAAATTATGCATACCTGTGTATGTACCCTGTTTGAGTTCGTAAATATTCTGCTAAGTTTTTCTATATATTTCAGTATGGTTACTGCAGAAATGCATGAAATTTGCCATCATTCTGTTTTGCATGTGTTTTCAATAGTTCTGAAAACAGTGTGCTGGCATTTGAAAAATGTGCTGCAAATATATAGTGTTTTGCTGCTGGTGGAATATGAATGAGAAAAGAGTTCAAGGATTTTGGAAAATGTGGTAATTGAATGCATTTTGAGTGAAATCAACGAAAAATTATTCACAGTTTGGTCCAAATAGACTTCTGTTTCACTGACTGTGTGAAGACTTTTGACAATGTGACTTCAGTTTTGACCAGTACATGTTAGAAATAAAAAAAAAAAACGTAATTTGCAAACACTTCACACTCTTTGGAAAAGAGCCAAACTTCCACGCTCCATTAGCTGCTGAGCTCTGTTCTGAGGCTTAGTGGTACACTCCTGCTGTTTCACACTGAGGAAGTCTAAATCCACATGATTGAGGTTTCGGTCAAAGATTTGCAAATATATTTCCTACTCAGGGAGTAATAATGAGGCACACTGTTATTAATTCTCAAGCTCAGGGTTGGCATCCTTTCTGGCCCCAAAGACAACAGTTTCCACCCATCTTAAAGAATCGCCACAACTCTTCCTTGTGGTAGATGAGATGCCAGGCTCAACTAATAAAACCGTTTTGGTACAAACCATCCTGAACACTGTACAAACCAAACACATCAGGCCAATCGTAGATACAGGCTGAAACGAGTTTACATTCTGAACAAAGGGTGATCAAACAGTCTGTTCGTCAGTCTAATGTTTCAACCGCAACATGCAGTTGCACATTGCCATTGATTATATTCATACAAGATTCACTATAAAAGACGTTATACCAACCAACAATCATCTTTGAGTCATCCTAAAACATAATGAAAACCACACAAAAACTTGTCTAATTATTACAGTAAAGGAAGTTGTGATGAAGACTCTCACGTTACTTTGTTTAGCAGCAGATATTTGTTTACATTCAATTTCATTCTGTGGCAAACAGCAAGTCCTGTCAGGCTTCTGCTTCAATGAAATCTAATAGAGACAAAAAAGGAAGTCAATCATACAAAAGAAGAGGATGAATTCCTGCATGCATCAGTGCTTAGTTTATTGGAAATGCTGTGCTCGGAATTGAGTATTGTTTTGCTAGATAGGCTACTCTGTCAGTACTTTGGCTCTTTGGGCTGAATAAACACAGACTGTAATAAATCTCCAGAGTTGACATTCGTGCAAATAACATTAGGGAAAGATTTACTTTGCATTCAGTTTGTTCACAACCTCGGCCATAGCTATTCTAAACCTCACAGGCATGTTAGGCAGTAAGTATTAGAAGTATTTCTGTAACTTAAAAGTAAGTTGTTGTAATTGTTGAGTCAGAGATATGGTGAATTTCTGCCAGACGTCACACTCCACACATCAACAGACTGTCTGCAGACAGCTGCTAATGGACCATAGAGAGAGAGCAAACAAACAGACTGAGGAGGTGGGTATGGGGCTAAAACAGTGACAGTAAAACATTGAAAATAAAATTTGGCATTGAAAACAATCTCAACTGAAAAAAGGAAACAGTGGCATTGAAACACTTTGGAAAAACATGTACTGGCAATGAACCAAGTATTGGCATTGGTATTGTTTTTTCACATAAAACCGGGCTGCGTTGAAGTTAACTTATAACGGACGTTATAAGTTCAATCGCCGCAGCACAAGGTCTCATAAATGTACTCACGCAAAATATTCAGCAGCGTCCAACCCCAGCGCAGGACAATTCAGTGCCGACACATGAGCAGCTTAATCGGCAAGGGCAACCCCCCAAACAAACAGTGCAGGAGGAGATTGTCACGGTTTGTGGTAAGCTGGATCCAAAATGCAGCCAACTCAAGGGTGTAAGTGCAAAATGTTTTAATAACAAAAAGTGACTACTTACGAAACTCAAAATCTAAACAGGGAAAAAGAGGACGAACCAAAACAGGAAGCCAAAGCACGAGGTAACACAAGGAACTTAAACAGAAGCCGAAGCACGAGGAAACACAGGGGATAATAACATAACACAAGGAACTTCAACAGATACCAGAGGGGAGAATAACAGCAGGCCACAGCACGAGGAAGACAAGGACTTAATTGGTATACAGGGGATAACAACTGCAGACGAATCGACACAGAGACTAAACAGACACAAGGGAGGCAAGGGTGATTGAACACCAAGAACCATTTTTCTTGCTTACAAACCACTCCAGGGAAAGCTAAAATCTGTAACATTAAGCCTATCAGTGTGTATGTGTATTTGGTGAATAAGTGCTGTACTAGCGCTCCCTCAAAACAGCATAACGTCCGTTATAAATTAACTTCAATGCCTGGTTTTATGTGAAAAAACAACAGAAACAGCAGCAGAGAGAAACAGACTTATCTGTGCCTTGGGAGTTCCAGGTGAACTAGTTGAGGCCATGGTCTACATATGCGGTCAAGTAAGTGAGTGGACGGCAGGTTCAACCAGAGTGACGCAATTTCTTAGTATGCAAATTATATGCAGATTATGTGTAGATCATGCGCTCCTCGCCCCTCCAGTCAAGCCCACCCCACCCCTTACAGCAAAACAGTGACAGAAAGTTGAAACTGAAAACCAGTGGCACTGAGGGAGTACCGACAGTGTAAAAAAACACTTTTTCAGTTCAGATTTTGTTTTTAATGCCAAATTTTATTTTTGATATTAACATTTTACAGTCACTGTTTTAGCCCGATAGAGAGGTGTAGATACAGTATGTAAAGAAAATGAGGGGAACAGGAAAGGTGACTGGTTAAATCATGAAAAAGCCACATTAGTGTTCAGTTAACTGCTCTGTTTAACCTGAGATGAAGTGAGATGCAGGGTTGAGAAGGAAGAGAAACATAATGGAAGCTCTCCATCGGGATGAAACAGCTGCTTTTTGCTTCAGACCATCGACGGCCATGCAACTTTCAGATGAAGAGAGCTTGGAGGATAGAGAGAGAGAGAGAACCCACTGCAGAGGCAGCAGAGAGGCTGCAGGAAAGAAGGCGAGAAAGAACATAAGAGAGAAAGAACAAACAACAGTCAGCAGAGAAGGAGGAGAATTAAAGGGCAAAAGTACTGTATGTCCTCCTCCTTCTGACTCTTTTATTTGTTTTACTGGAAGAATCTGTATTGAATTCAGTGTTTACCTGCTGAAGTGCTCTGATGAAGTGCACAACTTTATTCTCTAAATCTCATTCATCTGAGATTGTCAGTCCGATGTACAGTCATTGGAGGAGCTTCCAGGAGAAGTCACAGCTTCTTCTACATTTAATGACGACGTCAAACAGACACGTTGCATTATTGTCAGTTTTTACTAGAAAATAAATTCAAATAGCATTAAAATCAAATGTAGTATGTAGGAGGGGTTGTCCTTAGCTTTATGCATGCATGCATGCATACACTCATACTGAATACTGAGGATTGTGTGAGTTGTGGAAAGCCACAGATAAGCTGGAGCTGCTTGGTAAACAGCTTCATCTACTGGCTGACGGGCAGAAATGTTCAGAATTGTTCCTATGTTCTATTCACATACAGATAAAATAATTGTTTTGATTAATTAATTCTTTGACTGTTATTGACACTTGGTGTCACTTGGTTTGAGTGTGTTATGATGTAAACAATGTAAGAAGTATGTCAGAAGTAAAGAAATGAGAATCTCACCAGAACACACACACACACACACACACACGCACACACTTGCACTCTCTCTCTCTCTCTCTCTCATTCATGGCAACTGTTTTCAGACAAAACGCGGTAACGGCACCACTGTGCTCTGAAAGCGCTGGCGCCATGACTGTTAGCGAGCTAGCTCAGGCACCGCGGTCAAAGTTCAACTGACAGCCACCCATGCAGCCATGCAATCAATATCAATAGAAAAAAATGTATTGATATTGATTGATATTGACTCTGAGAGCAAGAAAGAGCTTTAGAGTAACAACAGCAGGTGAGACGCTGGAACCAGGGTCTAAATTTAGTTCTGGGGTAATTGATCGACCCCCAAAAAGGTACCTTTTTTTTTCCACACTGCGAAACAGGTCCAGGAGAAGGTTAAAAAAAATTAAAAAATGACTTTAGAACTCCTGGCTCCAGTTGGCCTGTAGAGTCAATGGTTTTGTTTTTATTGACAATTTTAATTTGTTTTGGAACAGGTCCTCGGATTTCATCCAAATAGGTGGGGTAGCCGTCATCCCAGCCCACTATCTGCAGCACTAGCCCCCCTACTGTCCTCCTGTGGCACTCACGACTTTTAATCCTCCTATTATTAACACAACCTTATCTGTTAGAGATGTCGCAGAGCCAGCAATGGAGTAGGCTGTGTGTTTGACGAGCTCTGCTGAAATCCGTTTAAAAAGTTTTTTTAAGGCACCGTATACCCACAAAAAGTTAAAAAAAATATTGCTTTAAGTTGTTTACTTAAACTTTTTGCCGGTTCAGTTTTGGTTTTAACACTTCAATGGCCAACAATTTGCGGAAGTACAAGTTCGACCCTACTGCGGGGTCTAAAACCGCACCGGTGGCAGCAGCAGCCCCTCTCGGCCAGGTGAACAAATGAAAGAGGCGGACCTTAAAGCCGAAATCCTCGCCTCGCTTAAAGACGACATCGCCCGGCTGTTCAGGTCGGAGTTAAAGAATGTGCTGGCTGAGGAATTTGAAACTGTTAAATCCGAGCTACACGCTGTAAAAACGGAGGTGGCTAACAACACTGCTACAATCCGTTCTGAGGTGGAGAAGATGAAAACAACCATATCGGTAATGGAGCGGGGATTATCATCTTGCTCGGACGATGTGACTTCACTACAAACAAAGATGGGCAAACTCGAGACGGAGGTAACCAGCTTGCGGGAGAAATGCCTGGATATGGAGGGGAGGATGAGGTGCTCCAACATCCGCATACTGAATGTGCCAGAGACCCCCGGCTCCAGTACTCCAGGAACAGTCTCCAAACTCCTGAAAGAAGTTCTGCACCTGGACAAGGATGTATTGGTGGACAGATCACACAGGGGTCTTCAGGCTAGAAGACCAGGCGGTAAGCCCCGTGTCATTGTGGCGAAGATACATTATTACCAAGACTGCGTCGAGGTGCTTCGCCGTGCCAGGGAGTCCGGACCTCTCCAGTTCAAGGGAACCGCCATCTCCATATTCCCGGATTTTCCACCGAGTGTTGCACAAGCCAGATCTGCATTTATGGAAGTCAAGCGGCTGCTCCGTGGACGAGATGGCATCCGGTACGGTCTCAACTACCCAGCGCGACTTCGCATCACGTATAACGGCACTGAGAGACAGTTTCAGAATCCGGAGGACGCCATGGTTTATGTGAAAACCAAAATCCTACAAGAAGTACCGGAGAACTAACCATGATTGAAGTAAAGGGGGTTTAAACTCACGCCAGCTATGCTGATGTTGTCACTCGGTGAGTAAGCAGCCAGCACTGTGACTACAAAAGCCATCTACCTCTTATTTAATTAATTGGTACCAGTGTATTAGAAGGAATAAGATACATGTGGAGAGGACACCTTCCTGTGTTTATAACTGTATCATCACCTTTGCTGACATAAGAAAGACAAATTTGGAGTATAGGCTCCTTTTTATTTACTTACACTTTTTCTCTCTCTTATTTCTCCATTCTTTACATGCATAATAGTGTAGACCTACCGTTATAGTTGGCCAAAATGTGACATCCTATCCTTTTTTATGAATACCAAATATGATTCTCTCTTAGCTCTTCTCTGTCTCACCTCTATGTCAAGACACCACAAAGGTCCCATGTAGTATCAGTTCAGCGGTAAACTACCTTAAAGGGAGAAGGATGAACATCGGCAGTACTTATTACTAGCCATTTTCTGTTTTTCATTTTGTCCTAAAACGATACTTATGTTTACGGAGCCATGCAGCTTAGGTTGGTCAGTATGTGATTTTTATTTTATTTTTTTATTTTTTAATTTTTTCTAATTTATTTTTTGTTTATTCTAAGCAATGAAACGGTGACGCTGGGCTGAGTTTTTCCTCTTCTTGTTGAATTAATCTTAATATTATGGGGATGATAAATTACTCATCTATGACTGACATTCCTATCCATAGACAAGTGTTGAGTAAACTGATACTGTTATGGCAGTGCTGCTACTGGATTTATTCCAGTAGAGACCAGTGAATAAGACTGAGCCTAAATACAAATGTCTTTTCTCTATATACATAGAATAGTGTATTTTGGCCGAAATATTCTGATATTCCAACTTGTTGTTCAATGTGCCTTAAGTTTTATTATACTCAGTAGGGCCTTGTCTGTTGGTGCTAGTGAACCCAGTAAACACTTGAATGTGTGGATACTATTGCGGGGGGTTTAAGAGTCACCTTGTTCTGTTAGGTGACAGGGGTTGGGAACTTACTGTACCAGACTTTCTTGATTCTCTTTTTTTCTTTTTTCTTATTATTTTTATTGTCAGGTCTTTTCGGTGTTGCAAATAACTCAAGTCCGCTAAAACATAATATGCAGTCAATCTCTTCTTCTTTTAATTGAGACCATGACTAACTTACACTTTCCAAACAGATCAGCCAGTTGTGATGTAACCTTTATAAGCTGGAATGTCAAATCTCTTAATATCTGTGTTAAACATAAAAAAGTATTATCTCATTTGGAAAAACTAAAAAAAATTAGGGGAGGATGGATAGGTCAGGCGTACCATTCTAACTTTCATTCCAAGTCCAGGAGCGCAGCAATTATTATAAATAAAAACATCCCTTTTGTTATGTCAAAGGTTCAGACAGACAGTTCTGGTCGTTACATATTTGTGGTTGGCAGACTGTACAACATGCCAGTTATTCTGGCTAATATTTATGCACCGCATTGGGTTGACAGCTCATTCTTCACAAAAATTTTCTCCCAGCTTCCAAATATGGACACACCATCTTATTCTGGGGGGTGATATGAATTGTGCGTTATCACCTACCTTAGACCACAGCTCAACCAGAACCATAGGCGGTGCCAGCAATGGGCCCGGGCCCACCCATTTTGAGCCAGGCCCACCCATTCAAGCCAATCAGAAGAATATGTTTTTGATTAAAATGTTCATCCAATTGCCAGCTTTAGCTGAGCTCATGTGAAAGCTAACTTCTCAGTCAATCAGCAGCTTTCTATCATACGTGAGTGCCCGCCCCCAGGCTGCGTCATCAGCATGGGACCCAATTAAATGAATGCGTTAGTTTGCGCGCAAACAGTCAGGAAGAAAGAAATGTGAAACTTTACAGGTAAAGAAAAAAGAAGGACAGAGTTTAAGATGGCGAAACAGAGCAGCTTACTTGGCTTTTTTAACAAAAGACGTCGTGTTGAGGAAGAGGAAACTCCACTTGAGTTAAATACAAGTGCTAGTTTAAAGGCCAGTTCAGCCGTCCGGCCCCGATCCCAAAGCAAAGCTAATCCTCCTCCTCCTTCATCCATCCCCTCACAGTCATGTCAGCAAGGGAAAGAGAAAGGCAAGTAATGTTAACGGCAGTGTCTCTGTCTGTTTGTATGTCTGCACGTTTTTCTGGGGGGAACACTATTGGCAGCAGCAGACAAAGGTAACATATGATGGCGTTATGTGTTATAGGAGGCAGGGTTCAGCAGCAGCCTAGCACGTCGCAAGTTCCCCGACCCAGAAACATGGCACAAGCGCCCTAAGACCTGTCAAGCATAGATGAGCCGGCGACCCAGCCCAACCTCAGCTCCTTCCCATCCACAGACATATTGGGGAAAGCTAGAAGTTTTTCTGCCAAGTGGTATTCAAAATTCCCGTGGCTAGAATATAGCATCTCAAGAGATGCTGTGTTTTGCAAGCCCTGTCGTCATTTCCCTGAAGCAGCACATGAGCGATCTATTAATGATTTCAAAGACTGGAAACATTTTTCGGAGTTTTGTGCCAAACATAAAGCCAGCAGGGCACATGCTGCAGCGCTGGGTAAAATGGATGGATATAAGCAAAGTCATCAGCCAGGACGGGGAAATGTTATTGACCAACTGAACAATGATGCCAGCCAGTCCTTCATTGAGAGAAATAGACAGCATCTTATGGTGGTAATAGATCTCGTCCTGTTCTGTGCCAAACAAGAAATCCCATTGCGTGGGCATCGGGAAAACCCAGATACTTTAAACAAGGGTAACTTCCTAGAACTACTTAATCTAGTTTCTAAATATGACCCAGAAATCAAAAGGCGCCTGGATGAATTACCTAACAATGGGAAACTACTGCACCACGATATACAAAATGAGATTTTGGAAATCGCTGCATCACTACTTATCAAGAAAATAAAATCAGATTTGCATGATGAGCCCGACACATTATGCCATTTTAGCAGATGAGTGCAAAGACTTGTCAAAAAGAGAGCTAGTGGCAGTATGCATCAGATACCTGCACAAAGGGGGCAATGAAAGAACGGGCTGTGGGATTTGTGGAAATGGCCAACATGAATGCAGAGGCAATATCAGCTAAGATTTTAGAAGTGGTGGAGCCACTGCAGCTGGACCCGGCTCTGTGCGTCGGATTTGGGTTCGATGGCGCATCTGTCATGTCAGGGAACAGAGGAGGGGTACACGTGATTTTGAAGAAGACGTTTCCTCACGCTGTATATGTGCATTGCAACTCACACAGACTTAATCTCGTCCTGTGCACAGCAGCGAAAGTGTCCCCTGGTATTTCAACTTTTTTTGATGTCATAAATAGCCTGCATACTTTTATGACGGGGGCGCACAGACACGCAAAATTTCTGGAAATTCAAAAGCAGATGCGACCTGGAAAAAAAACGCTGGAGCTGGAACAATCCTGTGATGTGCGGTGGAGCTCGTGGTCAAATGCAGTCAGTAAAGTGTTAACACTCCTAGGACCTATTTTGGAGGCCCTGGCCACATTCTCTGAAAGTTCTGGCCAAACAAAAATTGAAGCCGACTCACTGCTGCATCAAATGCAAACAAAAAAGTTTCTGTTTCTCCTCATCACATTCAACCAGCTATTTGAAGTCAGCGACTTTGCCACTAAAGGCTTGCAATCTTCCACATTATCAGTTACAGATTGCATAGATCTGATCGAAGGGCTCAAGGACAACTACACAAAATTCAGGAACGAAAATGATGCATTTGATAAAGTAATGGCACTGACAGATGAGCTGATGAATAAACATGAGATTGTGCGCTGGGATACCAGTGGGCCACGAAAAAGGAGGTTGCCGGCCAGGTTAGATAGCACATATGTTGATTCTACTGTGGGCAAATCATCACATGTACAGCAAAACTCTGACCTTCAAAATATATGGAATGATATCCTGGACAAGCAGCTGATGGAACTGAACTCGCGTTTCAAGCCCAACTCATATGGCTTCATGAAAGCTACTGCTGCCTGCATGCCACATTCAGAGACCTTTGGTGATAAGGCGCATATCCAGCAAGCCTGCGCGCACTTTTCCATCCCCGTGGAGGATGCAGAGCACACCGTATTTGTGCAGCAGCTCAAAAGAAAGGCACAAGCCATCTCTGGTGAGAAAAAGGAACATTTTCCCTCACTTTTTGAGGTGCTTGATGCATGTCCCAGAGATATCTTCCCCAAAATGAACGGACTACTTTGTGCGCTCCTCACCCTCCCCATGACCTCATGCACTGTGGAGAGACTGTTTTCAGCTGTCAAAAGGATAAAAACTTGCACCAGGGTAACAATGCTGACAGGGAGACTGAACTCTTTGTCACTGCTGTCTTTCGAAAAGGAACTGACCGCTTCACTGCAATATAGTGACATTTTTAAAGTGTTCAACTCCAAACCTCGCCGTCTCAAGCTGTAAAAGCGCCAAAGTTATATAGATCTATTTCTGAGCTGTGAGCCGTTAACTTGCATTATCTAAATAATCAGTAATGTTCCCATTGTTAATTGGAATTGTTCCGTCTCTCTCTCTCTCTCTCTCTCTCTCTCTCTCCCCGTTTCGATCTGAGTTGTAACATTGTTGCTTGGTTGGTTAAATAAATGGAGGGAGACAAAACCTCCAAAGATATATTTCCGTTTGGATATGTTTTGTGTAGTCAATAAGAGAGAGAAATGAAATCTGCTGAGTTATAGGTCCTTGTCCAGTTCAGCACTGAGCTGAGGGCATCGACAAAGGAGCCACTCAGGTGAAGAGTCACGGATGCCGTTGCAGGTTGCAGCACGGTGCTGTGTTTTTCCTTTTTTTAATTGGCCCATCCATTTTTCTGTAGGCCCACCCATTCACAAAATCCTGGCGCCGCTACTGACCAGAACTGTGACTACATCAAAGGCAGCTCTTACAATTCAGTCATTTCTCACTACTAATGGGATATCTGATGCATGGCGCTTTCATAATCCTACGTCTAAAAGTTACTCCTTCTTCTCACCTGTCCATGGGACATACTCACGCATTGACCATTTTTTTTTTTAGATAAGAGGCTTCTTTCATTAATTAATAAATGTGAATACCAGGCAATAGTTATTTCCGACCACGCCCCCTTACGAATGACTCTTAAAATACCAACCTCTCATACCAACTATCGTCCTTGGCGTCTCAACTCTGATAAAGATTTCGTTAATTATTAAATATCTCAACTGAAATAACTTTTTTTCTTGAACACAATCAGACTCCAGGAATGTCTCCCTCGATAGTGTGGGAATCAATGAAGGCGTACCTCAGGGGACAAATCATATCATACAATGCTCAACTTAGAAAATGTAACAATGTAAGACTTGAACAATTAACAAATGAAATTTTAAATCTGGACACAGTGCTTGCTGTTGCTCCATCTTATGATTTATTCAAACAGCGATTAATTCTTCAAACCAAGTTTAACCTTCTTTCAACTAGACACACTGAAAACCTTATTAATAAAACACAGAGTAGGACATACGAGTTCGGTGAAAAAACTGGGAAAATACTTACTCATCAGCTCCATCAAAAGACGGCAGATCGAACAATAGCTGAGATAGGTGATGAATTGGGCACTAAGCACATAGATCATTCAGAGATAAATACTTGCTTTCACAAATGTTTTGAAAAACTGTACACCACAGAATCTCTTGGAAACGAGTCGTTGTTTGATTCATTTTTTGGAAAATTGGACGTCCCCAATTGCAGCTGACCTTGAGGAACAATTCTCTGTAAAGGAGCTTAAAAAGGCTATCAACTCCATGCAAAATGGGAAGTGTCAGGGACCGGATGGGTTCCTGAGTGAATTTTTTAAGAAATTTTCAAACCAACTTGCCCCTATTTTGCTCTCCGTATTTGAAGAATCATTTACTAATGGCTCCCTTCCTCCAACCATGCAACAAGCAGTCATATCACTTATCCCTAAAAAGGATAAATATCCCCAAGAATGTGGATCACACCGACCGATCTCGCTCTTAAATGTAGATAGTAAAATTCTTTCGAAGATGCTGGCCTGCCGTTTAGAAGCTGTCCTGCCCTCGGTTATATGTGATGACCAAACAGGCTTTATCAAAGGTCGCCATTCTTTTTTTAATATACGACGACTGTACAATATTCTCTATGATCCCACCCCAACCGATATTCCCGAAATATTAATATCTCTTGATGCTGAGAAAGCATTCGATCGGGTGGAGTGGGATTATCTTTTTTACACTCTCAAACAATTTGGTTTTGGTTTGAGATTTGTCTCTTGGATAAGGGTGCTTTACTCTTCCCTGCTAGCAGCTGTCCGTACAAACAATAATCTCTCCTCCTACTTTCCACTGCGTCGTGGCACTAGACAAGGCTGCCCTCTGTCGCCTCTTTTATTCGCTCTCGCAGTGGAGCCATTAGCAATTGCACTGCGTGGTGAAGTTGGCATTAAAGGAATACAGAGGAATGGTTTTGAGCATAAAGTATCCCTTTATGCCGACGACATGCTTTTATATCTTTCCGACCTATCGATCAGTTTACCAAAAGCACTCAGTCTGCTAGAAGACTTCGGGAAAATATCAGGATATAAAGTCAACTTACAAAAGAGTGAGATCATGACGGTGAATGTTGCAGCCAAAATTATCTCACTTGACTCATTTCCCCTTAAGATAAGTACATATAAATTCAAATATTTAGGAATCTGGGTCACACATGACTTTAAAAACATCTTTAAGGCCAATTTCCCTCCATTGCTTCTTCGCCTAAAACAAGATTTAGAATGCTGGAACCTACTACCCTTATCGCTGGGAGGAAGAATCAATACAATAAAAATGAATGTGCTGCCCAAATATTTGTATTTATTTCAATGTATCCCTGTATTTTTATCGAAATCGTTCTTTATATCCATAGACAGATTGATATCTGGATTTATCTGGAATAAGAAAAACCCTTGAATACGTAAGAGCGTGTTACAGCAGCACCATCAAGATGGTGGACTCTCTCTTCCTAATTTTCAATTATATTACTGGGCTGCTAACATACGGATTCTGTTATATTGGAAGGGGCTTTCACCCCATGGCACTGGTCCCAAATGGCTACAACTCGAAAACATATCCTGTGGCCCCACTTCTTTACATGCCCTTCTCTGTTCAAAACTCCCCCTTTCTGAACCTATATCTAAGTATACTTCAAATTAAAAAAAACATTCCTTTAAGATCTGGAAACAGTTCAGACGATCCTTTAAACTCAACAACCTCTCGATCTACGCTCCTATAGTGAGAAATCACATGTTTAAACCATCACTTACAGACGGAGCATTTGAAGTCTGGGCTAGAGGTGGGGTCACAACAATAAATGATTTATTTATGGACAATACATTCAAGTCCTTTGAACAACTGGCACTAAAATTTAATGTCCCCAGATCACATTTTCCGTTTAGATTTTTACAACTTCGCAGTTTTGTATCAGCTTCATTCAATCATTTCCCATCACAACCACCGAGTTCTCTTTTAGATTCAATTTTAAAACTTAACCCATGCTCGAAAGGGAATATTGGGAAAGTCTATTCGTTGTTAAACTCGCATAATTTGGAACCTTTAACTATGATAAGGAATCAGTGGGAGGAAGATCTGGGGATCCAGTTTTCTGATGAAATCTGGTTGAAAGCTCTAGATAGAATTCATTCCTCTTCAATTTGCCTTCGACATACAGTCATCCAGCTTAAGGTTTTATATCGTCTCCACTGGTCTAAAGCAAAATTAGCTAAGTTTGTGCCCAACATCAATCCTATGTGTGATCGCTGTGGACGAACACCAGCCACCCTTGCACATATGTTTTGGTTTTGTTCAAAATTAAATAATTTCTGGCAATTAATATTTAAAACTCTCTCTGATATTTTAGAAGTACCCATAGAACCTTCTGCTACCATTGCAGTATTTGGAGTAGCTCCACAAAATATACATCTTAGCCGCCAGGCGAAAAATATAATAGCTTTTGCATCTCTTTTAGCCAGACGACTTGTTCTGCTGAAGTGGAAGGACAAACTTCCACCAACCTTTAAGCTATGGATTAAAGATCTTGCATATCATTTGACATTGGAGAAAATTCGCTACTCTACAAGAGGGTGTGCTCAGCAATTTCACGATATCTGGCAACCATTCTTAGCTTATTTAGAATAAATGGACACCACTGAGGCTGCAGCTTTGTAACACCGACCCTTATACTGTATAGTTTACCTATTTGTCATTTGCAATGTTTATTTTTATTTATTATTTTTGTATGTTGTATTTTGTCCTTTTTTAACCTTGTTGTCTTTGTTTTTACTTAACCTGTATGGATATTTCATCTAAGTTTCTTGCCACGACGTGGTACAATACCTCTGTTGTAGGGATGGGGCTCCGTTGGAGCAAGACATGTGGGGGTTATATTTTATATTTAATGTTAAATAAGACTTTCTGGAAAGTAATGTATTCTGTAAAATTTGAAAAGTCAATAAAAAGACCTTGAATAAAAAAAAAAACGCTCCAATATCCATTTAAATTAATGTGTGGCACATAGGATATTTATTTAATATTATTTGTTATTTATTAAATTGCCCACTCATTAATGTGTGTTGTTTTATTAGTGCCTCGGGGCGGAGCGTGCGTCTTGATCCCGCAAGGGGTGCTATCACTTTTGGTGTTAAAATTCCAATTTTTCCCAAAATTATTCCCAAAAAACTGGGAATAAATAATGCATTAGAAATGCATTGGAATTTTCTTTAGAAACCCACCTTTTTTCGACAAAATTGCACCTTTTTTCTGAGTCACTCAGCTCTCTCATACCTGCACGTAGAAATGTGATTCAAACTATAAAACGGAGGAAAACTTCTGCTCTCTCAAAAAGACAGGAACTGTTTTTACATAACATGTAAACTTTTCACACTGTGAGCACTCAAAGGAGGAGTGCAAATCACTTTTTCTTCAAAGTTAGAGTGAAAGCGTCAGTTGGCTAGAGTGCGTGAAGCAGTAAAAAATAACCTTTATTTTTATTTTTAACTCGAGCTCACGGCCAAACCGTAAAAAGGAGACAAATAATTCTTTCTGAAAATGTAGACATAGTTGTTGGGATTCATAAAATGTAACTTTGACAGGCAGGGTCTGCACAAAAATTAAACGGGGGTGCCGAGTCCGGCAGCAATACCTGTCTCACTCTCATTGACACCTAATGTAATCGTCTTTTTTTTTCAAAAGAATCTCTCTCTGTCTTCGCACTGAGCTTACTCACTCATTTTAAGGAATATCTGAATAAAATAGAGACTGTAGAAACTTCTGGCTTCAGTGTCTGGCACGGTCTTTTCGGTTTATGAAAAGAAGTAACGGTTTTCTCATAATTTGCAGTTGTTTGAAGCCATGTAGAAGCCAAATTCTGGGCAGATTTTCACATTGCCATGGCAACGGCAGCTCCTGACCTGTGTGCGTGCGTGCGTCTAGCAACCAGATAACCAACTCTCCAAGCTCCGCTAGCTTTACATTAGCCGCATGTAAGGTCTTAAATTACATTTAGTTAGGTCTTAAATATGTAAGTCCATTTACTGCTTCCTTCGTTGCTTTTTGTTTTGTTTTGTTAAAAGAGTGAATGAAGTTGTGACGGTCTCTGCTGAGACAGAGGAGAGGAGAAGCTACTAGCCCTCTCTTGCTGTCACTTCTAGTCGCGTTGCTCTCCTCCCCAGTAATGTTAAATTTAGCACAGAAAGAAACATAATAGTGGTAATTTAAATAGCGGTTCATGGGATTTATTAACCCTCAGGGGTCCCTCTGTCCTTTTTTGGACATTTTCTTCACTTTTCTTTTTTGATTTGCTGATCATTTTGGCTGTGTTACAGCTGAAGGTATGGATTTCTGCAAGAAAGTGTCTTTTTTGACATATTTTTAAAATCTAATGTCAGTTACTGTTACAGGTCTATTATACACTGGTAACACATTTTGTACCCTCTGGGGTTCCTCGCGTCCAAAAAAGGACACACAAAGAAAATGCTATAAAATCATCATATATCAATATTATTTTCTGCTTTTTTTGCATATATCTCTTAAACCACTTCAGTTCTGTTCAAACCTATGAAATGTTTATTAGTTTTCGGGATTTTAACCCTTTAAATGCCAGTTTGAAGACATGTCGCCTCTTGTTTTATTAAAAAAAACAACACAGAATATGAGATATTTCCCACATAATACATGATGGAGGGATGTGACATTGTTTTATATCAGAGTCTTTTATATCAAGACATTTCTCAAAACCAGAGTATGATCAGGGTGACTTTTGAACACTGGAAATAAATCATGTACTCATCCCAGCAGTAGCCCCCGTGGCACTCAAAATTTCCCTGGAATTTTCTAGTATGTAAATATGTTTTGTATTTGTACAGAGAATTTTTTTTTACAAATCTGTGAGAATCCTGCGAGACCTCATCTCCAAAGTAGGCGAATGATGCTCAGAGTCTGTAGAGCTGCAGACCTGCCCTCAGCGGCTGAGCTTTGGCCACCAGCCTGAGCCATCTGCACATTCTAATTCTGATGTACATGAAGCCTTACCTATTACATGTCCTTGAGTTACGTGTCCTCCAAGAAGGTCAGCAGCGACCTGGCAGAGTTTCATGGCTCCTGTCTTCAGGTACTGAAGGGTCTTCTTGCAAAGTTATTAGCCTTGTTCTCCCCACAGAGTTTCAGCCTGATGATGGGTCAACACAGATCATGCCTGCCGACCTTGGAGTCTGTTGCCTCTGACATTTTGGACATCTTAGTCTACGGTATTAAGCAAATATGCCAGAAGAAGAAATCAAGACAGTTCGAACACAAAAAGACAAAAGTAGGGGCGTTGAGTAGCTCAGTTGGATGAGCATCCGCCCCATGTGTAGAGGCTACAGTGCTCGCTGCAGTTGGCCCCGGTTCGAGTCCCGCATCGGACAGCCCTTGACTGCATGTCATTCCCCCTCTCTTTGCCTCCCCATTTCCTGTCTCTGTCTACTGCACTATCAATAAAGGCACAAAAAGCCGGAAAAAATAAATAAAAAAAAAAGAGATAAAAGTAACAGAGGAGCGAGTGAACTCTCAGGAAGGAAAGAAAGACCAATTTCCCAACCAGAGAGAAAAGACAGCAGAATATGATACCCAGCAGAAGCGGACAGCTAGAGCGACAACAGGGACAGATCGACTGATCAAACTGGAGGATCTGATCAGGGAAGACAAACTGTCTAGCTCCTGAGTCTGGGTGGGGCATAGGGCCTGATCCAGATTTTTCGATTAGGAAGTGAGAGTAGTAGTGGTTTTTAATATTTTTTTAATTTTTATGTGTGGAAAATATTGTCAAGCAAAAATATTTATCATAGCAGAGTATTTTTACATAGTTTAAAACATGTCTGGAGAGGCACTTTAATCTGCCTTTAGTTTTAGTGTCTCCAAAGTAGAAAATAAGATGAATTATATCAGTTTCACTTTTCTTTTAGGACTAAACACCATAACTTTGGTCTTTTGTTCACCCAGAACTGACTTGTCTCCACCACTTGCATAGTGCTGTGACCCTTTATTCATTAAATAATATTTGTAAACATCAATTACTTATTTTTAGATGAGAGGCTGTGTTGTATTTCACAATTTGTCAAATAAAACTCTATAACTCTAAAAATACAATGCTCAGTGCCTGTGTAAAATCTGAATAAAGATATTTCAAACTTGGTGTCTTCATTGATATGAGATGAAAGAGGCACACAGTATTGAACCAGTGATTTGATATGTTTCTCTGCTTATTGTCTAAGTGTAATTAAAACTGCAGAAAACACATGTTGTGACACATGTGTGACACTCTTTGGACACTACAAATACAGCAGAAATACACATTTAACAACATTTAGGGGCACAAGGCTTAATTTAACATGCATGATGCGTATTTTATCATATGCTGTTACAACCCGGCTCACAGGGGAAAGGGAAGCAACACAAAACCCAGTTGGTAATAGGTATAAAGTTGTTTATTGTATCGTAAATAGTAGAAATAATGGTTTATATGAAGAAAAAAAACACAAACCAAGGAATGGGGCCGATGGGTGCTGTCCAAATCAAAAACAGAATATAACAAAAGGAGGACTCTTTATGAGCTAATCAGTACAAGGAATTATACACTTGAAAGTAAAAGGAAAAACAAAACTGGCTACCAAGGCCGACTAAAGAACCAAAATACACCGGAAACAGCACCCCTGCACCTAGTGCTTTTAACAATACAAATGGCTACCAGCAGATAAACCAGCAAAATTGGTGGCAGTATTAGATCTAAACCTGACCCCACTTCCAGGCTTTTAAGATTAATAGCAGTAGGTCACAAAACAAAACTGTCGCACAACAAACGACCACTCTGTGCTATCATAAGGTTCACACTCTACAAATGTTCTTACAACAAAGAGGCGAGCTGCCACTAACAGTCAGCTGCCTCGACTGACAGACGGGCCGGAGCTTTATAGCTGGGGGTTCCTGATTGGGCGGCAGGGATTGGCCAGCTGCAGACAAACCGCACCAATTAGGCTAGAGAGGGTGGAGCATCCGTGTGGACAGGAGCAGGCCGCTTGGCAGGCAGCCTGGCAAACAGAAAAATTAAACACAACAAAAGAGGCCAGAGTAGCGGCCGTAACATATGCAAATAAAGCATATGTAGCAGGTAGTGTGAGATCCCTTCCAGGTCACCATGGGGTTTAGTCACACCTACGTGTTGGTTTTAATTGTTAACCAACACGTATGTTGTACGTAATAGCTATATATTTACCCTAATGCTACTGCCCTCTCTCTTTCTGCTGCCTGGTGACCCTCCAGAGTGCTGTCGCTGCTCTATATATGTTCGTTTGGTTATTTTGTTAGTTTAGTTATTGTGTTTTAAGTGTCTGTTTTGTTAACGGTTTTGCTTAGTTTTGTTGTTTGATACATTGCTTTGCACTTAGTCTTTAGTTCATTTGGTGTTTTCTGTTAGTTGTTTCTTTTGTTTGTACACTGTTGGCCCTCCTGGCGTTGATTTGGTTATTTCCCCCAAGAATGTATACCCCTGCTGTGACATACATACATGGTTTTCTGTCCCTGTACAAGTGCTGTAGGTGCGGCAGTGAGCGCAACAAACCTGACGGTGTAGGGTTTGGTCGTAGAGTTCCTCACCTGTACTTCACCACCCCACATAATAGTGTGTTTGGTCAATTTTGCACTTCCTTCACTATTTATTTGCATGCCTTTTGTTGATTTGGACAGATTAGGTCTTGAAGCACCTCTTTTATATTTTCTATAGTTGTTTTTTAATTACCAACTAATACATTTTATTTTTTTAAATATAGACCTTTAAACCTTTTTTGAATAAATGTGTAATCTTGGGGGAAATCCTTGTCTCACTTCATTTTCTTTTCTTCATCTGTATCATTAAGGGATCTCTGGACTAACTGGTTTTACTGGGGTATTAAAGGGGTCACATAATGACTTGAATGCACAGATAATACTTTCTCATATCCCTAAAAAAGGAGATGTTAATTTCACTGCTTTTTGTCCCAACTACAACTGGGTTCAGACCTGCTATGGAGACGATGTTAAAAATGAATATGGCTGCTCAGTTAGCACATTACGACTGGTTTGGTTTTTACATCAATTATTTTATTCTCTGTCAGTCACACCAACTAACCCATGCGGCTCTAATGAATGAAGATCTGGAGAAGAACCGAATGACAAGAGAAAAGCAAGAAGAACAAGGATGAATAAAATGACATGTAAACAAAAATAGTCAAAAATGTTTTCTTTCACAGTAGATGAGATATACACTAATGGAACCAGCCTTATTAGTCACAACCTCAGTGCTATGATAAAGATAGATGTGTTAAAAACTTATTTTCAGATCTAGTAGAAATAAGGCTAACTGAATACTGAAGTGTTTCCAGTTATTCCAGTTGTTCCAGTGTCTACCATTTCCACTACCTGGGGAAACTACTCACAGCTATCAGGGAAAACAGAAGCACTATCCATTTCTGTTTTGCTGTAATTTAAGCCTTCATTTTTTCATGAAATTTCAGACAGAATTGCATTGTGAAAGCAAGGCTTATAGGGAACCAATCTAAACACATGATGGTGCCATTATTCTACAGCCATTACATTGTGCAATCAACATTTTTCATAATGATAAAAAAACGTGTCTATTGCCACTTTAAATAAGTGGCAAGTATAAGTGACACCAGTGGCAGTAACACATGCAGTCAAGTGTAAGTAAGTGCAGGTTATGAGACAAGAAGAGATTTATGTAAAAAAGTCTGACCTTTGCTCAGCTCAGAGGAGGGACTGCAGCCCAAATGTTTCCACTCCTGCATATACCTGCACAGGTAAAACAGCACAATATGACACACACATATCACAGAATAATACAGTGTAAGATGTATAGAGAGGGAGTGCCTTGCAGAGCCTTTCAGCACAAACACATAAGCTCTGACCCAGTTTAACAACTTTTGAGGCATCTGAACCTCATAAATGTTTTCTGTGTACAAGTTTACAAGCAGCGGGTCTTACTCCTCAAAGTTGAGAGTGGTGATCCAGGCCTGGAGCTCATCCAACTCCCACTCCTCTACCTCATTGTCCTCCTTCTCTTCAATGGTGTATATCACTTCCTGGGCTGAGTTCCCCACCAGAGTCACCATGTCTCGATGCACTGGATTAGTCTGGAGATGACCCTCGTTATAACTGTATGTATGGGAGAGAGCACATTTCCTCACAGACACATCTGCACAGCAGTACAAAACTTGCCCAAAACTTTGTGAAAGAAATAACAGAATCCAAGGAGGTAAAAATATGAAAATGGCTACTGAATTTGTATATTTCTGTGACAATTTGTGGACTTGCAGTAACAACAACCTGTCAGAAATAAAATACGGTCCTTGAATCCCTTCTTCTGGTAAAGTTTTTACCTGACTGACTGATTTACTTGAGTGTCCTGCATAATGTAGCGTCCAGCCTTGTGACAAACAGCTCCAGATTCAAAAGGAGAACAATTTGAGACATTTAGTTTCCATGACAGAAATGTGCTGTTATGATGGACACAGCATTATCTGTCTCACCTGCCATGTTTTTTTTATTTTTTATAAATCTGTCCAAAGCAAACCTCTCCTTCTTAATGACAGAAAGTCTACTGGTTTTCAAGGAAGATCAGCAAGCCCTAGAACTACTGGACCAGCACACAATTAAGGTGGAAGTGGATTGTGTGAAAAGATATGCAATGTCTCTTCTCCATCGCAAAGGCAGCCATGTCCTCCATGCACCCAAGTGGTGAAATCAAGGTGATGTTCCACCAGATTAACCTGCTGCCTAAGGACAAACCCTTGCTTCGCTTCCTTTGGAGAGCCATAAAGAAGGAGGAGGAGCCGAGCATGTATGAGTGGCAGGTCTTACCATTTTGGACAACGTGCAGCCCTTGTTACGCTACATATGCTCTCCAGAGGCATGTAAAGTCAGGGCAATGATGACGTCCTAGATATTGTTGAGAAAGCTTGCTATGTGGACAACTGTTTGCATAGTCTCACATCGGCTGATGAAGCCAGGACCCTCATTGATCAAATGTGTGAGTTACTATTTGCAGGAGGATTTGAGATAAGGCAGTGAGCAAGTAATGTTCCATCAGTTATAGAGCATCTCCTTGTGGAAGCAAGAGCAGCCAGCCCAGAACTGTGGCTTTCCCAACAAGCCAAGAACTACAAGAGCCGGCTTTGGATCTTCAGTGAAACTGCCTTACTGATCGCCTTGGATACAGACATCGGTCAGTTGAGTATGGCCAGCCAACATTGAGAAATGTCTACAAGGTCATGGCATCACAATACGACCCACTGGGATATCTCATACCATACTCAACCCAAGCTAAAATTCTCATCCAAGAACATTGGAAAGCTGAGGTTGGGTGGGATAAGCCGATCCAACCCAAAGCTCTACTGGATAGATGGAGATGGTGTGAGGATGAATTGGTGGACCTGCCACAAGTGGAGATGACAAGATGCTATGTTCCACCACATGCCTCTGAAAGAGCATATGGTGCATTTGGCTACTTATGAACACAGCATTGCCACGGTAATATCCATGTAGCATTTGTGATGGCCAGGTCAAGGGTCAGCCCACGTAAACGAATCTCCACAGTTAGAGCTAGCCAAGGTTCTGGTTACTGAGCTATCCCTTCCCTCCTGTGATATAACCCTATGGACCAACTCCTCGACAGTTTTGACATGGCTCAAATCAGATTCATACCGCTATAAGGTCTTCGTTGGTACCAAGGTTGCTGAAACACAAGATCTTACCGAAGCATCAACCTGGAGATATGTCAGCACCTCAGACAACCCTGCCGATGACCTTACCCATGGCAAAACCCTCTGTGAACTGAGTCAAGCAATCTGTTCGAATCAGGGCCTATGGTTTCTTTTCCAGCACCCGGGCACCTGGCCAACTCTACGGATAGAAGAGGCCCAGGAGGAAAATGAGGATGAGTTGAGGAAGACTGTGTTCTGTGGAAACACCACCTGTAGTGGACAGAGTATGATGTCCATGTCTGACATGGATAGCTGGGGAGAACTCATTAAGGCCACCCTCCAGTTCCTTCATGGGGCGGCCAATGGTTAAAAGAACCTTGATGCTGCAGCTGCTGAGCTGCATAGCTGCATCTTCTGAAACAAGCTCAAGGTGATAGTTTCCCAGAAGAGGTACAGGCTCTAGCTGCTGGTAAGCCCATTTCCAATCAAAGTCGCCTATTCACCCTCACTCCTGAATATGATGCAGACTGATAAGGGTTGGAGGGCTATTCTACAGAGTGGAAGGTCTGGACCCGGATGCTATACACCCTATCATTCTAGCCTCAAAACACCATATAACTGGTCTCCTGATCAAAGACTACGATAATCAGCTACTACACTCTGGCCCTGAACAGGTATTTGGTGAGATAAGAAAGAAATATTGGATTCTGAGAGGAAGGGAAGCAATCAGGCGGCACCAGTACAGCTGTGTAGAGTGTCAGAGGTGGCGAGCTAACCCGGTGATTCCTCAGATGGCAGATTTACCCCCGGCAAAGCTTCATCTGTACAAACCACTGTTTTGGTCTACTTGAGTAAACTGAGTTGGCCCTTACAATGTCAGTGGGCCGACTTACTGAAAAGAGGTCGGGAATATTATTCAAATGAATGATGATGAGCTGTGTGCATCTCGACCTCTTGGACAATGTCGATACTGATCCCTTTCTAATGGCCCTAGTTGGTTTATTGCACACAGAGGCAAGCCATTCTATTGGACAGAGGGAACAATGTCCATGGAGGAGCAGCTGAACTCAAGACAAACTTTGCAGCTCTCAAAGCCCCCATCAGAGAGCTGTTGGTGGGTGAAAGGATTGAGTTCTGGTTTAACCTTCCAGGTTCCCCAGATTTCAGGGGCACCTGGGAGCGAGAAATAAAATCTGTTAAGAGCGCTCTCCAGGTTGTGCTGGGTAACCGAACAGTCACAGAGACAGTTTTGCAGACTGTGCTGATAGAAGTGGAGGGAGTCCTCAATGCAAATCCCCTTGGATACATCTCTTCCAATGTTGCTGACCCTGATCCGGTCAGAACAAACCTACTGCTTGTGGGACGTCGTGATGCATCACTCCCTCAAGCAATCTATGCATGCAGTGATCTACTCAGAAGACAGCGATGGCAACACAACCAGATTCTGGCGGACCATTTCTGGTCCAACTTTTCGTCACCATCTGCCTGACCTCCAAAGGTGACAGAAATGGTGGGACAATGACAACTTAATCACCGGACAGGTCATGATGATGGTTGATTCTCAACTATCCCCGCCCCAATGAGTTATTGGCAGGGTGGTCAAGACCTGTCCCGGTGTGGACGGTCGCATCAGAGTGGTTGAGGTGAACATTAAAGGACAGACATATCTTTGGCCTGTTGCTCAGCAGGTGAAACTGCCAGCATGGGAAAATGATGAGGACACTAACCCAAGTAATGGGTAGACTGTCCTTTCTGAAGTGCAAATTTAATGCTTACATTTGAGGGCGGCTGTGTCAGAAAGTATACTGGTATTCGTTTTCATTATTATAATTGTAGTTCAGCATCCTCTATAGAGTTTTTTTATGAGTTTAATCTGTGCCCACTTGCCGTGGTTGATGATGTCATACTTCCCTGAGACGAGTCTGGTATCGCCCGGTGCATTTTCCGAGGGACAGCGGTGGTGTTTACCTTATGTGTGCGTTCATGCACAAATGTGAGTAACATCTCTTTATGGTTAATGTTGGACAGCAGAATATTTTATGTAA
Organism: Seriola aureovittata; assembly: GCF_021018895.1. Classification (NCBI taxonomy): domain Eukaryota; kingdom Metazoa; phylum Chordata; class Actinopteri; order Carangiformes; family Carangidae; genus Seriola; species Seriola aureovittata. The sequence continues at coordinate 7,517,875 of NC_079383.1, read as the reverse complement.
TATAATTATCAACTGCTTTACTATTATTCTTTCTGACATTGTTCCCTTGAGTGTTGAATGCATAATCTTCCTAGCATATTGTTTAAAACGGAGATTGGGGTCTCCAGGAAATTAGCTGGTTTAGAGTGAGAAGGTACAGATGTGTGTCCCGATTAGAGAACACAGAGATGGACTTCCTGTTCAGTTATGACTGATTTATTCTGCTGCGGTCTGTAATAATAATACAAACAAATAAAGGCTATTAATACAGCAAAAGCAATGCAATTAAAATACTTCAACATAAAGACACAATCATACAATCAATATTACAGAAAGGACTGTATTAACTAACAAATGTATTGACAATTCAAATGTATTAATGACCAATAAACATAAACACACCATCTCCCACGAGGCTTATAAGCAACATAAATTAGCTTACTAGCATCACTAGCATTCCAGCACACTGCCCCTCATGGCGCCCAACTCAGCTCAAACACAAAGTGAACAAATATACAGTCTAGTACTTAATCTATAATATAACATTGTACAACTCACCTTTTGTCATTTACACACAGCAATAAATCGAGGTAATGCAGGTAAAAGACCCCTACTGGCCAGGGAAAACCCTCCAGCAATCAGCAGCCACACGGACTGAGAAACTAACTAGCTTTCACGACACCGCAGCACACACGACAGTAGCTTACTTCCCTTATGTTTGTGTGTTGCCTCTAAGGCATTTCTGTTATTCATTTGTAATGTGTGCTTTAAACAATTCATTTATATGTGATGTTGTTAAAAGGAATTACTGTTAAAAGGTTAAAAAGGTCTATTGAGAGGATTTTATTTTGAAGTTCAAGTCACCGATGATGTCACTTCCTTAAAGGTCACCTGTGTTGGTTCATTTCCTGTTTATAGTCCTTTTCCTCTTGGACTAAGAGTGAGGCAGACATGCTAAGCATGTGCTGGAGCTAAATGTAGCCATCCACTGAGAAACATTGTACAGGCAACGCAGTAAGTGTATACATTTAATGTTTGCAGTGTTAAAGAGCATAAATCGTGATGATCGCTAGGAAATATATTTTATTTACAATTTAAAAAGGATTCGCATTTGCTTATGCTGTTTACACATTTAAAAATCATTCTGCTGGCTATAATTCATTGTGCCAATAATTATGTTAATTCATGTTTTCAGTTGTTTAAAATACAATATTTGCTGTATTTACAGTTTTCACCAAACATCATTGAAGACGCCCGAGTAAACAGTCAACTCTACGACTACGACTCATGTTTTCATTGGACATGGTTTAACTTGGTGTTGAAACAGAGTTGCTACACTCTGAGTGAGAACATTACAGTTTGCCTTATTTTGCCTATATCTTGCCTATAATATTGTGTGTTATGTGTTATGTGGGAGCACATGTTCATATTATTACCATCTGTATTTACACTGTTTCACCACTAGAGGGCTCTGTTTACCACAGAATTCTTTATTATGGCAAGGAGTTGAATTATAGTGTATTTCTCTTTGTAGATTTTCCATGTACAAACCAAAATGTTTAGATTCAATTTAATCAGCTTATTTTATTTAACTATTTGAAATTACTATTAATATGGTATTCATATATATATATATATATATATATATATATATATATATATGTGTGTTTGAAAACTGATAATGTATTTTAATTTCTGTTTTACTTACGACCACATACACATATACACACACACACACGTACACACCTAACTTTAACCATCAACCAATGCCTCCTAACCTGTATCTGTTCAACTAAAGGTCATTAGAACTATCAAGCCAGCATCCCAGAGGTAATATCTCTATCACACTTAAAGACTTAACTCAACATATGTACATAGTCACCTTTGGACAAACAATTCTAATGAGGGTTCTTCAACTAAATTTTTCCATACTACGATGATTCCTCAATTCACAGCACATGGAACACAAAATTAAATTAATCCTCAACAACACCAATACCAATAACAGACCACAAACTGTTGTTCACAAATCCCCCTGTCTATCTGCTTACCTCAGTGTACAGGTGTAAGGTATCAGGTCTCATCTGAGCATACAGAGACCTCTGCCGATCCGTAAATTTAATTTTATATCTTTCTGAGTTTCGGCCTATGGATCTTTAGTCATTCTTGTTGGATTGATTCATGTTCATGATTCATGATTCATTTTCAACAGGGATAACTATGTGCCTTTCCTCTGGTACCTGAACAGGTGGTTCACATCTCTGCCTCCCATCCCATGGCCCCTACAATGGCCTACTGCAGTATGTTGTGTCTGCATGGCACTACAGTCAGGGCATTCTAAAACCATACACTACTGCAGCATAAAAATCAAGCTCAGGAGACAGTTTCATTTTCTTTATCACAGAACATAACTCTTCCTGCTGATTCTGACTTTACTTGTCTTCCCCCTTTAAAGCTCACATATTTATAAAGGAATTGATCCACACTCAAACATATGGTTACTCTGCTGTTCATGTTGCTTTCTTAAATGTGTAATCTGTTTTTTCATCAACCAACCAACACAATGTCATCAGCACAGAACAAAATACCAAAATTCTTATTGTTAATCAATATGACTAAATCAGTCTATAAAAACTGGGGGAGAGCACATCTCCCTGCTTTAACCCAAATGGAGTAGGAAACCAGCGAGTCCTGAGATGACTGAACTGCCAACATGCAGCTGTACAAGGATCTGATGGCAGTATAAAATTCACCATCAATTAATTAGAAGTTTTGTGACCAAGCAGCATGTTGTGAGACAAGCCTGAGGTCAATTAAAACAAGATTCAAGACAGCTGAAATAATAGCTTATTTCTCTTGCGATGAGATGAGAAGTTGAGCTTGTGAGCAGTAAAAGTTTTCTGAGCTCAGTTCAATGCACTCTGCTAGTTAACATGAGCTGCAAAAACTCACATGTGCCTCAGCCATTCAATTTTCCTCCTCTTCCTCCAACTGTCCACATCTTGCTGCCGCTGCAACCTGGAGAAGTGAAAGTCCTTTTTCTTGTTCGCTCCAATCTCCATCGGCTCACCGATGGGAACCACCTATCAGAGAGAATAAGCAGTGCACAAACACAAAGTATATATATCATCTGCTCTGAAAGGAATCTCCAGTCTGAAAGCATTACATTTCAGCTTCTACACTTTTTGGTAAGGGAAAATAGCTGCTTGTTGAATTTATCATTTTATTTCAGAGGGGTCAGGTACATTGCAGAAAAGACAACACTGAGTATTGCATATTTAGGACTACATGGACGAAGAACAGGCAGAACATGATGACATGTTCTTGCCTTGCTGAAGAAGAGCCTCCAGCTGTTGTTCTCCACACGCTGGTACCATCGTGACCGGTCCTGCTGCACCAGAAGCCTGCTATTGTTAGTCCACCGGGACACAGGCCTCTTCATGCCTGTCTGGGCGTAGTCCTTTGGGCTGCTGGCACACAGGTCTGCGATGGGCCGGTGGGTGAAGATCTTGTAATAGATGTTGGGGGGAAAGGTAATCTGAAGACAAGTTGTTAGCAGGTACATCTTGAGGAACAATATACACATTCTTTAGTGTAGACTTGCTGACACCTAGGAACAATTCTATAACCCCACTGAGTTGGCCCCTTGATCCTTTGATCAAGGAGCAACTACTTACCTGTCCCCGTATAACACCCCTTCTTCCCTCTTACATCACCAACGCGTCATTGTGTTAACAGCATCTTACCTGTAGATATGTTGATTCAGTCTAGGGGCCCTTCCTGCCCTATCCGGGGATATGCTGATCCAGCCTAAGAGCCCCTCCTACCCCCTTGATAACTTGAACCTAGGTGTTACGCTACAAAACCTCTAGAGAACATTACCTTTTGTTTCTAACCTCCTTTCCAACTTGTTACCCTGTCTGACCAAAAGTCTGTAACTCCAGGTATATGCAAATACAGTTGTCTATCCCTTTGTCTTCAACTGTGTAACTGTCCCCCTGCCCTTCACTCTGGGTCAGTCTACTGCCTCAGACCCACTCTGTGTCAGTTGGCTCACCGTATCCTGGGATACCAATAAACTCACATCACTACAGCAAACTTGAAACTAAGAACTTGAGTGAATTTTCTTCAACAGTCTCTGTCATCACATTCTCATAGGTACTGAGTGATTTGACACACTTACCCCTCCAAGTCGAAATCTGATGAACACGCCAGCAGCAGCATCCAGCAGCTCTGCCTGCCACAGGGAGATGTAATCTCACTTTTCTCTTTCTCACTCTTTCTTTCATTTTGTTTTTATTTTATGAAAATCAATGTTGCTGTTACCTCTCTAGGATTGACAGCTCTGAGGATTGACTGTGGATCCTGCTGGTTGCAGTGGCTGATTAGCTCTTTGAAATAGCTGAAGACCTCCCTGCACTACAGTTTAGGTGGGAGACAGAGTTTTACTATGTGTCTGTGTACATTAATTGCAGCATGTACAAGTGTATGTGTGTCCACAGCAGTAGCAGAGTACCCACAACATATCTTCTCCAGGCCTTCTGAATTATTCTGGCTCCTATCTGCTGCAGTGGCTCCTGCTGGGGTTCCTGCTGGGGCTGCTGGGGACCTCCCTCCTGTAAACTGGAGGTGTGTCCAGAAGAGAGAAGGGGATAAGGAAAAGGCAGACAGTCAGATGCACTAAGATTTCCTCTTTTACTCTAACTGTGTGTGGTGAATTCTGACATCTAAAGATATTTACTCATGTACTATCTTTAAGTACAGTGTTGAGGTATGTACTTGTTCTTAAATTAAGTTTTTTCATTTTCTGCTGCTTTATACTTGTCAAGTTATACTTTTTACTTCATTACCTGTATTAAACAGGTGCAGTTATTACAGGCAGAGATTTTACATACAAAACATATGATCATTATTCATATTCATTATTCTAACTGTATATAAAGTAGTTAGCTCCATATCAGCATGAAAACAAAACATATTTTATCAGAAACTGTATAATACATTTAAGGTAAACACAAGAAACTTGTGCTACAGAAAATGGACCAGACTCAGTGAATAGCTCCCTAAGCTTAACATGTCCTATGATAACTTAATTTAGCTATACAGACTAATGAGCAGTGATAACTAACATGTCTTTGGGGTCATCAGGTGGGAACCTCCTTTCACCAGTGTTTCGTCTAGTTGGCCACGACACCTCCAGGAGGCTAGACAGTGATCACTGGCATCCCAGAGTCACTCCCCTAATGCCAGCCATCACTGCTCCTCACACCACGACTACTTTCTTTATCTTGCCTATGCTACCACAAACAACACCATCATCAACTCTGACAAAACACACTAGCAGATTCAGCAAACAAACTCCCCTAAACAGTTGGAGAAAGTGGCGGCCATTTTGAATGAGGGAGGTAGAGTCAAGGAGAGATGCCTTTTTGAGCTAAACTCTCCCCTGCCGGATTAGGCTGTGCTCTACCCCCCCCCCTACTCTCCAACACCACACCATTCAACTTACCTAAAACAAACAAACTCACCTAAACAGCCAAAGACACACTACAAACCAATTCAAACAATACAAGCAAACAATACAGGCCACCTCACCTGGACTAACCGCATGGTCTCAAAGAGGCTCACACAGGCCACACCCCCCACTTAAAAACACTGGGATTTCTTCCTTGCTTCTCCTAAGAGTCTGTCTATCCTAAGTGCTCCCCCTGCTGGGCCCCCAGCTACCATTATTTCTTCTCATCCAAATCCACTGACTGGATCTTGCTGCCTCATCTGACATGTCCTTTACTATTTTCCTCACACTCTGTCCACTTGCTCCTAACTCCCTTACTAAATGACAACAGACCTTGCTACAAATCCTCTACATCCTACTTCCACTGGACAAATCCTAACTTTCCATCCTCGCTGCTCTGCTTCTGCCCCTAACTGAACATACCTGAGCTTTTTCCTTTCATATGCTTCTTCAACTAAGGCCTCCCACGGAACAGTCAGCTCTATGAAATATACTTTCCTTCTACTCCTAGACCACAAGACTATGTCAGGCCTTAGCTTTGTACTGGCTATTTCCTGGGGAACAACAAGCTTTCCTCCTAAATCTACCTGCATTTCCCAATCACAAGCACCCTCTAAGCTGCCTTGCCTCCTTGTTGTCTTACCAACTTTCTCTCCCTCATGAACAAACTTGATTGCAACTCTCTTTATTTTAGGCCCTCCTAAATTTGCCTGCCTCCGTAACTCTTCAATTCCTGCAGCTAAGCTTTTTAAAACCTGGTTATGTCGCCATGTATACCTGCCTTGCGACAGACTAACCTTACAGCCTGACAGAATGTGCTTTAAAGTTGCAGTACCTGAACACAATGAACATAGTGGGTCTCCATTTACCCAGAGTTTTAGGTTCTGGGGAGTTGGCAATACATCATAAGTTGCCCCTATCAAAAATCTAATGCTACTTTCCTCCATACTCCACAGCTCTTTCCAGCTGAGCTTTTTCTTGTCTACACCTTCCCAATTCACCCACTGTCCCTGCTTAGCCTGGGCCACTGCCTTTGCACCCCTTAATATTTCCTCCTGTCTACGAACCTGCTCCACGAATAGCTTTCTCTTCTCCTTGGGACCTGCTCTACTCCACACCGGTTTGCTTGGGCCAAGCCCCAAGCCTCCCCAGCCTATTTGGACATTACCCACAATCTCTGTATGCCTGAGCGTTGCTTCCGCCTCCTGCACTGCCATTCTTGGATTCCACTTTCTCCCCCTGATTGGGTTTGGAACCACCTTACTGATTACCACATCTTTACTCCCAGATAACAGGAGCTCTGTCCTAGTACCTTGGTACATTTAAACTCCTCCACTAGACTAGTTACTGGGAGCTGAAGTATGCCTTTCCCATACAGTGCCACCGTGCTTAAACATCTAGGAACACCTAGCCACTTCCTAATGTAAAAGCTAACAAATCTTTCAATTTTTTCTGCAGCACATAATGGAATCTCATATACAGACAGTGGCCACATCAGCCTGTAGCGTACATTCGTGGCCTGGCATCAGTCACAAGCCATTAAGGAAGTTCATTATAAGAACATGCAGAGTTACGGACCCGCAATTGACACTTTGCGACTCTTCCCACCATCAAACTATCAAATTGATAGGAAACAGAGACCATGGACCCTTATCTCACAAACAGACCATGCTGTTAGCATGTCCGAACGACACAGAACCAGACCAAAGATCAAAGGGTCAGCTCCAGAGGATCAACCAATGGACACCAGACAACTGGAGAATATAGGCAAAATCTCCAGTTTGTAACAATAAGACTTTGTCTATTGATATTTGATTGTTTCTTGTATAGGAAAAGTAACAACAAAAGGACTGATTAACACTTAAGTGTGAATCCTGGACTGTCTGTGCCATGCATGAACACACACGCACACACACACCAACCTCTCTTCCTCTGTCCCTCTCTAGATAAGAGTCATAAACTACTACCCACATTCCAATCCTGGGTAGTGACCAGCAGAACACTCTTCACAGACACAGATCAAAGGATGAATGTAAAATTAAATATCTAACTGTTCTGTGACTCATGAGATGTTCCTATGCAATAGTTTAACCCCAAACTTCTATCCCATAGAATGTTTGAAATGTAACATGTAGATTTCAAGACAATGTCTTTCATGTGACCATACTGTCAGCATCCTTCACACGAGGTAACACACTACATGACATCCAGAATGTCCATATTATTATTATTATTACAGTCGAAGAACTGCTGTGTAATCCTTATGTATAGACCATTAGCTTTGGGAAATGTTTATATTGTTGTTTATTAACCACAATTAGGTTTGAAGGATGTAATATGAAATCAACACTCCTATTACTCCTCTCTGCTATTATTAGTGCAAGTAGTTTTATGTTATTTAATTTAATGTTTTTTGGTCATGGTGGAAGACGGATGTGCGAGTTTATACGTAAACTCTAGAATTAGATTATTCCAAAGTTCAGTGGAAAATTACCCTCTTTTCCAAGTGGAAACACAGGAGAAGATGGGTGACGCCCATGAAACATGCGCCAGCCCCCAGGGGATAAAACGGTCGTGAACAATTTTTTTCTAAGCCAAAAGCCTAAGCCAAAACCAGGCCTAAGCCTAAGTCAGGTCAGATGGTGCGAGAAGCGAGAAATGATGCAGAAACTGAAAGCTGAGATCTTTGCTCAAAGCTCAGAGTCCCGGCTCAAAGCCCGGCTCTGTAGCCATGTAAACTCTTAGTTCTAAGCTGCTCGCCACAAACTCATATTTGCACTTTTCGCGTCTTTTATTTTTCTTTGCCACAAGTTCCAAGTAACATGATTTTTGTCTACATGCGCAATCTGTTATTTTAATAAGCCAAGTCAAGACCAACTGAACCAAAGCAACAGAAGTGCCTCAGAGTAATTTTGTAACTTTTAATCATCATCAAGTTTTCCTTTTTGAAGATTTTGACAACTTTAGAGTCATCTGGTCAACGCCAGCCTCCTCTAAAGTATCCAACCAAAGTGAAGAGCATTAAAGTTTATTTCGCATCAACCCGCAAGAGACACCAGCAGATAACATCTGCACGACCTCCTGCAGAGAAGCCGAGCAGAAATCAAGAGTTCCCGAGACAGAAAGTCTCCTGGCAAACTCCACCAGAGCTGAACCGCTGAGACACAGGCAGAATCCGTTATCGTGATAACGGGACACGGCCTCCAGGAGAATTCACCTAGATCCCGCGTCTCCAGGGTTACCACGGCAACCACAGCCGCCTGGGTTCCAGCCGAGGGTCTTCAGCTACAGCGCAACTCACAGTAGGCCGGTCTTAACACTCTGCTCATGACTGGGTTGATGTCGAAATAGAGCGATATTTAATTATCAAACCTAATTCGTAGATGTAGTATCATTAGCTGTATAGCCATAGTGTATAGCCATAACATATTCTCTCCCACCATTGCCAACTCATCACACTGCTCATTTCATTATTATTTTCATCTTTATGATTATTACACCTTGCATTTACTCTGTAGATAGTAGTTTAGTTAATAAACTCTTTTATTTACACCCAGTTGTTGTCCTGTTGTATTCTTTTGACGTAGAGACTGGAGATCCATTGAATCGAGAAGTCATGGCTTCCGATATGAGATTGATAAATTTGGCAATGAAGTAATTCATTGTTGTCCTCCTAGAGGACTGGTACCCCATTTCAACGAGAGTAAATCCTAAAATATGGCTTAACGCTACAAGCCTGGGAAATAACCCGAACTGCAGACACCACAGCTTCAACTTTCCTGGAAGCCCTGATTTATCTATTCTATCCAATCCCTCAGCAACATCCTTCCGAAACTGCACTACCTGTTCTCCGTCATTCAAGTCTGCCTTGTACCACCTACCTAGACTCTTTACTGATTTTTCCCTAATTATTGGAATTTCATCTTCGTCTATTACAAACTTCCTATCACTTAACTTCCCTCTACTTATTGAGATACTTCTAGACTTACTAGGCTTGATTTTCATACTAGCCCACCTTTTAAAAGTTTTTATTAAGTCTCTCAAGTACTCTTTTCATACATGGCACCGTTGTAGTTATCAACGTCATGTCATCCATGTAGGCCCCTAATTGGTGTATCCCATCCTGCCGCCTCTCTCCACCTACAACCCACTTAGAAGCTCTAATGATTACCTCCATCGCCATTGTGAATGCCAATGGAGAAATCGTGCACCCTGCCATAATGCCTATTTCTAGCCTCTGCCATCCTGTTATAAAGCCTGCTGTGCTTAAGCATAGCCTAATATCTTGGAAATACGATTTTACTAAATTAACCACTACTCCAGGCACATAATCAAATGCCTCCCAAATAAGGCTATGTGGCACTGAACCAAACGCATTTGCTAAATCCAAAAATATGACATGCAAGTCTCTTTTCTCTGTCTTGGCTGCCTAAATCTGATGCCAAATCATGCTAGTGTGCTCTAAACACCCTGCGAAACCTGGTATTCCAGCCTTCTGTACTGCAGTATCTATTAAGCTATTCCTTTCTAAATAACTAGTTAATCTCCGTGTGACTACGCTAAAGAAGATCTCGCATGGAGATTAACTAGTTACACTACAATATATAACGGAACTCTTACAGGAGCCATTCTGCAGTAGGATAAATACATTTTGCTACAGTAATATTTTGAAAACAGGGTTTCTCTTGCAGTGAGGTGTTATTAAACTCTATGTAGGAAATACAGGTGGTTTTAGTATGCTGTACCAGGGCTGATCTAACAGAATGAAACATTTGGTGCTCACAGCATTTGGCAGTGAACCACACTCAAATTAAACTACACAGCAGGTAGAGAAACATTTGGCTCAACTTTATGATGAAATCTGTCCTGTTTCTAGGAATTATTGCTAAGTGGCAGCATTACTGAGGTAAAAGTGAACCTAACTACAAAACGAAACGCAGTAATAACATACTGAATTTAAGTTTAGACCGAAATCTGATTTTGTGAAATTTATTTTAGAAAATAGAAATTGCATTCCCTGTGGAAAATGCACGTGAATGCTGAAAGCTGTAGGTCAGCAGAACTTGTAAGTTGAATGGCCTAAAATTGAAGGCAAATAAAAGGCAGCTGAGTTGTTTAAAATGCTGGAAAAAAGTTGTGAAAATCCTGCACACCAAAGTGTAATTGTTAAAGATTTGGAAAAGCTGAAGTCAGTACCTGAGGAAGCAGAACATCCTGAAATCTTAAGTTCATTATCTGAACAAACGAAAATGTATTGAATATTTGAAGAAATTGCTAAAGTAATGCTAAGCATGGCTAGATAGACCGCAGACTTGCAAAATCAAAAATACTGAAAACAATACTCTCTAGTAGGCATTGTGTTCACTCACAGACAATTTGAAGAACACTAAATTTAACACAATATTTTAGCTAATTTACTTACTACTAGGTAAAAGTATGCCCAAGAGCAGAAGGTTTTCAAGGATTTGAACATCGTCTTCATTCATTTGAATGGGAAGAAACTGCAGAAAAAGCTTAATATTATTATTAAAATAATAAAAATAATGAATAGTAGAAAAGGTTAATGTAAGCAGGAATGTCCTAAAAAAGCTAAACATTTTGATAGTTGAACGGTTTCTATAGCAAAAAATCTGTAGTAAACGACTGAAAAACATACAGAGGAAAAATAATAAGTTTAATAAAGATTTGAAAAACAACAAATGCTGAGTCAGCATTCACACTATTGTTATTCAAATCTTTAAGAAAACAGCAAATTAAATTTGTAGCTAAAAGAAAACACAAGTAAAACATATGAAATATGAGTTAAATGCACAGGTGTAGCTACCAATCCAGATAAAGCAAATTATCTAACATGGATGGCAGCTGAATCCAGTCATGGGGAATAAAAACAGCTCAACTAGTTCTGTCATCTTAGCTTTACATGGCAGTAGCTAACTGCCATCTCAACCTCTGACTTGGGTGGAGTTCACAAACTGGAGTGGCTAAGCTACTGTACTTGAAATCACGTCTTACACAGTATTTAACTGCTAATTCATTAATGATAGACAGGAAGCTTTAAGAGCTCACTTTGTCGTTGTTGCTTATGTCTTCAACAGAAAAACAGCCTACACTGGAAAATGCCCTCAGTAGAGCGCAGACCTCCGCCAAGACCAATGTCAAACAACATACACCAGACTTCAGAAACAAACAAACAAGCAAACAAGCAAACAAGCAAACAAAGAGAAACAGGTGAAAACATAATCTCTTTGGCAGAGGTAATGAAGTTAAGTCAGTCTGAAAACTTTCCTGTCGTTAACTTACTTCAGCTCTGCCTATATGCTTGCAGGATTTAATAAATGATTTGACCTCAATGCAACAGTTTAACCTGAGAATAAAAAAGGTAAACTAACTCACTATCAAACAACAAGAAAATAATACAGTACCTCATGTTATTTCTTTTTTCTTCTGTGAATAACTCAATCTACCAAACTAACAGCAGATGACTGAAACATGTCCTTACGTTACCTAGCAACGTAACCACAATACAAACACATGGCTATCAACATAAAATCCATTACTGAATGAAGTGTTTAACAGTCAGGCTGAGCTGTATATTTTCAAGTGTAAAGAGACAAATTAAAAAAAATATAGGCTACACATTTAGTGATATTTGAGTAAAATTTTGCTTTTAAATCCAGTCTCGCTGTCTGACTTCAGCATACTGGACCAACAAGTCTTCCAACCTAAACAACCCTGTATGTAGTTTTTTGTCAACCCTCTACAACCCATAGGAGTGTCTCCTGAAATAGCACCCCTACGGCTGCATGTGTATCGGACCTTGGTTGTCATGGTTACCATAATAAACATGCCATACATCTGCTGGCTACAGAGCCTTTTTCGTATGAGGCCCCTCTGCTGTGGAACAACCTCCCTGTCTGACTCCATTCAGACTTTCAAATCTAAACTTAAAACATATTTTCATGCCTTAACTTTCAGTTAGCTTCTTATTGTTTCACAAACTCAGGCTTTGTACCTGTTGCCATACTACCATTGGCAGGTGGGTCTCAGTCTCAATAAACCAGTAAACTCAGTACAGTATAGTCCAGGTCCTGCCGACAAGATCCCTGTAAATTTTCTGAAATCAATGCATCATTCCAACCGTTTGTTTTTCCCTCAAACACATGAGCGCCCAGGCTGTGTGCCTCTCTCTCTCCATTCTCCTTCTCTATCTCCTTCCTGTTACTCTCCACAGGTCCTCCCACCTCCTGAGCTGTAGCTGTAGAGTCTGGATCTGCAACTGAAAACCACCTACTGCCCCCATGATCCTGTTCAACAAAACCTGCTAAAATTTACTATAATTAATAATGATAATTATTAATGTTATTAGCAGTCATTACTATTTTTATCAGTAGGAGCACTACAGTTGCCATTACATCACTACTGCTGTTACTGCCACTACTATCACTATTATTAATATTGTTATCATTGCACGTTCTTGTTCTTTTCCTCTGTGCTCTCTCTTGTTCTCTCTCTCGCTCTCTCTTTCTCTCTATCTCTCCAACCCAAACGGTCGAGGCAGATGGTCGCCCACCCTGTGTTCGGTTCTGCTCGAGGATTCTGCCTCTTAAAAGGAAGTTTTTCCTTTCCACTGTCGCCCAGCGCTTGCTCTTGTTGCGCCTCTGTAAATGATATTATAAAGAGAAGGTCTAGACCTGCTCTATCTGGGAAGTGCCTTGAGATAACTTATGATGTGAATTTGCGCTATACAAAAAAAAAATTGACTTGACTGACTTGACTGAGTGGCGTATCTATAATAACGGTATAACTATAATAACGGTATAACTACCCAAATAGCAAAATTAATCCGGCCCATACTTGGGCCACATGCTTGTTTTCTTCTGGCCCAGTATACGCCCGGTTCCATAGCCTGAATCTGGCCCATATACAGGATGACTGTCAGATGCTACTTCCACATCTGGACCAATTCTGTTGCACACACAGAAAATCTTGCAGCTGTGAGACAGCACCAGAGGATAACAGCTGAATGTGGCCGGATGTAGAAGTATATGGGCCAGACTTAGGCCGACAACACAGGCATATGTTGGGCCAGAAGTTTCATTTTGCTATCTGGGGACCATTCACACTACATGTCAGGAAAAAAAACATGAAGTCCAAGGAATTCTTTCTCTCTAATAAAACCGTGGTGAGGCATAGATCAGGACAAAGGTATAAAACAATTTCTAAAGCTCTCAGTGTACCTGCAGAGATTGAGAACCTGCTGGAAGGACGCCCATCTGAGCAGCACGCCATCTATCAGTGCCTTATGCCAGAGCGGTTAGACCAAGGGCGTAGGTTTGCATATGGACAGTAGGGACATGTCCCTACCAATTTTTTGGGAGGACAGAATTGTCCCTACCAATATTTGAGTGAACCTGTTTGCACTATGTTTGGAGTAAAGTCATATTAGATCATTCCAATGAGGACACAGATCTAGGCATGGGCATGGTATCATAATTTTTTTAAATACCATAATTGATCAATTAAATTAATTCTAAAATGCGCTACTTTGTCTCTGATGCAGCCGCCTGTCTCTAGTCTCTAGTCAGCACTCTGTGGTCTGAAGCAGTTTCCCGCCCACAGCATCATCCGTTTGGTTACATGTCACAAGTAATAGCCTATCAACGCTGAAGTCTGCTGTGTACACAAATGGCCGCAGACTAGAGAAGCTCCGGTTAATGAGCGGCACTGTGTGTCGAAGTAAGACAGCAGACATTATTGAATTTGTAATATTCATCACAGTGTGGTGTTGTTGTAACTTCAGTGTAGAGGATTGTGATGTGTAAGTACATCTGCTGATCCAAGACACACCGAGTGAGAGAGAGAGAGAGAGAAGCCAGCGCAAACTGCTAAGCTAAAGTAACTAGCTGGTCTGAATAGCATTTAAACAACAGCTGAATTCATTAAAGCAGAGAGCTTTGGGTGCTGGAGAGGAACAAATGTAATTTTAATTATACAGCAGGTAGTTAGACACTGTGATGAAGAGAACAGCAACATTAACTGTGTTCAGAAAAAGCAGCAATAAACTCTACCAGAAACTCCAGAGTCTAGAGATGAGATCAAACCTGGGCCATTGGGTTAGAAGGAGTAAAAGGCATATGACAGCCCATTGGCGCCGGCAGCTGTAATCCTGTGCGCACTGTGTAAACATATTTCAAATGATTTCTTTTGTTTTTTTTTTAACATCCTATCTTGAAAATAAAATTGTAACAATAGGTTTTTTTTTTGCCTGCATCCACTCACTAACATTATGGGTCTTGAATTTGGTTGCTCTTTGTCATGTACAGTATGTGGTATGGTGGTGTTGTGTCATAACTTTAGGCAGTTCTTGTGTGTTCTCTGAAATACAATTGTGCCAGCGCCAAACAGCATTTGAAGGTCTCTGAGAGCATGACAAAGATTCACATAAAACTGTGCCAGTCCAAGTGTGCAAAGCTTGTAGAGACCTACAGAAGACTCAAAGGTGTAATTAATTCAATAGTGGCTTCTACAAAGTACTGAATTAACTGAATACTTTTGTGAATTATAAGTATTTTTAGGAATTGATTTCAATAAATATTAAAAAATGACAGAAAACTTATTCTCATTTTGTCATTATTGAGTACAAAAGAAATACAAAAGCTTGAGTTCAATTGCATAAGTGAAACTGAGGGTTCAAAACAACGTACAGAAAATGAGGGGGCACCCGGATTTGAACCGGGGACCTCTTGATCTGCAGTCAAATGCTCTACCACTGAGCTATACCCCCACTTATAAAATTAACGAGCGAACATATCTTTAAGCGATATTTCAAACACTGTTGGTGTTTCTATGTTGGTAGAAATAAAAGTGTGCTGTATATTACTCTGTAGCTAAAAACAAACAAACTACACACACTTACACATCAGTGTTATATACCTTTGAATCTTCATCTACCAGTAAAACTTTCTTTCCGGCTCATACCGGATGTGTCGCAATGAGAACGCGACTTTACCGGAAGTTTAAGCGGATCGAAAAGAAAGTGGAAGAGACTGAATCACAATGGTACGGTGACACTTATATCATCTCCATTTACCATCATTTTCTAATTTTGAGCGTGTCGGTAGTAGTATTGTTTTTTTGTGTGGATATACTGGAATTTGTTTCAGGCCTCCGTACCTTTCTCCTCTCTCCTATTCGCTGCTGAGTGTATGGTGCGGGATTTGATTAGTCACTCGGCTAATGCTAGTTAGCACCGCCGTGAGTGAGGGAGTTAGATAAAGTCAATTCTCAGCGCCTGTGATTCATTTATTAAGATTTAATGTGAGTAAATGTTGATGCTGTCTGTCGTCTGTACCTGACAGAACACTCGGGGACTCCGCTCTCAGCTGAAAGACAGCGTACCTGTGGCCGGTCTCTGTCCACAGGGACAGTATGGAGTCCAGGACTCCCTGCGGGGCGGGTAAGACTTTAATTTCGAGATGAATAATTATTTCTCTATATGATTAAAATGTCCAATGTTCATACAGACAATGGTTGCACGATATGCAAAATAAATCATATTGCGTTCATTTTGACACGACTGCGGTTGAGATATGTGATTTAACTTGGAATGGTCGTTTTTGCATTTCATCTCCACGGATTTTTTTTTTTTTCGTTCATTTTTTAAAATGATGATGTGATTTTTGTCGGGTCTTGTATCAAACAAGCATGTTCCATTACGTCTGGAGAATATGATCATTGATTTGTTGGGCGGAGCGTCTCTGTACAACCGCTTATGATGCTGACTAAACTGAACAATGTTGTGACACATTTTACCCTTTGTCCAAAAAAAATATTTATTTTTTTTGCAGCTCCTGCGATTTGGATATTGCACTTGGCCATATTGCAATTTTGATTATATTTCGATTAAATGTTAAGCCCTAATACAGACTGTGTCTTTGATTTCAATGCTGGTTAAATTGACACTGCATTGTCAAAACTTGATGTAAGACATTGCATTTACTTTTCACTTTATGTGTCAGTGTTAATTCACTTGCTTGTAATATAAATGTTTTTGTCATCCCATAATACTCTACTAGTCGTACAACTCTGAAGCACATTAAATGAACATGGCATCTTCTTGTTGTTGTTGCTTTTTCTGAGCAGCTTTACCAGTGTCAAGAATGAGCTCCTTCCCAGCCACCCGCTGGAGTTATCAGAAAAGAACGTGAGTAATTCTGAGTATTTTTTGTAAGAGATAAATGAATGAACCAAATGTTAAAGGCTCCTGTCCACACACATCCGTCTACCTTCAGCTGGCCACAACTACTACAAACATCTTTTGAGATTTTTCAGGGCTTTTAATGTTGCTGTCAACTGGTGATAAAACTGGTGAACCACACTGGTGGGGATAACTTCCATGGGACCACATAAGTTTTGTAAAAACTGCACACTATAGGTTTGTTTTCATGGCACATATTTGTACCTGTTATATTAGGAAACACACAATAAGGCTGACAATGTCTCTGCTACATCCAGATGTCCATTGAGCATTGCCCGTAACTGCAGTACAACCATAATTAATGGTGTTAATCACACCTGTTCTTTTCATCAACCATAACATGTCACACAACACATCTTTATAATACTGTAATGTATCTTAGCTTTTCAGGATTCTGTGTTCATTTTAAATTCTACAAAAAAGCCATATATATGGAAAACATTCAGAAATATTAATTTTTTCAAAACGATGAAACAGAATTACCTGTACATTCACATTCACTTATGTCTTTACTTCCAGTTATACAACAGATGGGCCCCATTTAATCTGTTAAAAGCCGATCAGTAGCCCGGCTCTCAGTGACCTTGATTTTATCATGGACAGCAAAGTAGGAAATTAAGGTTTAATGGTGGAGATGTTGAATGAATGAATGTGTTCCTGGGTGACTGACAAGTGTTCTGTGTATCTGTGGTGTACAGTTCCAGCTGAACCAGGACAAGATGAATTTCTCGACTCTCAGAAACATCCAGGGTCTTCATGCTCCACTCAAACTGCAGATGGAGTACCGGGCAGCCAGACAGGTGACTGCATGTCTCAGCCCCGATAAGCCCCCCTCTTTTCCTCTCCCTTTTCAGATGTTTTTATGTTTGTTCCCCAAGTCAGTCCTAAGTCCGGATGTCTGTCCTTCCTCCCTCTAGATCCAGCGCCTACCATTCTTACAGAGTTCAAACTTGGCTCTGGATACACTGCGAGGCAGCGATGAATCCATTGGCTTTGAGGACATCCTCAATGGTGAGAACATCAACCTGTTTAAACCATCTCAGACTGAACTGACTGAGTATAAAATCTGATCACCACCCTGTGTTTGTGTTTGTCACCTTTCAGATCCAGCCCAGAGTGAAATGATGGGTGAGCCTCACATGATGGTGGAATACAAACTGGGATTGCTGTGAAAGAAAATGGACACAGATTTGTAGTCAGTTGTCTTCTGGGATGGACAGGTTTAATGGTTGGGAGTAGGGGGGGTAGGATGACCTTGTAAATGATGTGGATGTGGAGTCTTCTGAAACAGGCATTCAGTGCTGCTTTTGTATGATTCCAATCTGGCTGGTATTTCTAATAAACTTCATAACCTTCTTCGTAATGTGGGTTTTTTTTTACAAATAATTTAAGTGTTGTGGTTGAACTTGTTTTGTCACACTGGGGGCTCAGATTATATGTTTTATGTCATCAAGAAGAATGTGGCCAATATTTATGTGACCATAATTTAAACTGCAGCTGTGGTAAACATCTTTATCACAGATGAATCTGGCTGAAAGGCCTGACCAGTGAATGTAACATGGTTTACTGCCTCTCAGATTATTAACTGGTGCTCCCTACTTATATCTTACAGTGTACTGATATGTGTACAGTGCACTGATTGGGTGCACTACATGCAGCCAAAAACATGGTTCCAAAGCTAAAATGTTGTACATGTTAAGGAGATAGGTGCTATGACTTCTGGTGCAGATATCTGTAACCATTGATGTTTTAATGACACTTTTTCTTTGGATGGTTTTCTAAGGGGAAAAAATGAGCAAAGAATTACGAAATAATGATTGAATGATGAATGGTCAAAAACTACAAAGGCTACAAGACTACAAGGAGTTTGTTGAACAGTTCCTCATACTTAAGAACTTCAACTACATTAAATTAGTAGTGATAGCACTGTCATATGGTGAGAAATCAGCTAACAAATATAGCAAAATGTTTTAGATAATATCTCAGCAACCATGAACTCCCCCTTCCTTTGAGATCGAGACATCAGCTGGTGACTTCTCTCACCTGAACATTTATGTGTGTGTATTTACTTAGACAAGAACAAATTTCTTCATGGAAAATTTGAGATTTATGTACTTTTTGAATTCATTTGTTTTCACTGCATTTTACTTTTGAGACTTTCACAATCCCCAAAATTCACTAATGTATTCTGTTGTTGGCCATTACTATTATAGCATCGGAATAATATTCTTATTTTTAAATATTATATTTAAAATATATTTATTATATTTTATAATATATTTTAAATGTATGAGAAAATGACACAAAATTAGTCTCTAAATCTATCAACCAGTGAAACATATGCAAAATATAGATTTTATCCAGAAAAAAAGTGTGGCTGTGATATGGTGTTAATTTTACAGTCTATTACTGTAATTGGATAATTATCAAAAATGATGTTGCGGAGGTGTACGGCCCTGTCAATCTGAAAGAAAAAATTAAATTGACAGTTTATTCATAAATTTTCCTTTAGTCAAAGATCTCTGTATCAGCAGTAAAACACCCAGACTCTTTATGGGTCACATTGATAAGTGGAATTAGAAAATATCCCCAAACTTAGTACATTTGCTATTGCTCTGTCATTCTAACTCATGTGTTTGTCTTATATTTAATTTCAGGCGACAAATACACAGTATTTATGGATTAATTCACTGTGACTGAGACAAATATACAAACACAGCATTAAAGAAACAGCACTGTACATGAGCTGTACAACTATTAGCAATTAAACACAATTAGGAGCAGCTCAACGTAGATGACATGACAGACAGCTGATCACTTTATAAAAAACTGTCTGAGTGAATTTAAAATGATGTGATCTCGCCGATGATGAGTCAGGGATTTATTACCCGTTGACCGACCTACAAGTTTGAAGGTCTTCATCCGTCTCACAGTGATTACCGTATGTTCTGCTTGGCTAACGTAAAGCGTAAGAGCTTAAACAGATAAAAGGCTAGTCGAGGCCGGCGGTGAGGGAGGGGAGAGAAGAAACGTAGAGGTTCTGTAACTCACTGTAGCAATCAATTGAAATCTCACCGCCTTCGGACCAGCCAGTGATTGAACCATAGTTCCCGGTTATTTATAGCCCTAGTGTGATGTTGATGTCACACACACGGTGGTGGAATCAGACTGGGAGACGCTGTACCAATTTTGTAGAGTACTCAAACATCCCCAAACAACAATCATAGAAAGACAGATCAAGATGTTATCGCTGTCTTAAAACGCTGAGTATGTCCAATGTAAGCCACGTACTGGGTTGCAGGGCATGCTGGGAAATATGTCAGGAGGGAGGAGTTTCGGTCAAACGGAGCCACCCCCCGTTTTAAATACAGTCTGCGGTCTGAACTGACATAAGACTGTGGTGTTAACCTAAAATACACGGCTTCACCGTGAAACAGCTTTTCAGTCGTTCCCGCAGGAAACTTTTTTCGAACCAAATTGAGATTGAAACACGCCTACTTCCGTATTAGTTAGGGATGGGGAGGGGCCTCAGTCTTCCGTCAAGTTCTCGTAATACGGAAGTGGGCTTGATTTCTTCTAAACTGTGGTTTAAATCAAATATTAAGTGCGAATCGAAAGATAAATCTGCGTTCACCCAGGTCTCACAGACATGAGGCCTTATACTAAACCAGTCACCCGTGAGTCATAATGATCTAGGAGCTTTGCCCTGCAGGCTGCACGTCTGTTGGTTTTAGTTAATGTCGTTTTCACTTTGTCTTACAGTAACTTGTTATTTAGGGTGTAAAAAGAGAAAATAGTTTCATCATAATTCAAATATTAAAAATAAACAGTGAAGGAATTAAAAAAGTACTGATTTAAAACAAAATCACATCAATTAGTAATTAACGGCATTCTCACAGAATATCACTATAACTGATTTTGCAGCTTTTCTAAATTCTTATTTAATAAATCAGTCCACAAACATATGAACCTAACTGCTGCAGCAGGGATCGGTGGGTTCTGTCTACTGTAAATAAGGCAAATTTGATTTGTATATCATTTTTCAAACAAAGGCTATTTATATAGCTTAATGTGAGGCAAATGGAAGCAGTTCAGTGCAATTTAAAACAAAGTGAAGAGAAAATAAAATAGACCTAATTAACAATCTAACAAAATAGCAGATTACAGCCTAAATAGAGTTTTGTCCCAGCAAGTTGCCCCAAATGACTGCAGCAAATAAATGCAGTGGATAAATGAATCAGTAAACTGAAGGTGGTCACTGGTGATTGCTGCCTCTCCATTCACAAGAAAAGATGCCTCACACTAACTCACTGAATGTCTCAGAACTCAGATGTTTATTTTAATCATGAACCAGTCACAGATTATTAGATTGCAGGTCTAACTGTCTGCTGATGCAACACAGCCACATCTGATGAAACAGCTTCACCCTCTGGTTTGTATGTGAAACGTAACAACTGAACAACTCTCACTTTAAAGCCACTTGGATGGTGTCAATAGACAGCACCATCAACAAAAAAGATGAATAAATATGTGGCCTCAGATGCCACAGTACACCAGAGTACCTGGGTCTGTGTTTGTTGTGTGGTGTGATGTTGCATATTTTAACAATGAAATACAACCAAGGTTGTCAGCTAACATAAAAACCGTACAGATAATTATGATTAATAATAAAATAATAAAATAATTAATCACTATACCGCAGTCAAGTGTTTCCTCATTGGTAAACAAGTTAACAAACTCTCTTCTGTCAGCTGAACCCCTATAGTGCTCATACTCCCCTGGAATGCCCTTTTTTGTCTCTATCAGTCAATCCAGCTCTTTCTCCAATAGGAAAAAAAAGGCAAAAGGCACTTCCATGTCCCACCTCATGCACTTGAGACAAACAGGATGTAGGGCGGACAGCAGGTGCTGGATCAACAAACTGAAATCTGCCCACTGCACTGATACTGCAGCTCCTAGCAAAGTTAATTTACCAGAGCAACAGAATTAATCAGACTTCAAATAGAATAGATAGTTTATGTTAAGAAAAGAAATATATCAATTAGCTGATTGAGACTCTCAGAATGGGCCAATCAGAGCAGAGCTAGACAACCCTGTCTCACACAGGGGACAAAACATGGCTCCTGAGGCACTTGCTGTCTTCATCCTCTACTGCTGGGGCTTGGCCTGAACAAAATGTTGTCATTATTGTTCACATCCACACTTCAGCCACAAGATGGCAGTATGAGTCCACACTGATATGTTCATGTTGGTGCCCAGTTCCCTGCTAATCCACTCTCTGACCCAGCACACTAGTTAAACAAGTCCTGTGCTGGTACATGCGGAGCTCTGGACAATTTGCTGTCAGTGCCTGGGGGGAGGGTCTGATGTCACTTTTCATACACGATGGAAAGCAGCTTAACCTGAGGCTGTTAAAGTTCATGATGCTGTCTTGGACAGCAGAGTACATACCCTGTGGGTCAGCTCAGGGCAGTCAGGGAACATAATACACACTGGAATGAGACTAATGTTACATATACTGGAATGGAGCAAATCCATTGTGAATGTAATGCAGTGCCTTAAAGTACACAACATGTATAATGCTGGAGTTCAAAGCAGTGAATCAGTCTAATATATTTATTTATGCATCATGTAGTTATTAAAGAAAAGAATGAAGCTGAGAAGTCATTACCACCAGGATGTTTTATAAACTGTAAACTGTAATAACAGTGCTGTATGTGAATGAACACAGTTTAGACTTTGACTTGGTAAACTTTAACTTCGTTAAAGTGAAGAATGTATGTTTGATTGTGATCAAGAGAATGATGTTAATACATAGAAAATGATAATAAAAATGTTATGGTGACATCTGTGCTGTAGTAGTGTACTGTAGTGTACTATTGTAGTCAGCAGAGTATAACCATATCTATCTCTGTTAACCAGGATATCGACAGTGCCCAAGAGATCCTGCTTTCCTTACAGTAGGACTGCACAGTCAAAATGTGGTGAAAATGGGTTTTGTGTCAGTGCTACACCTTTAAATTGAGTCTGGCAGAAATCCTCTCTGTGACTCAGACTGAATGTTCATCCTTAAGTATATCTCGACATCTACTCAACACATTGCTGTAACATTTTGTGGAAACATTGACAGGTAAAAGCCCAGTGACACTGCTGATCCCCTGACTTTCCACTTGCAGGAGACTGGGTCACCTAGATCACAGATAAGACTGGTCTGGTCTGGGGTAGTGTGATGCAGGAACACAGCCTTCAGCCTGCCTATTTGTTCAGATGCACCTTGTTGTGGTGTTTGCAGGATGTGTGTTGTTGAGAGCATTCCCACACACTGACTGACCGAGCTTATGCTCCAGGGCACTGTTTACTGAGCCACAGTATATATTCTTAAATCCCAGTTAGTAAAGCATCACACTCTCAGCATGACTCCCATTTCATGTCTCAATTTTAGTACTCTTCTTTCTTCTACTCCAAAATAAACTCTTCCACTTCTCTGTAGCTTCAGCTGACTGTGGTTTAATTCCCGCTCCAGACTCAGGTGCTCGACAGAAAAAACGCTTGCAGACACCGTGAGGATGTCATGCATTAGATGGGACACAGACTCGTCTGACTGAAGTACTTCTTCTCCTCTAGCTGTGTGGTAATTGCTGCACAAATCACAATGACTGCTGGAAGAATTGGGGGGGGCAGAGAGCCTGATGTACAGATGCACTTCAACTTGCTGAGAATGATATTAGTCTTAATTAAAGTTAATGATCGCCCATATATTTCACTATATACAGACTCACACAGCATATTTCCTGCATCACCACATATCAATAACCCTCTCTCACTATAAACTTGATGATTTTTATTTTTATTTACATCTGTGGCTAATAATGACTATTACCTTGACACGTCAGTGTAGTAAACAACAATGAGCAATGAATAATACTTTTCTCCACTTTGACAAGTCCTCACAGAAAGCATCCTTCTGGCCTTGAACTCATGCTCTCTACACTGCAATCTTAAAAAGCTGCTGATTGGAGCTTAAAATGCTGCGTTGCTGCAGAGCCTTGCTGGGGTGGTGGATGCTATGCAACCATGCTGGCCCTCTCAGTCTCTCTATTGATGGTCTGCGCATCAGCAGTGCCCACGAGCAGAAACACCAGAGGCTCTGTTCCTCTTCTGTCAGGCAATTTGATGATATAGAAGCTCGTGGAATTTTTCACTTAGTGTCAACAAGCAGAAAAACATCGGCCATAGGGCAAATGCTTGGTAATGAGTATGATGTGCACAGTCAAAACAGACAATGCCCTGTCTGTTCCTGACAGTACACTAAACTCTCCCTCCTGCTCTCTCTACATATCTCCTTCTCAGTGGGTGGTGGATGTCTCTCCATCAATCACAGACCAGTAACTCAATCTGAACCTGCTGCCACACCTGGTAGAGGACAGCCCCCCTCCCACTCTGTCATCTAATGCCAAACACCCTCTCAGCCTTGCTTTAATTTCCTTACTACTTCTGCCTGCTGCTGAAAACAGTGTGGCGACTGACATGTCGAATCCACATCAGTTCACATCAGATCAGGCTTTATGGTCCAGACCTGGTCAAAAGTAGATCAAGACCAAGTGGTGTGGGGGTTGGTTTTATCTCTGTCATTCTTGGAGTTTGACAGAGGGTTGATGTCAGTCTGGTCCTGTGATGTATTACTCCTACTGTTGAGTGATTAGCAAAGTAATGTCATTACTTTTTTAGTATTTGATATCTGAGTCAACAGGGTGAGATGACTGTATTCCATCTGTTTTATCAAATAAAAATGTAAAAGCTGCAGATGTCTGAGCGACGTGTGAACATTCAGGAGTAATATTTATTTTCTCAGATAAACAGGTTGAAAAGGACAAGAAAACCAAAGCAACCCATTTGATTTATAGATAATGAATTTTCTGCTTTCATTCTGTGAAGATCTCGCAGTGTCAACATGTTTTAGCTTTAAAATCTCTAAACCCTTTTCAACTTCACTGCCTCTCTATTTACTGTTCTCAGCCTGTGTTGGGCAGAATAAACAAAAACAGTGAATTGATCTTTATTATTATTACTGTTATGACCCTCACAGTTGTTTGGAATGGCATGCAAACCATTTCACTGGTGCTGTAAAGGCTTGTTCATTCATTGTGACAGATATTGCTCTGCTGCACTTTGCTGACTTATCACTGGAAAAGGAACATGTGGATGTGGGCCACATGTCAAAGTGTCCTTTAAATAAAATATACACAGAAATGAATTTGGGGCAACAGCAGAGCTGCTACATGTCGCCTGCTTTGGTATAAAACACAGTCAGGAGATGAATAAGCCAACATGAATCTCTGTGACACTGGAGGATATTTCTGTTATCATCAAGTGTTGTCTTTTTAATGAGATGGAAAAGAGATCTGCTTTGCTTAATGCGATGTGTTGATCCATCTTTATCAAGCACGACATCGAGAGCCAGGCCGGCATTCTCAACAACTGAACCACTGCCAATGAAACCAATCAGAGCATGGAGAGACCCCCCTCTGGTGACGGAGGGATGGTGGGAGGAGGAGGGAAGACAGGAAGGAGAAAGAGAGAGAGCAGGATCACATAGACAGGCATGGAGGGGAGGAGGAGAGCTGAAATTAGGGAGTGGGGGAGGAATAAAGTCAGACTCCATGATGTCTCTCAAGGACACAGGGAGAATTCCTGTGAGGCACAGAAACCTGCCTTTACTGTCTGCCTCACATAAATGGAGCTCAGAAAATCACAATACACCTCGATAAGTCAAACATGGAGAAAACTGCTGTTGGACGCTTTACAAAAACACCGGCCATTAATTTCTTTTGTTGGGAATGTGTTCAGTTTTGATGAAGTTTAAGGGTGGACTGTGGAGCTTTTGTAGATCCCAATGACTTTACATTTTAAAATGCAAAGCACCTTTATTCTGATCTGCATGTAGGGTTGCCACCTTCTATGTGAAGAAATAAGGGACAGAAAACCTCATTAAAGTGACACTGTCTCCACATGCAGGTGCTACAATGGTTAAAAAATATATTAATATTTTTTCATGCCAGATTCTACCTAGACATAGACTTTCTCTGTCAATTTTTGCTGGGAGACGATATGCGATCTAAGGTGTGAGTCTTAGAGACTTATTTGTTGTAGAGTTGTATTTTATCAAATTGCTGCAGTTTTTCTGATTGGTTGATTAAAGGTTCTGTAAACAGCCATCACTGCCACCAGACGTTGCAGTAGACCACCAGCATCTCAAAACAAATGCTCCCACACCTTCAGCTTTATCCCACCCCATCCCCCTTCATGTTGTCAGTTGGAAAGGTGTTACGAAGGACAGTAAAAGTGGATACTAAACACAGAACAAGAAGCTCAACTGAATAAAGTTACCTTGTCTACACACTAGCATTGTCGTGATATTCTCCACAGCAATGCTGACAGTTAGCCAGCTAGCAATATCAACTTTTGCCAGACACATTTATAATATGGGTAACAGCAAGTCAACTAATGTTATCATGCCTTCTATTGCTGGTCACAAATGAAAACGGACATGTAATATTATGTAGCCATCACGTTACTTATACATGAAGGAAAAGAAAAGCCAGTTCTGAGTCAAACTGGAGGGTTCAGTATTGACCAGTATTGGCTCCAGGGTTGGACTGGGAGAGAAATTCAGCTTTGGACTTATCCGCTGGGAACACAGTCACACAAATGACACTAATGGAGCCAGTAAGGGCATTGAAGGAGCCAGTATAGACACCAATGGAAGTAAAAACTTTTGTGGACGTTTTGATGGTCCACTGGACGACCAGGATTTGAGCCATGGCCAGTCCACCTGTGCTCCAGTCTAATCTGGAAAATGAAAATGTGTTTTTTTCAGAGAAGGGACTTCTGGATGGTGACTCTCACCTTAGCACTGTTTACCTGAATGCTGCTTACTGCACTGTGCTATATCACCTGTGGGTAGTGCTTGTATGTTTATAAATGTGACGAGGGCCAACGCTTTAACTGGAGGGACTCAAATGGACTAATATGCACATGTATGTGCACTAACACGCATGCACTACCACACTGGCTACCAAAACAAAGAAGAGTGAAACTCAGATTACAACACACACACCAGGGTGTGATTTCATTCTCTGCTCAGGATGCCATTACTCCACCACATCTTGACAAAAATACTGCTGTATTATTGTTTAAAATCTCGTTTACAGAACCTTTGAACCATGATTAATGTTCCAGGGGATTAGAACCGACAAAAACACAGAATAAAACGGTTTCTGAATGAAATGAATGATTCACCAACACTGTTCAGCGGATACAGGATGTCAGGGGGGTGCCGGGAGCTGAGACCTCTTACATTTGTTTCTTGGTAACTTATGAACCAGATGTTCAGGAGGTTTTTACTGGCAGCCAAATTATCCACAGAGGTGTCCTCCTCTCATAAGGAAATGGACCAGAGAATCAAAACAAATAGTAACACTGAATTAAGCAAATTCATGTTAAAAATAAGTGCTTCACTGACACTCTTTGGCGGACACATCAGGGATGGGTTGGGAGTTGAGCTGCCTAACATTTACCTGGGTTTTTTCCCTGATTACTCAGACTCAAGACATCCGATGACAAAAATCCCCCATCCAGTTAAAATAGTAGTATAGTTGAAATGACCAAGATGTGAAAAGTGTATCTTAAAAATGTGGCGTAAAACTGGATAAAAAGTCACTTTTGACCACTTATGGCTGCCAACCACAACAAACGCATGCACATAGGGGATATGACGTCATTGTCAGGGGACCAAATGAAACAGACCGTTATCATGATTAAAATCACAGATTTCTCTGGTTTGACAATTGATGGAAACATTTGTGATAATGTAAGTACACAACTAAAAAAAAAACATACATATATATATATATATATATATATAACATATGTCCAGTCGTTTTTAGACATTTTAATGTGGAAAGTCACATATTATTACTTTAAGTTCTGGTTTGTTTCTGGGTGACATATAACGTGGGGGTCAAAAAGTTTTTCCCCAGGTCCCTTCAGGAGGTTAATGTGGCCCTGTTTGAGTTCTTGAGTTGATTGGTCTTTTCTTTTTGTATCTACAATCAGGCTTAGAAATGTTCATTAACCCTCTCTGCTGATCAGGATGTTCTGTGTCCTGTGAACGCAAGTGATGATTCACCAGTACACGATTACCAGCCAGACTGCAGTGTACTCATTCCTGCTCACATACCATGGATCATTTATATGAGTATGACGATCATTCTCTCGCTCAGCTGTTGATAAGATACTGTATAATTAGTGCCACGTGTGCTCAGCTCCGAGGCACTCCTCTACAGCTAGAATAGCAGCTAGAATAGAGGCATCTATTAATATTCCTCAGGCTTATTATTATTCTTCCGCCAAATTTTGGCGCGTAACTCGTCCCGCAGCTTTGAGAAAACCCCGGTAAATTCCAATTTTTCCCAAAGTTATTCCCAAAATACTGGGAATAAATAATGCATTAGGAATGCATTGGAATTTTCTTTAAAAACTCACAAAATTTCACCTTTTTTCTACAAAATTTCACCTTTTTTCTGAGTCACCCAGCTCTCTCATACCTGCACGTAGAAATGTGATTCAAACTATAAAACGGAGGAAAACATCTGCTCTCTCCAAAACACAACAACTGTTTTTACATAACATGTAAACTTTTCAAACTATGAGCACTCAAAGGAGGAGTGGAAATCACTTTTTCTTCAAAGTTAGAGTGACAGTGTCAGTTTGCTAGAGTGCGTGAAGCAGTAAAAAATAACCTTTATTTTTATTTTTAACTCGAGCTCACGGCCAAACCGTAAAAAGGACACAAATAATTCTTTCTCAAAATGTAGACATAGTTGTTGGGATTCATAAAATGTAACTTTGACAGGCAGGGTCTGCACAAAATTTAAATGGTTGTGCTGAGTCCGGCACCAATACCTGTCTCACTCTCATTGACACCTAATGTAATTGTCTTTTTATTTCAAAAGAATCTCACTCTGTCTTCGCACTGAGCTTACTCACTCATTTTAAGGAATATCTGAATAAAATAGAGACTGTAAGAAACTTCTGGGTTCAGTGTCTCTCACGGTGTTTTCGGTTTTCTCATAATTTGCAACTGTTTGAAGCCATTTAGAAGCCAAATTCTGGGCAGATTTTCACATTGCCATGGCAACGACAGCCTGTGTGCGTGCATGCGTGCACCTAGCAACCAGATAACCAACTCTCCTGTTTTATTAAAAAAAAAAACACAGAATATGAGATATTTCCCACATAATACATGATGGAGGGATGTGACATTGTTCTATATCAGAGTCTTTTATATCAAGACATTTCTCAAAACCAGAATATGATCAGGGTGACTTTTGAACACTGGAAATAAATCATGTACTCATCCCGGCACACTGTAAGAAATGATTCTGTGGTCATGTAGATTTGAATGAATGTATTATATAATATATTATTATCTTAAATTAGGTAAAATATATTCAATATAATTGTGTTTTTGATTTTGAGGCAATTATTTAATTGAATTTCAAATAAAAATGTTCGGAATAAAATCCACCCATTGTAGTTAAATAAAACATAAGCATTATGTTTATCTAATTCTAAATAGAGAGAATATTGAATGAATTCAAATTAATGTAATCATGCAAATTTTAATTGAAAAGCACTTCCTGTCAAAGTGCGCTTTTTTTGAATGCAGCAGGCTATCATTTGGCCACAAGACATTTGAAGAAAGTACAGACAATGAATGTTCATATTCTTCCACATCGCCCATCTTGCAAAATTTAACTGGTTAACTAAGGTGAGGAAACTTGTTATCACTGGGCTTGTAAGAACAACGCATGTTATTACAATATAAAATGAGCTATCACAGAAAAAGAGTCTCAGCAGTTTCGCTGTTTTGTTGCAACTTGCAAATGTGAAGGTAACTTACCTAAAACACATGTGAAGTCAGTCTGTTAACAGTGTTACATTTTAGAGCTGCAATTTTATTTCTTTTCATGCATAAATCTGTTAATTTTAGTGTGGTAATGTCCCGTCAGCAGCGGTTAGCACGGTTAACGTTAGCACTTAACGTTAGCAGGAGGGGGAGGCTTAACAGGGCACAAACTTTCTCATTTTACAGCTAAACTACACTAAAGAGGTTTCTGAAAACATTTTATGCAAGAAATGGGAAACGCAGTAACAGAATGCTGTTTCATATTTGACTAGCGGTGTTAAGTTTGATAGTTGGAGTTTAGTGAGCCAGCTGCCGAACTCCATTGGAAAAAACAGCCATTTAGCACAAAGATGACGGTGGTGAATGCTTCTTAACTAGTCATTTAAGTTACATTTTTACTGAAATAAGTCCACATTTACCTTCAAAATAGGTGCTGAATCAAATAGTGGCTCCTACCATTACTTTATTTTCAAAATGTCTTCATGTTGCTTGTCCTGAAGGCTTATTTTAACCTCTGTATTTTTATTGTGGAGTTCTGCATGAAATTAGGCTTAGAGGCTGTAGTTGTATGCTTTCAGCGCCTTCAGCGGACACACCCCCAGTGTCTCAGAGCACAGAATACTGCTAATTTTTTAAGGATTTTGAAACATAATTTTACTTATACGAAGTAATAGTAATTTTACTTTTATGAATTGTTTTTAGTCATTATAAATTGTGTGGGTGGTTAATAGCACATTCTCTGGGGTTTGATAACTCAGAACATGTAGTAATTGTTGCTTTACAGTGAAACAGACAAAAAAACACCTGTAAAATCAGTCTATGAACACTGTTACGTTTTAGAGCTGCAATTTCATTTTATATTGGTGTTGTCTCATCTTATATCTTGTCTGAAAATATATTTATATACCATAAAAAGTCAATATACCACCCAGCCCTACTATACAGCATAGACATTTCATTGACATAGGGATGGTTTTCATCTGTAGAAATGTGGAGCTGAAAAGCACTTATATTTAAAACTTTGTGTTTTTTCTTAGGTGCCGCCAAATGAGATGGCAATGTTAAGTCTGTGGATTCAGAGCGACAACAAGGGGTGATCTTCTGCAGCATTACAGACTACAGCACAGGACGTTTGAGATTGGAAAATATGGTACCTTGTCTCGATTATGATTGTCCATGCTCCTTTAAAACATTAAGTGCCCTCCGCACACATTTGTTAAGATATCATGCAGAGGATGAAGCTAAGGGGCCAGTCCTCTCTTTCACATGTGTTATTTGCTCAGCCAAATATCCCACTGAAAAAGAATATTTCCAACACCTCGGCAGTCACCTAAGGAGTCATGAAACTGTAGAGTGTGTTTTTGTTGGATGTAAATTTAAGACAAATATATATGGAACATTTTTTGTGCACAAAAGCAGAAAGCACAACCCTCATTCACTTGAAGACTTAAAGCCAGATGTCATTGGTGAACACCAAACTTTACCAAATGAAACTGATCTTTTAGTCCCAGGTGATAGTGATCATGATGATACTGAAGGAGCTTTTGCTGTTTGGAGAAAAAAACTCTCACCCCCACGGGGTGAGTGCAGTGTTCAAAATACTCAAAAGACCAGTAAATGTCCACACCAAAGAATTTAGTTCAAATTGTTTAGTGAATCTTTTCAGCAAGCAATGAACAATTACAGAATTCTGGATCAGATGTGCCTTTTCCTAACCAATAACAAGTGTTGGTCAGTCCACAGTCTGACGACCTAACTTTCCCTGATTCAGTGTATTTATACAAGTACAAACAAAGAAATGTGCATGGGCGTTTTGTCGTCTTCTGATTGGCTCTGCTGGCTTCCTCCTTCCCGTCTGACTCCGACCTCAAGTGTAACCTAAAGCTCAGCACGCTCAAAGGAAGACAGTTAATGTATACATATAAATTACCAATTATCTACCTCTGTTGCCTCCGGCTGCCCCCCTACACATGCTCATAGGGAGATCTTTATCAGTGGTTGTAAATAGCTTCCCTGAGGCAGATGTTTAAACGACCACTCACCCTTAGCACCTAAATATCCACTAACATAAATCATAAAACAGTTTTAACTTTAATAGCCTGAAATACTACAACAATACCAGTATAAATCCTTCAGTGGATATATCAAATGAAATTCACCAAAGAATTGGCTCACTTTTCTTGAAGTTGGAAAGTGTGCACAACGTTTCTGGTAAATGTATTGATGATTTGGTGGAGGAGCTTCAAGAAGGAGTTTTTGTTGCCTGTGCTGGAAAGGACATAAAAGGGACAGTATATTGTGTGGCAGCAGACAATCTTGGTGCACACAGTCTTGGTGGACTTGTTGAAAACTTTACTGGTCCTTACATTTGCAGGTTCTGCTTAGGATCTCACTCTGAATACTCTCAAAAGGAGGTACGCTGTGGAGAATTTCCACCTTGGACAGAGGAAACCCATAACTTGCATCTCAAAACTGTGGAAGACGACCCCACCTTGCCTCATTGATATGGAGTCAAGAAAGCTTGCCCACTGACTAAGAAGCTGAGTCACTTCAGTTTTGTTAGAGGTTACCCTCCTGACATACTCCACGACCTATTAGAAGGCATTGTCCCTTCAGAATTAGCACACTGTCTGAATACTTTCATTAAGCACAAATACTTCACATTATCAGAACTTAATGACTTAATCAAGCAGTTTCCATTTAAGTTTACAGACAATCTAGACCGCCCTCAGTCCATCCCAGTAAATTTTGCTAGTCATGGTACTATAGGAGGAAATGCTCATGAGAACTGGGCACTCAGAAGGTCACTGCCACTAATCATTGGCCCAAGGATACCCTCTGATGATCCAGCATGGCAAATTGTTATGACCCTTAAGGACATTGTAGAGCTCTCTGTGGCCCCTCTCCACTCCGTTGAAAGTGTTGCTTATCTTGACCTAAAGATATCTGAGCATCGTCATAGATTGCAAGAAGTTTTCCCTCATTTAAGATTGACACTCAAACACCATTTTGTGGAGCACTATCCTGCGCTCATAGAAGCCTTTGGTCCTCTAGTTGGACTGTGGACTATGCGCTTTGAGGCCAAACATAAGTTCTTCAAGTGTGTTGTGAGGTTCTCAAGCAATTTCAAGAATGTCTTGCTGTCACTTTCAACAAATCATCAGCTGATGATGGCTTACAATTGGCAAAGAAATATGGCTAACCCTGCCCTGGTAATCAGTAAAGTGTCATCTTTGCCTTTGGAAATACTACATGTTGACATCCAGGAGTCTGTAAAGAAACTGTTCCCTCAGCTAACAAGTGTACAGTTGTCAAACACTGTGATATACCATGGAACAAGGTATTCAGCTGGGATGATCTTGCCGTATGGTTCTACAGGAGGGCTCCCAGTAGAGATCATACAGATGTTGATCTTGGAAAGCAGTCTTTACTTCATTGTTAAGAAACTCAATGCTTGGTACCTGGAGCACCTCAGATTTTTTCTGTTGGAAACCTGTAAGGAAGTGAATCTTATTCATCACCTCAGCCTTCAAAATGTCTATCCACTTGCAGCTTACAGACTTGCAGGAATGCGCGTGGTTACACTGAAACGTTACATTTGTTGTACATTTTAGATTCAATATTCCCCTCTATCATAAACTGTAGGGTGTTGGTGATTTTGTGAATTAGCCTATTTCCAAAAAATGGCTGCCCACACATCACTGGTTCTCAGAGGGTTTGAGTAATTTTGGTGCTTAATACGAGAAAATGCAGGAAGTCCTCTCCCATTAGCGCTAGCTTCAGAGTGTTCAGTTCTAGTCAAAACAATGCAGCTTAGCTGCCCTGCTGTGTGTTTCTTATCCATCATTGCTTGCTGTGAATCCTCCGGAGAATTCACTGGGTCATTCAGACATGACAGACTTTGTACTATAGAGCTGGCAGGATTAAGTTCATTTAATGTCCGATACAACAAATTCAAACATTTGTGCTCAAACATTCAGCTCATCCAGGTGATGTGTTTATAATTTCAGGTTTGCAGTGCATGTGCGAAAGGGGCTAATGGATAATCACAAAATCATAAACAGTACATTGTCTACTTTGAAGCCATTATGAAGCTGTGCCTTGTGGTCTGACGAAGCTTTATACATGTAGTAAAGCAGGCATGTAAAATACGATCAGAATTGATAGGCATGATGACCAAAACCACAAAAATAGGATCCAGGTTGTACCAAACACGATTTTTCCCATAAGTGTTACGTCTTTACATTTCTAAATTACAGAAACATTCAGTGTTTTTTTATTTTATTTTATTTTTTCGTGATTGACTTATCAGCTGTTGCATTCCTCTCCAGGACTCAGTGCACTCTTCTGTTGAGAGTAGGGCTGTCCCAAACGATTATTCTTTAAAAAAAATAAATCTAGCGATTATTTTTTCGATTATTCGACTAATCTAACGATTATTTTTTTTATTAACCTAACAGTAATTTCATTGCAATTATTTTCCAGTTAGTCATTTAATATAACAATTTGCCCCATCCAACACACACACACTGCACCAGGGTGTTTCCTCTTTATGTGTTCGTGCATGACTGTCGTGCTAGAGTGATATGCCAGATGCACTTTGCAGAGTCTGCAGACTACCGCACTGTTGGTGTCAAGATTAAAGTATTCCCAAACTTTGGAGGACCGTGTGCGAGCCTTTTTTGCCGCGTGTTGCTCCACACGCTCCGTCGTACTGCTGGTAGACGCCGCCATGTTGTTCAAATAGATTACGCAGACGCAAATCATTCACGTAGTCAATAACTTCAATTACGTCACCGTGTTGTCCCAGCCCTTGCGCTGCCCTTGTGTCCGGGTAAACCAAAGACGATGGATATAAACGGCCTCATTAGAAAGTTATGGTTTTGTTCTATGAACATTTACCCTGTTTGGTTTACACGATGCGTCGACAATAAAATTCCACGTCGAATAATTTTATAATCGACAACGTCGATTATGTCGGATAATCGTCCCAGCCCTAGTTGAGAGGACCAGAGACGTTGTCCTTCGGTGTCTTATGGAATACCTTGGAGAACATGGGGGAAATCTCATCAAAGAATTCAACGTAGGTGAACTTAATTTGCATTAACTTAATTCAAGGCCCATAATTCTTTAATTCCTCGAGTAGATGCTGTTGTTAAGTAGATTGACAGATCTGACCTTTGTTTTTTTTTTTTGTAGTATCTTTTTTTTAACAGCTTAAGTGCTCATTGTCATAGATTCTCCAAATCTCTGAACTCA
The DNA here is from genome assembly GCF_021018895.1 of Seriola aureovittata. Lineage (NCBI taxonomy): Eukaryota > Metazoa > Chordata > Actinopteri > Carangiformes > Carangidae > Seriola > Seriola aureovittata. Next base: position 7,482,895 of record NC_079383.1, on the reverse strand, counting down.
ACTAGAGAGATGAACACTATTCTTCCACAAGATACTGTACATAGAGAGGGATATTATAGTAGAACAGCATAACCCCTCATTACAATGAACAATAGTAGACTATAAAAACATCTAAATAGAGAAGAAAACTAAACAAAGAACAATTTGAAACCAAGGCCCGCAAGAAAATAAAATAGATTTAAAGGCTATGAAAACAATAATGAATGTTTTGTCTAGTAATGCGATATGCTTGCAATATATTTCTGACAGTTTTATACTAAGACACTTACAATTTCATGTTGCAGGACACTGAGAACTTGGAGGAACTTGAACAGCTCATAATGGCAATTACTGTGACCACAAAGCCCGGAGCTTCTACAAGCAACAGCTCAAAGAACATTGGAATTGTCATAGAGGGCGTGGAAGTCATCAATGACTTGGATCTATTGCAAGGGCTTGCTCTGTCCTCCTTGGCTTGACCTACGCGCTGAATCTCGATTATCCCAGACAGCTGAAGTACACCTTTGAGGTATTCCAAAAACTTTTCTTGGAACTGGATGATTCAATGCTGTCAAACAAAGTCCAGTCCCTCAAGAGCAAACTTCTGGCTTGAAATGAGACTGTTGTCGCAGTGCACACTTTTGTGCTACACAATGTTCAGCTTCTACAGAGCTTGAGAATTGCACATTTGAAAGTGCTATGTTTGTAAGTTAGCACTGATTTGGACTCTTATCCCATAAATGTCAGTGACATTTCTATTGTGGTTAGTTCAAAGTACAAATGTTTTTTACTCCATACAAATTGCACTTTTCTGCTTTTGTTTTGGTACATGCACTTCTGGAGGATTGATCTAATTTAGTGGCTAAGTGAGGTGAGAAAGCATGTTGTTTATGTAATATGGAATTTATTTTTGTTTTTACAAAATAGTTTGAAGTCAGCATTCTGTCCTTTTCAAAGTTCTGGTTTGAAATGCAAGAGCTAATTTCTGTCTTGAAATGAGACTGTGGTTGCAGTGTACACTGTTGTGCTACAATGTATAGAAAGCACAAAAGTGAATTGTTAATAAAAGTCTTATTTGTTTAACATTCAATGTCATTTGAGTATTTTGAGTTCTGTACTTTCTGGGACATAGACTAGTTATTCCTAAGAAAGAAGAATATTTAGATTTAATTTGTTGCATTGATTAAATTCAAATCAATGCACGGATTAATATAGATGATTATTACTCAATTATATATCATTGAAATGTAGAATTAAATTAATTTTTATTAGTACTATTTACACACTAAGAAGTTTATCTTTTTCAAATCAACTCAATATTTTTGTTTAGGTTTTAATTAATTCTGTACTGTTTTCTATTTGCATCTACTCATATTAAATGGATAACTATTAAGGGTCTCATTTAATTAATATTTACTCAATACAAAACATTGAGAAATTTAATTAATAATATTGATTGTAATCTGTTGCCTCATTTTTATTGAGTAGATATGGTGTATCTTTTCTTACAGTGCAGTAGCCCCCGTGGCACTCAAAATTTCCCTGGAATTTTCTAGTTAATTATTAATCACATGAGCGACTGTACGATTATGAAACTGACTTGACTTGTCTATGCAAACATGGGGCTCTTTACCATATCCTATTTGTATCTCATGTGATAACATCAGAGGTTGATTTCCTGTGGAAAGAGGTCACTGTTGACCTCCCACATGTCAGCTGTTGTGTTCTTATGATGATGATAATTAGTCTTAAGTGTGTGTGCGGGAGTGAATGTCTCTTGCATATACTTCATCATCATGTGTGTGTGTTTAATGGGGCCTATCAGGAGAAGGATGTTGGCAGCTGCAATGAACAGCTCATCTCTGACTGTGTGGACCCTTCATTGATTACACACTGATTAACACTGATATTAGCGTCAGCTCCTTTATTAAAAAGTGCCTTTAATATTGACGCCAAGATAGAGTGTGCTGAACTGAGCACTTGACCTCATTTCACTGACTACCTGTTTCCACCCCTTATTCCCTGTGTTTTCCTGTCATCCTCCCTTCTCTTGTATGGTTTGTTTGTCTATTTGTGTTTGTGTGTGTTGGCTTCCAGTTCCATCTCCCACCAATCCGCCTGAGCACCTGCAGTTCATCATCTAACAGCTTTATTTAAATCTTTCAATCTGAACCTTTCTGTCTTTATCACATCTTTCAGTCTAACAATGTGGTTGTTTTCTATCATCTGAATTCTGCTAATGCTGTGTTTGCTTGTGCCCCAGGTTCACCACTCCTGTCTCTCCTGTCCAGCTCTGTCCTCGTCTGTTTGGACTTCTGCTTCAACCTGCCTGCCCCGCTCTACCTTCAGCTCCCACTGCCAGCCTGCCACCTCAGCCAGCCCTATTCCACTTAAATCCCAGCCTTAGCCTAATGATTAACTGCCTCCTTGTGTCCAATACTCAACTTTGTGTGAATATTAAGGATGTAGATTTTATTTTATCTTTGGCCAAAAAGACAGCGTAATGTGCACTTTCTCTTCTGTGTCTCTTTATCAGTCACTGATTCAGGTCATGTCACTATACTAATATTCTAAATGGATTTTGATAATGACAAGCCATAAATGCCAAAGGTGTTTGTGTCAGGCCCATGTTTTATTGTTTATATTTGATAAATGTGTTAAAACATGCAGTAAAATGGTAAAACAAGTAGGTTGGTTACTTTGTTGGAGCTACTGGTAAGTAGCAGTAACTGATGGTGAACTTTACATATTAAGACTTTGGGCTGTCAATTATTCCTGTTTAATTTGACAGCAAATATGTACATTCATAGGTTGTGAGTTACGTTGTCTCAGCAGTCTAGTATGTGGACGCTTGTATTGTGCTGTGAGATATCCATGCTATCTTCATTATATAAAAATATGGACACAAGACAGTCTTTGTGTAAATGGAAAGAAATTGAAAATATCAACTTTGTTTAACAAAGACAGAGAACAGCCTGCAGACCAAGTACAGCTAGCTGCTGGTTTAGCTCCCTGTATCAACACGCTGCATCCAATGCTTCACCCAATCAAAGACACATTTTCCTCAGAGGTTCTGCAGAAACAGAAATGTTTTCAATTTCATATCTGTGAACATGAACTGTGCAGGACCATAATTTGGCCAAGTAAGATCTGAAGGACTGTTAGCACCTTTTCTTCCATTAACTAGGCTGGATTACTTCTTATGTAGTGAGCAGCTTTGATGAGTTCAGCTGAGGCCAACTTCTAAGCTGACAGCACTGTTGGCATTGACCGGTCCCTCGGTTCTGTAGGAAATGAATGACCTTCCTGTGAATTGTGGATGGAGTTTCTCGCAGTGTACATGCACAGAAATGGTTTAATGATTCGTTCCTCCTGGTTGAATCAATGCTGCTTCAACATCCTCACCCTGTACATCAGATTGGTGTGTCTCTCTCCTTCCTCCTCACAGGAATGGGTTCTTTGCTTGTCCCACTTTGGCTTGTAGTGGGTGGTGAGCTGTTATTCTAATCATATTCTTGCTCTGAAATATGCAAATAACTGAGCCACATATGATAAAAGACTGAGACAAAAGCTGCTTCACCAAATGCTGATCCATGTAAGACATGGATCAGCATTGTTTTTAGCTCATCCTAGTTTTATGGTTCAGTAATAAAATAAAAATGTAATAGAAATGAATTTGTTGTAACAATAACCCTTGGAGGGTTAGGATACTTACTTTAGAAAAACATAAGCAAATGAGAGCAGGTCATTATTTATAACACGTGGAAGATAAATACTCCTTTCCGAATGACAAAAAAAAAAAAACAAGCAGGAATGAAATGTTTAAATATAGACTGAATGGAATGTAAAAGAGGAAGCTGAGCCATTAAAATAATAATTAAATCAAAAAAGGAACTGAGCAAGGGGCAAGAGTATGTTATATTCAGACATATAGTTTCCTGACATAGGTGCTTTTGACATTTTTATACACCTGTTAATGAATAAAATCAAATTAATTTTTAGTGCTTTATACTACATAATGGGAGGGGAGTTAGTGAAACAACATTTATGCATATAGTATTCTTTCATGATAATGATGATACTGTTTGAAGAAATTCAATATACTTGCTCTTCAAGATTACTCCATAACTTTTGGATTGTGTCACAAACATAAAATAGGTGCTCTGCTTGTTTTCTGTTGTTGGCCATGGTGAAACTACAGTGGTGCATTTTAAATGTTGCTTCAGCAAGGAATTGTGGGACAGAATTATTTATTTTCCTTTTGTAACTGAAAGTCCAGTGTTTCCTATGCTAAACTAGATAAGATAGGAAGCATTTAAGCTCCTCTCCTTATCATGTAGAGAATTCGACCAGCTCTTATCATGGCTGCCGCTTAGATTCTTCCAGGTCATTATTCTCAGTTATGAACCTTCCTGAGCAAAAAAGACAACCGCAGCCACGGTAACATCAGTGGGATTATAAGAAAAATAAATGTCAGCTCATTGAGATCAGTAAAAACTAGTGAAATCTGATTCAGACACTCCCTTGCCTCCCAACAAAAATCTCTGTTTATGTGTTTTGGTTTAAAAAAAGCATTAAATACTGTATCGTTCTCTCAGTTTTTAAACCCTCAAATATCAAAATCTGTCAGTGGGGTTCTAGAGTCTACAAAGTAGTTCTGGTCTTTTTGGTTTTTGGTCAGTCTAAGAAGACACCACCCTTCAAACTCTTATGACAGCCTCATACACCCTGTAGTTCTGGTTGCTCTTCTGTGGCTGGTCCAGTGGTGGTTGTGAACAGTCAACAGTTTTGGGTCATTGACGGACTGTTTATCAATACAAACAATAAGTCACTTATTATGTTACATAACAATGCTAGGTTTTGTGTAGCTGATGTGCATCACTCACCCTTTATCAACCTGCTGCGTTAGAGCCACTCAGCATTTAAGGGAACAGTCTGATGATTTCTGATGACGTGACATGTAAAAATAGAGTCCAGCCTGCAGGCGGAGGAGGAGAGGTGTGCACAGAGGATGTGAGGGGGGACAGGCCCCCTACTGTACATTTTAGTGATTCACGTCCGTTGTCACCCTGACCTTTTATGCAAATGTGTAATTAAGTCATCAAAGACGTCAATACCAACATTTTGAGTCAGTGTATCAGTACATCTACTGAGCTTAAAGTGCAAATGACACAGGGACAGGAATGAGGCAGCACACTGGAAATGCCAACATGTTCCTGTATCTGCAGAGGTGCGAAGTCAACAACAGGCTGATTGGATTCTATTAAGTCTTAGAAATCATTCACCTTCAGCACAGTCAGGCCTGGTGCTGTATTAGTAGATTTAAACTGTAGCTGATGATCCTGCTGGAATTAATTTTCTGCCATTTACAAATCCAATGACAAGTACTAGAAAAAGTATTACCAACCACAGGAGCAGAAGTGATAGTAGCAGTAGTAGCAGTTGCATTATCATTGTAATAATGATTATTAGCAGCAGTTTTAGTCTCATTTCAAGTATTATTTTAGTGGTCTGTATTTTACATATTGGTGGATAGTTTAATCTATATTACTGGATTATGTTTTAGCTTATTATTATTATATCTATTTTATGTAAAATCTTGGGTGGTTGCAAGACATAGGCATGGCACTATCAGGTGCTTCAGGTTAGCTAGCATGAACATGCTTTTACTAAAATATAGGGCTCTGGTGTATCAGAGATTCAAACAATGAAACACAAAAGACTTACTGGGTGGAAGGTCAAAACTAAAGAACAAAATAGTTAAACCAATCCAGTCAAAGGGCATCAAAGAATCCAAAGTCCATAAACATAGGCAAAACTTAAATACAAGGTTACAAAGAAACACCAGGGAAACTGAGCTGACAGAGAACAGGGAGCACAGACACTAAATCCACAAGGGAGGCAAGGATATTTGGACACAGGTACAACACATTATGGTGGGGTGGACAACCAAAAAGGAGGGAAAACTAGACAAAGACAGGGAGTAAAACAACCAACAGACACACAAGGTAAGTAACGCTGTGTTCAGAACTGCACTGAACTTCAGAACAGCAATGACTGGTGACGATTTTAAATAAGGCTATATTATTAGCTGTTAACATTGTTATTACTTCATTTTATTAAGTTTGAATATTTTGTAGGTGAGAATGTAACGTGTATATTTCCATTGTGTGGTCAGCTTACAAGAGTAATGTCTGATCTGCCCTTGGGGAGAGAAGCTGGTACTGTGCCGCACCGTCCTGGTTCCAGAACAGCGCTTCACAGTCACGGCCCTTACCAGGCAGTGTGTGTCATTCTCAGTGAGGAGACAATGGAGGAAAACAGCTTGTCTTTAGCTGGAAATAGTTCAGATAAGTGAAGTGTAAGTTTAGATTTCCCAAACTTTATTTGTTATAACAATATACTATACTTGTTATAACAATACATAACAATACACTGTATTGTTAAAACAACATACTATACATAACAATATACTGCATAATACCAAATAGGCCGGGGAGGCTTGGGGCTTGGCCCAGGCAAACCGGTGTGGAGTAGAGCAAGTCCCAAGGAGAAGAGAAAGCTAGTCGTGGAGCAGGTTTGTAGACAGGAGGAAATATTAAGGGGTGCAAAGGCAGTGGCCCAGGCTAAGCAGGGACAGTGGGTTAATTGGGAAGGTGTAGACAAGAAAAAGTTTAGCTGGAAAGAGCTGTGGAGTATGGAAGAAAGTAGTATTTGATTTTTGATAGGGGCAACTTATGATGTATTGCCAAACCTAAAACTCTGGGTAAATGGAGAGCCACTATGTTCATTGTGTTCAGGTACTGCAACTTTAAAGCACATTCTGTCAGGCTGTAAGGTTAGTCTGTCGCAAGGTAGGTATATGTGGCGACATAACCAGGTTTTAAAAAGCTTAGCTGCAGGAATTGAAGAGTTACGGAGGCAGGCAAATTTAGGAGGGCCTAAAATAAAGAGAGTTGCAATCAAGTTTGTTCAAGAGGGAGAGAAAGTTGGTAAGACAGCAAGGAGGCTAGGCAGCTTAGAGGGTGCTTGTGATTGGGAAATGCAGGTAGATTTAAGAGGAAAGCTTGTTGTTCCCCAGGAAATGGCCAGTACAAAGCTAAGGCCTGACATAGTCTTGTGGTCTAGGAGTAGAATGAAAGTATATTTCATAGAGCTGACTGTTCCGTGGGAGGCCTTAGTTGAAGAAGCATATGAAAGGAAAAAGCTCAGGTATGTAGAGTTAGGGGCAGAAGCAGAGCAGCGAGGATGGAAAGTTAGGATTTGTCCAGTAGAAGTAGGATGTAGAGGATTTGTAGCAAGGTCTGTTGTCTCTTTGGTAAGGGAGTTAGGAGCAAGTGGACAGAGTGTGAGGAAAATAGTAAAGGACATGTCAGATGAGGCAGCAAGATCCAGTCAGTGGATTTGGATGAGAAGAAATAATAGTTGGGGGCCCAGCAGGGGGAGCACTTAGGATAGACAGACTCTTAGGAGAAGCAAGGAAGAAATCCAGGAAGAGGAAGTGTTTTTAAGTGGGGGGTGTGGCCTGTGTGAGCCTCTTTGAGACCATGCGGTTAGTCCAGGTGAGGTGGCCTGTATTGTTTGCTTGTGTTGTTTGAATTGGTTTGTAGTGTGTCTTTGGCTGTTTAGGTGAGTTTGTTTGTTTTAGGTGAGTTGAATGGTGTGGTGTTGGAGAGTGGGGGGGGGGGGGGGGGGGGGGTTAGAGCACAGCCTAATCCGGAGGGGGAAAGCTAGCCTAAAAAGGCACCTCTCCCTGACTCTACCTCCCTCATTGTCTTGGGGAGTGGGGGAGTAGGGGGAGGTAGAGCACAGCCTAATCCGGCGGGGGAGAGTTTAGCTCAAAAAGGCATCTCTCGGGGCATTGTGTGGCGTAGTGGTCTAAGCAGGCGCCCCATGTGTAGAGGCTACAGTCTTCGCTGCAGTTGGCCCCGGTTCGAATCCCGCATCGAATGGCCCTTCACTGCATGTCATTCCCCCTCTCTCTGTCCCCCGCTTCCTGTCTCTCTCCACTATACTGTCAAATAAAGGCATAAAAAGCCCAAAATATATACTTAAAAAAAAAAAGGCATCTCTCCTTGACTCTACCTCCCTCATTCAAAATGGCCACCACTTTCTCCAACTGTTTAGGTGAGTTTGTTTGCTGAATCTGCTAGTGTGTTTTGTCAGAGTTGATGATGGTGTTGTTTGTGGTAGCATAGGCAAGATAAAGAAAATAGTCGTGGTGTGAGGAGCAGTGATGGCTGGCATTAGGGGAGTGACTCTGGGACGCCAGTGATTACTGTCTAGCCTCCTGGAGGTGTCGTGGGACCAACTAGACGAAACCCTCGTGAAAGGAGGTTCACACCTGATGACCCCAAAGACATGTTAGTTATCACTGCTCATTAGTCTGTATAGCTAAATTAATAGTTATCATAGGACATGTTAAGCTTAGGGAGCTATTCACTGAGTCTGGTCCATTTTCTGTAGCACAAGTTTCTTGTGTTTACCTTAAATTTAAATATCGTAATAACTAATTTCACATTAAAATGTGATGAATTTCAAACTCATGTTTGAATGAGGAATCAGTGTGCGGAGAACAAATTGAGGAATATGGCTCATTTACATGATTTGATCATGTTATACCACAACACTTTTTTTTATCAGGAATAATATTCAATAAAGTCACTCTACACTGTGGTGTAGTGTGGTGTTTTCTTTTTGTAGCCTGGCAGCAATTCACTTCTGTAAATCTTCATGCATCAAACATATCAAATACATTCATAAAAGTGAGAAAGGTCTTATTTCATGATAATAGAAATTGATTGATCATCATCATGTATAAATATTCAAATAAGTAACCAATAAGCACATTAAATAGTCACTGCAAATTATTTAATAGACAAATAACAGAAGAATAAATTGTCAATAGTCATACATCTCCTGGGAGACACGTCCATGGATAGGGGGAGGCATTTGAGGTCCTTGTGTTTGTGTACTGGTTGGCTTGTGTCAGAGAGCTTTGACATTCCCTGTACCACGTGTCACGACATGGTATATTGGGTCAGCAAGGGCATGCAAAGTGTTTTCAGGAGGTCTCCTCTGCTTGATGAGCTGGAGGAAACTGGAGCTGGGCTCCAGAAGCTGACTGGTTCCCCAGCTTTCAGCAGCTACTAAACAAGTAAAGTCAAAAGACACTCACACTAGTGTGACTAGTGTGCATTTTGGCTTCCACTAGTTCACTTAGTCAACTTTGTGGACCTCACTAGTTAGCTAATTAACTACTTTTTATTGAACATGTCAGACAAAATGCTGACAAAGACTGTGCACACCTTTGTCCTGGGACCCCGCCAAGCTCCAGCAATGGGCCAAATCAACCATTTGTTTCTGTTTAACCTTTAACATAAATGTGACATACAGGAGTTGGAATTGATGCTGGCAGGTAATTTGTGTTTATGGGATGCATTTGTGCTGTGTGTGTGTGTGTGTGGTGCTCTACTACTCCATTCCTCTCCCTCTAATGCAATGAGTTCCCCAGCCCATCAGTCTATGGCCAGATATGCTGCAGAGCCGCATCAGCCTCTCATTACTCTCTCTGCTTGCTGTCCATGCTCAGCTTGCTAACAACATGTGTATGGCCATTTTTGGAGCTGTTGTGTGTCTCTCATAAAGTTCCACATTTGTCTCACAACACCTGAAGTGACATGCAGCATGTTGATTTATACATGCTATTAATTCATGTTCCACTGTCACTGGCAGGGGTGAAAGCAGGAACACAAATGTACACTATGTCAGGGGAATTTAACAAAACCACTACAAACCTGTTCTTTCCTTGGCAGAATGGCAGCAAACAAAATAAAGCCTGTTGCATTCCCTCTTTCTTCTACCTTATAAGGCAAGAGTTCGTTTAAACCTCATGATGATAGGGAGTTTGCAGATTGTGAAGATCAGAAAAGCAAAGCCAGCCAGGGCTGCTTCCATCTGTGGTCTTGGAGTGAATCACCAGGAAGTTGGATGACTCTGTAACTAGCACACATCAAACAGCTTTGAACAAAGACCACCGCAGCAGAAGATGGATGGTTAAGGCTGAAGCCTAGCTGAGACCAAAAGACAGGATTTTAAATGGATTGTGGGTGTGCATACGCATGTGTGCATGACTGTCTTTCCCCATGTGGGCACATTTGTGTGGGCACACTAACAGGCATAATGAAAGTTTTGGAAGATGTGTGGATGACAACGTCTTGACAAGCTGACAGCCAACACATTTAACAAATCTGACAGGGATTCAATTACAAGACACATCTCTTGTCTCCGTGTTGCAAACAGATGTCAGTCTTTTCTGTGAGCGGCAGCAGTAAAGCTCTATTTTGGGTTGTTAGATTTCCTTTTAACATTTTTGTGTTTCCTATATGCTGAAGTCGGTTTTAGATGAGAAGGCGTCTGAGGGGAAGTTGCAGGTTAGCCTCTTTGAGAAGATTAAAGTGAATCCTCTCCTCACTTAGCATGGCACATTTAGAGTCCTGCTTTGATTTAGGCCTCCCTGGGGCTGACCAAACACATGTGCGAGTAGTTGCGTGTCTGTACAAGGAGGCAGGGCAGCCAAAGAGAAATAAAACTCTTCTCACTGTGTGTAGGAGTAGTCCGTGGGTTTAAAGCTCTTTATTTTCATCTGCTTTTACTCTTCTGACATGTACAGCAAGCCTGATGTTGAAGAGATGTGTAAATCACGTCTCACAACTGAAGGGTAAATCCCAGCTCTGAGATGCCTGACATGTCAGAAACGAAAAACAACACATGCACATTTTAAAGATAATCTGTGAGTTAGATCAAGGGATTATATTCCTTAGTGGTAAATGATGGAGAGAGAGATGGAACAGCAACACATAATAACCACTTGGTTAATAACCAATAACCACTTGGTTATTATGTGTTGACCAGATTATCACATTTTATTACAGGAAGGCAAAAAAGGTATGCAATATCTAACAGTAACTGTACTGTAAAGTGCATCTTTTTTTCTTTCTATTACTGTAAAGCCAAAGAAGACAGTAAGAGTTGAGGTTTTGTCAGGCACAGGGTACTAGGAGGGCAAATGTTCTGTGTTTTCATCTTTCACATCAGACGCTGAGCTGAAATCAGGTCAGACATTTGATTTTGCGTGCTCTAATTACACAGATTGTACACTGGCATCCACACTGCAGGCTGTTCAGGGATCAGCCATCAACCCCCAAAGTGTTACTCTTAATCTCCCCCAGAAGTCTTGATGAGATTTAAGTCCTCACTCTTCAAAACACCATCAACAGCAGCTCTGAAGGAGACACCAGGGAAAAAAGGAAAGTGTCTCCACATGAAGAGATTTCAAATCAGATAGGGATTAAAGTCCATGGAAACCTTTGGCTGACTGTGGACATTTGACCATAATCCATTGATGGCGGAATTATCATATTCTTCATTGCTCTTATTTGGGGAGTTCATTTGTGGTCTCAGCCATCCAGTAAAGCTGTGCTTTGCTGAGGGAGGTTTTTTCAGGACACTGAGGTGGATTAAACTTAGATACTGTAGAGTGACCATGCTCCCATTTATTTAAACTAGATTTGTATTATCAAGACACAACAGAAGTTTACATGTGATTTAATTTTACTAGTTACTTGACAAGTCAATGTCTTGTATTTCTAAGTTTTGTAGCTATATATACACAAATCTTAGAAATACAAGATATATATACAAAACTTAGAAATACAAGACAGACAGAAGTGTAAAGTGTTTCTTCCTGTGTCAGATGAGATGAGCTGCATTGCTCCTACCGATGGGTTACAATCACAAATTCTTAGTTTCTTTTTTGTGAAACATGATAAATAAAGATGCACAGAAAATACAGCCTATTATACACATACTGAAGAATTCACATAATATTTATTTTTGGCTGGAACATAACAGTGGGGCAAGTCCTAAATGTCTGTGACTAACTGACTGAGTGATAGAGTTGAGTGATCAAGTTAAACCACTGATCAGCTGAATGTCACATGACTAAGTCATGAAGTTATACCATCGGTACCTTAACTACCTTCATTAGAAGAGAGTAACCTGCAGGGGTTAAACCGACTCCTTCATTCAATAAATAAATCTGAGCGTATAAACAGAGAGAGAGACAGATGAGCAGACACACACACAGGCAGGTGAGAAGGCCCTACTGGCAGATCATCGTACAAGGTGATGGCTCTTTAACTTCATTGTTGCATATCCAGGAACATGTAAAAGCTCTATGCAATAAATGGACTAAAATCTCTCTCTATCAGACCCTTTGCTGTGACACCTGTGGTCCAGTGCTTCCTGTTTGCTTTATTATCCTTGAGATGTATCTAAAACTCTACAGGAGTCACCTGTGTCAAATTGAACTGATTGGAGATTGTTTAGAAAGGCTCACACCTGTGTTTATAATGTCCCACGATTCACACTGCCTGTCAGGCAAAAACAACAAAGTCCAAAGAACACTCTTTAGACCACTATGATAAAACTGTGGTATATCAGGAAAAGGATATAAAACCATTTCTAAAACTCACGAAAACAGTTGCCTCAGTCATTGTGAAATGGAAATAGAGTCAGACTTCTAATTATAGTTCCGAGGCTGTTTTTATGTCACTTTATTAAGTTTTGATATTTTTCAGGTGAGACAGAGACAGTTCGGGTTTACAGTATGGGCTTAGTTTATTAAAGTTATGAGGGACCAACCAGCAGGTAAGCCCCAGACTCTTGAAATTAGCTTTCAGTCAGAATTCATGGTCATCATCCTAGGGAGAATGGTCTTATCTCAGCAGCTCTTTCATTGAATTCTCTCTGGTTTGTGTTTTGGTTTGGTGTCCTCTACAGCTGAAGATGAAACTGTCATGACTTTAACAAAATTAAATTGCCAGTCATTAATGAACACAGACAAAACTACAGCTCCCATGAAAAAACAGCAGCGCAGATTCTCTTGCCATCATAATTTGGTTTTGTCCATGTCCATAAAACTCACCAATGTTCTCTCTGAGGTCATTTTGTAATCCCTGCTCTCCAAAAACTGTTATTACTGACATGTCAGAACTTGCCTCCTGTTGAGCCGTGACATGTAGGGCTTATGGGAAATGGTGCTCATTAAAGGCTGCTAAAAACAGAAATATTGAATGAAACAATATTATATCTTTTTTTTTTTTTTAAGTGCCCAAATAAGAGTGAACCACATAACAGAGAGAGGTTCTGTTCAAGGCTGGACTTCTAGTTATTAGCGTAGCTAAGTGTCATATTAAAAAAGGTTTTCTTACTTCTGGAACAGAAGTTCTGGCGTCACTATTTATTTATGTACTATTGAACAGCGTGGGACTCCATACAGGCGATAACCGGTGTCCGTCACATGTATCTGCCTGTGAGGGTCAAACAGATCAGTCAGACTCAGGTCTACTTGTCACTCGTATATTGTATCTCTGCTGCTGCTGCCAGCTGATAACAAATGGAAACAATAAACACAAACACATCATAGCAATAAAAGATCGCCCTCCCAGACACTCTGCACTCCACTTCATCATTTTAAAGTGTGGGGCCCAGTCAGGCATAAGCAGATCCTGAGGAGAAACGAAGACTATAAAAACAAAAGAGATGTGCTGCTGCAGATAAACAGAACAGACAGACCGTGGGGAGGCAAAGCAGCTTTTGGCACCCCAGGGGATTTATTTTTTTTAAAAAAAGAAAAAAAGAAAGGGTTTTCCCATACAGAGCGAAGTGATGTTTGTTGTAAGCTGTTGGACGTCCACTTTACTGAAGTAAACAGCATCGTAAAATCAACATATCCACAAAAAAAACAACACCATAAAACAAATGAGTGGTGTAGATAAGGAAGCTAATTGCTGTGGGGTAAATCATAAAGCAAGTTATTGTGTTTGTAGAGTTTCAGTTGTACTGCACAGGAAGGTGACTGACTCTGTTCATTATTAAAACATTGTTATTTTAATTTGGCCCTGCAGTTGTTTATGCACACTCCCACTCACATTATCCTCTGCAGATAAGCATGGATTATTGCCAGCTAATCTAATCAATATTAATTAGAGCAGAATTAACGATTCAGAATGCTGCTTATATCTTTCTGTAGCTTTCTGTCTCATTCCAGCATCAGAGTGAATCATCAGAAACTTTTATATAGGGACCCTTTTTAAAGTCGATATCCTGCACTACAAAATTAACTCTCCTCTCCTTCCTCTCCTCTCCTTTCCTGTCCTCTCCTCTCCTCCTCTGTTGAATGCCATTCTGTAGCTAAATGTCCATTTGAGCTGACCTTTTTCTGCCGATGACTCATGTTTCTGTTGTGGTGAGTCAGAAGACAATCACCACTGATCGTTCCAAATATCACATCATGTCAGCTGAGACAAAAACAGAAGCTTCACTTGGATTCAGGGAGAAATTATGAAGGAAGATTGTTTTTCTGGGATGTAACCTCAGACTGCAGCTTGTAGTGTGGTGTGATTTAAACAATCCTTACTGTTTAATACTGCACATGTGTGCTGCTGTTTTCTGTCACTGACTGAAAAGACAGATCGGGGATTCAACATGTATGCTGACATATCATCTGGTCTCTGGTTTTACATAATTACACATGTTGGTGACCCTTACATTATACATGTACATGGTCATTCGACCCAGTGTTTATATAATATATATGTAGATTACAAAAACTACAAAAAGAAAGTAGAGTGGAAGCTGCCGCACAACAACACCAGAGAGGTGTGGAAGGGGATGAGGACCATCACTGGCTATAAAGAGAAGAACAGCCAGGCAACATCAGGTGACATGGACAAGGCCAATGAGTTCAACCTGTTGTACAACAGGTTTGACACAGCCTCACCTGTTCTCTCTCCCACTGCTTCAGCTGCAGCTTTTCCTACAGCATCTCCTCCACAACCTGACACTGCAGCTGCAACTCCCTCCACACTGGGGTCAAGTCTCCTGTCCTTTACAGTGGAGGAGGTGAGGGCAGAGCTCAAGAGGCTGCGTCCTGGAAAGGCAACAGCCCCGGATGGTGTCCGAGGCTGTTAAAGGACTGTGCAGCCCAGCTGGCTGAGCCTCTCCAGAGGATCTTCAACTTAAGCCTACAAACAGGGAGGGTCCTGGTCCTGTGGAAAACATCATGTCTTGACCCTGGAGTGGCTGCTTCTCCACCTTCTGAGGCCACAGGTTGAACATGCACTAGACCCCTTACAGTTCACTTACAAAGAACATATTGGAGTGGATGATGCTGTCCTTTACCAGGCCCATTCTTACTTGGATGAGCCAGGTAGTTACATGAGGATAATGTTCTTTGATTTCTCAAGTGCATTGAGCAACATCCAACCCCACATTCTTAAAGACAAGCTGGAAGGGATGGGGGTGGATCCCTGCTTCATGTCCTGGATTGTGGATTACCTGACAAGACGACCACAGTACGTCAGGCTGGGTAACTGTGTCTCAGGGACAGTGATGAGCAGCACTGGGGCTCCACAGGGGACTGTTCTGGCACCGTTCCTGTTCACCCTGTATACGGCGGACTTTAATCATCCAGAAATACTCAGATGACACAGCTGTTGTGGCGCGTATCAGGAATGGGCAGGAAAAGGAGTACGGGGATCTGACGATAGCCTTCAGTGAATGGAGCAACAAGAACTGCCTCCTTCTGAACACATCCAAGACCAAGGAGATGATCATCGACTTTCATAGGTCTAGGCCCACCCTTCAGCCAGTCAACTTGCGAGGGAAGGACATTGAGGTGGTGCACACTTATAAATACTCAGTGTGCACTTGGACAGTAAATTGGACTAGTCCCTGAACAGAGCCGGCTCTTTTTCCTCAGGAAGCTCAGGTCCTTTAACATCTGCAGTGAAATGCTGCACAAGTTTTATGAGTCAGTCATGGCCAGCTTATTCTTTTATGCTGCACTTTGCTGGGACAGCAGCATGTCAGACACGAACACAAAGAGACTGGATAAGCTGGTAAAAATGGTTGGGTCTGTGCTTGGCAGGAGTCTGGACTCACTCAGGACTGTTGTGGCGAGACACATGCAATGTAAGATGGAGGCCATCTTGGACAATACCAACCACCCTCTCCACAACATTCTGGTAGGACAGAGAAGCAGCTACAGATGCAGCAAACATCTCATCTCACTGCGCTGCAGAACAGAGAGGTTCAGGAGATCATTTGTTCCCACTGCCATCAGGCTATACAACACCTCAGCCAAAGGAAGTGGACTTATCTAATTATTATTGTTTATTTATTATTTACTGTTTTTATTATTATTATTGTGTGTGATGTAAAGCACATAGAGCATTTAGGCACTGTGAGAACATAAACCCTTTCTATCCCTTTAGTGACCAAACAAGAAACATGTTATGTGGCCTCTTGGTAACATAGTTTATAGTTTTTTATTAAGTGGATCCCCATTAGCCTTTGCTAATGTGGTCAATGGAATCTAAACATTAACAGCCATTAAAGAACAAAGGTTACAATGAAAAATAAAATAAAACTAATAAAAAAATTCATAATAATGATAATGATAATAAAAATGTTTATTTGTATAGCACCTTTGAAAACCAATGTCACAGACTGCTTTACACTCCTTTGATGTCTCCCTGAGGCAGCAGAAAACATTTTTATTCAGACAGGCTTTCGGTCAGTCTATCTGAATACCTCTTTCTTTTTATTTTATTGCTCTTATTGTCCTATTTCTGATGTGGTTATTGGGATCTAAGCATTAACAGCTATTAAAGAACAAAGGTTGCAAGAGGAAAATAAATAAAATTAAATAAAAAAAACATTTAATAACAATAATGGCAATAAAAACGTTTATTTGTATAGCACATTTGAAAACCAATGTCACAGACTGCCTTACACTCCTGCAATGTCTTTTTGAAGCAGCTAAAAACATTTTTATTCAGACAGGCTTTTAGGCAGTTTATCTGAATACCTCCTTCTTATTCTTATTCTAATGCTCTTATTGTCCTATTTCTTGAACCTTTGTGTGATGTAAAGCACTTTGTGACTCTGTAATATGTAAAAGTCAATTTATCAATAAATTTAAATTTTTTACTTACTTACTTTACACACACCACACAATAAAAGCAGAGATACAGAAATAAAATCAAAAGAATTTTTTTTTTTAAAAAAGGTGAAAAAGCTCAAGTTTCAAGTCAGCACTGAATTGAAACCAGGCAGGTTCTGTACCATAGTTTGCAGTGATGCAGTAATACATTGAAACATGTAGAGCAGCATTATAGGCTCCCTAAAGGACATATATTGGGCTCTACGTATTTGTATGCACTCTGTGAGGTCGGTGTGGTGCAGCTTTAATGCATTTTTCTGAAGGTAAATGAAAGGTAGGATGGTGTCACCATGGCCAACATAGTGACATGCTGAAAGGTCAAAATCACCACAACCTTCCATCTCCTCTCCACTTTCCTCCATCTCTCCCTGACTCGCAAAGAGACTGGAGGATCAGTAAAGAAGAGGATGTGTTTCTCAGTGTCTAAACACTGTGAGCTGTCTAATTTTTTCCTCTGTCTACAGGAAAGACTGTAAGTTGTTGAGTTTCTGAATAATGATCCGGGGAAATACAGGCATGTATAAATATTTCAAGGTCCTTGCTGGCTTCTTTGAATATATATCTACTAGAGCCTTGATTGTGTTTCTCTGCATTAGTCGGTCCTTACACTTCTTAGGCGGCTTTTCACAGCTTTCCTGGAACATGGACACTTTCCTCCTACAGTTTCTGTTTTTGTGTGTTCTGCTATTCTTTACTTGCCAGTGATTTCACACCTGTCTCCATGCAGCTCGTACTGACGTCAGTGTGGGTTTTTTTCCATGACTACATTCAGTTAGAGTCCTTCAGGGACTTGAAATGCATGTCAAAGACAAAGATTTTTTCATTCTTCCCTCCATCATCACACTTTTTTTCTTTGACTTGTATCAATTAGTTTCCATCATTATTCTCTTTTTCTTTCTTTGCTCCACATTTCACCAGGTACAATGCCAATTTTACAGCTTTTATTATCACAGAGTCAAGTCAATATGATGTGTACAGCACCTTTCATACAGAGTGGTAGTACAAGTTAAAGCTTGTTATGGGTGCAGTTGAAGGGCATCCAAATTCTGGGTGGACTGTAGTCAGAGTTGATCAGAGAGCAGAGATATATAGCACAAATCATCAGAAAACTTCTGGAAATTCAAATGAAAAATAAAATGAAATGCCACCACAGCAGCATTCAAGACATCTGCTGATAATCTGGTTTCCTATACTTCAAATTCAAGTTCAAGTTCTTTATTGTTACTTTGCTAGTACACACATGGAATACCTCGAAGTGAGATTTCATGCTCTATTGTATGTCATTTATCAATGTAACATTATCCTCCAGGTGCCAGGCTTTGCTCCAGTGAAAGAAAAGAAAGAAAAAACAAATAGAGGACTGATAGAAAGTGTGACTCATCTGACATTTTAAGTTTCTCCACCCGCTGCAATACATGAATGTGACTGAAAGTGATCTCATGTTACTGTTTGTCAGTCCTGTATGGATGCATATTATCTTCAGAGAGGTACAGTTATCCTCCAGTCAACTTCTACTGGATGATTACACCTCTGATAAGCCTGGACTTAAGAACCTGATACTGGATATGAAAATTACTATAACCTCAGAATTAAAGTGCATCATAGAGCATGTAGGCACCGTGAGACCCTTTATATCCCTTTATTGACCAAACAAGAAATATGTTTTGTGGCCACATAGTTTATAGTTTGTTATTAAGTGGATCCCCATTAGCCTTTGCTGATGTGGTCACTTGGATCTAAACATTAACAGCCATTAAAGAACAAAGGTTACAAGAGGAAAATAAAATAAAGCTAAATTTAAAAAATGAAAAGAATAGAAAATAAAAGAACAGTCACTTTAAAATTTGTAGTTTGAAGCAGCGTGGATCAGAGAGTGTTTGATGCAGGTTGGTAATAGATTCCAATCTGAGGTCTTAGGGTCTTGGGAGAAATAATAACTGCTTTTCAGCATGTTGTGTATTTAAGCAGAGACCCAAAGAATTCAGGTTTACCACAGAGCTGGATTTCCCTTATAAACAACAGGATACTTACATGAAGTCTGGTTCAGAAAGACAGCTAACTTAGCATGAGTTTTGTCAATATTGTTATCATATGAACAGTGCAGAGGGAGTCTAACTAATTTTGACTATCCTTCTTTATGTGGACCAAACAGCTATCCTAAAAGTGGGTTAGAACCAGTGATGACAGAAGCATAACATCTGAAGGAATACAGGGGGTACACTTCCAAGAGAGACCAAGAGAGAGAAACCCCCCCCCAACGATACGACCCACAGGAGCATTACTTGAATGACTATCCCCACACATAATCTGTTCAGATAATCAATGGTGAAGAATAAACTTATTCTTTTATGATGTGACAATCCTGTGGTAAAGGTTTGGTAAGGTTCAGGGAAAGATCATGATTTATATTAAAATAAGTACTTTGTTAACCCCCTAAAGTCAGTAAAATCAGTAAAGAACTTTTCTTAAACTATAAAACACCTGGGTATTATCTTATATAATATATACACACACACACACACACACACACATACATACATACAGGTGCTGGTCAATAGATTAGAATATCATGAAAAAGTTGATTTATCTCAGTAATTCCATTCAAAAAGTGAAACTTGTATATTATATTCATTCATTACACACAGATTGATATATTTCAAATGTTTATTTCTTTTCATTTTGATGATTATAACTGACAACTAATGAAAATCCCAAATTCAGTGTCTCAGAAAATTAGAATATTACTTAAGACCAATACAAAAAAAGGATTTTTAGAAATGTTGGCCAACTGAAAAGTATGAACATGAAAAGTATGAGCATGTACAGCACTCAATACTTAGTCAGGGCTCCTTTTGCCTGAATTACTGCAGCAATGCGGCGTGGCATGGAGTCGATCAGTCTGTGGCACTGCTCAGGTGTTATGAGAGCCCAGGTTGCTCTGATAGTGGCCTTCAGCTCTTCTGCATTGTTGGGTCTGGCATATCGCATTTTCCTCTTCACAATACCCCATAGATTTTCTATGGGGTTAAGGTCAGGCGAGTTTGCTGGCCAATTAAGAACAGGGATACCATGGTCCTTAAACCAGGTACTGGTAGCTTTGGCACTGTGTGCAGGTGCCAAGTCCTGTTGGAAAATGAAATCTACATCTCCATAAAGTTGGTCAGCAGCAGGAAGCATGAAGTGCTCTAAAACTTCCTGGTAGACGGCTGTGTTGACCTTGGACCTCAGAAAACACAGTGGACCAACACCAGCAGATGACATGGCACCCCAAACCATCACTTACTGTGGAAACTTTACACTGGACCTCAAGCAACATGAATTCTGTGCCTCTCCTCTCTTCCTCCAGACTCTGGGACCTTGATTTCCAAAGGAAATGCAAAATTTACTTTCATCAGAGAACATAACTTTGGACCACTCAGCAGCAGTCCAGTCCTTTTTGTCTTTAGCCCAGGCGAGACACTTCTGACGCTGTCTCTTGTTCAAGAGTGGCTTGACACAAGGAATGCGACAGCTGAAACCCATGTCTTGCATATGTCTGTGCGTGGTGGTTCTTGAAGCACTGACTCCAGCTGCAGTCCACTCTTTGTGAATCTCCCCCACATTTTTTGAATGGGTTTTGTTTCACAATCCTCTCCAGGGTGCGGTTATCCCTATTGCTTGTACACTTTTTTCATTTCTTCCCTTCGCCTCTATTAATGTGCTTGGACACAGAGCTCTGTGAACAGCCAGCCTCTTTAGCAATGACCTTTTGTGTCTTGCCCTCCTTGTGCAAGGTGTCAATGGTCGTCTTTTGGACAACTGTCAAGTCAGCGGTTTTCCCCATTATTGTGTAGCCTACAGAACTAGACTGAGAGACCATTTAAAGGCCTTTGCAGGTGTTTTGAGTTAAATAGCTGATTAGACTGTGGCACCAGGTGTCTTCAATATTGAACCTTTTCACAATATTCTAATTTTCTGAGATACTGAATTTGGGGTTTTCATTAGTTGTCAGTTATAATCATCAAAATTAAAAGAAATAAACACTTGAAATATATGTCTGTGTGGAATGAATGTATACAGTATACAAGTTTCACTTTTTGAATGGAATTACTGAAATAAATCAACTTTTTGATATTCTCATTTATTGACCAGCACCTGTATGTATATATATATATATATATAGATATATATATATATAGATATATAGATATATATATATATATATTTATATATATAAGATAATATATATATATATATATATATATATACACACATCATCTCTGATGTGCTAATTATCATATTTGTGAACTCGTGTGGTATTCAGCTTTGTCAGCTGGTTTCAGCCCTTTATCTGTCTGCTTTTCTCCTCATGAAAGTTGTCTGACAAAATCAATAATCACATAAGTTAACGGCTGTGATGTAAATCAGCTATACTTGTAAAATGATTAGTCAGAGAGAAAGTTTGACGCAACAGAATACCCCTCTTATTCTTTCTCTCACGCAGCAACAGTGCACAGCTTCCGCCTGGGTAACAAACTGCTGTTCTGCCACTCAGAGCGGAGTAGACGATGAGAGAGGTGTTCCTCTCGCTTACGGGAAAGTACTGACGTCTCTCTTTTGTGGAAAGTAGGTTGGTCTGAAAAGTCATTAGATTTGTCGGTAGGTGCTTGTTTTGAAAGAAAGCTGCTAAATCAAGCAACAAATTCGCTAAGTAGGCAACACTAGTTGTAGAACAATCATGGTAAAAAAAAACAAACAAAAAAAAACAACCGAACAGCGATCTTGTCTTTATACTAAATACCTGACTTCCTCCTTTTATCCTGTCATTATTACTCCAGCCAGTAGAGGGCGACTTGAGCATTGACAAGCTGACACAACGTTTTTGGACTTTAGCTGAAATGATTGATGCTGTCTCACAAGACCAGTAGATGTCACTGAATAATAAAACCTAACTTTGGGTTAAAACAAGCTTCTGCACAGATGGCCTGTGTAAGAGAGTACAGTCTCTAAACAAGCGTTTGGAACTTAGAAAACTAAAACACTGACAGATGTAAACTCACATTCTCTCAAATATGGAATTTATTACAGTAGCTACTAATTAATCAGTATGATTGACGATTGTCAGAATGATTTAAAGCTGCAACCAGCTCACCTGCAGCTGTTTAATTTTTGGTGTTTTATTTCAGATATAGACTGACCTTGTCTGTCTGTCTGTCTAGTTTTTATCTCCTTGTAAATGTTGATAGCGGGCTGATTGCTGCTCTGTGCTCCCATGAAGACACCAAGATTCAGTTTAAACAAAATAATAAATCCCTGGGTTTAAAAGAGGGAAGCTGGCAGGCAGTTCACAGTACAGCAGAAACTTTGAATGAATGTGTAAATTCTGCGTAAACACTGTATGTACAGACATCCTGCATTTAAAATGGGGTTAAAAATTGTATGTGTATTTTTCCATTCAATTTACCATTTTTTATACGTGCCACAAAAGAGTAATGCATCCACAAGCATTTAAACATAAACTTGAATTAAAAGGTTAAATGTTATGTCTCCCATTATGTCTCACTGGAAGCAGTAATTAATGCTCCTTGGATGTTCCAATTAATGAACATTGACCAAAAAGAGTTTCAGTGCCTCTGAATCAGTATAATGCACTTTAAAGTTCACACATTTTTCTCCTGTAATGACTTTGACACATCTGAGTTGATAGTGAGTGTGTTTGAACCTACTGACACAGACTAAAACCTGCAGAGATACCTGAATATTATCTGAACCCAGTCTGACACAGGTCTCAATTATTAGGAACAAGGTTGACAATATACAGTATGTCACATGATACTGAGCTGTATTAGTAGTGTATACCTGCACTGATGTGACTGAAGTTTAACCTGTATCTTTAGTTCTACCTCTTGGTTTTGTCATGTGGGGCCTCTCCTCATCTGTATCACAGTATAAACAGCTGAAGTTTAAACATGAGGAAATCATTTGTTGCTCCTCAGAGGACAAACTTTTACCCCTTCAAAAACATATTTTTGCTCCCCACTCCAGTTAACATCTCTGTAGAGACAGAAGAGAAGAAACAGGAAATTCACCCTCAAGGAAATAAATAACAGGATCTATAAATAATAGTTAACAGATATTATTATACTGTTGCCAGCCACGCATACAAAGCACTGGTCTGTTTTTCAAAAATAAATGAAAATCTTGTTTCAGTCATACTTGTGCACTGGCATAACTTGTTGTTGTTGTCAACAACACAGGGACAACACATCTCTATCTGTATATTCCTCCCTCAGTTCGAACATGTTGACAACAGCTATACATTAAACCATGTGGCAGCACAAGGCTTCACCTCCCTGACACCTTTACACCATGAATTTCTCAATGCTGCCATACGTATTTAATATAGGAGCATATGGTTGTCATTGGAGGAGGTCAGTGCTAGAGATAAAGCTGTGCTGTGTCCCGTTGCCTTTACATCTGCCCTAACCCTCCTTGGCTGGGGTGGAGGGGGGTGGGATTGTAGGAACTGAGCTGGATATAGGACTGACTGCTGAGTGAACCATCAGATACATTCAGACAAAATTAAACTTTATCTTTATTAAATTTCATGTGTAGTTATCACTTTAAGGTCAGTTTAGTAGTCATGAGGAGTGCTCAGCCTATGAACATGGTGTTATAAAGTTAACTAAGGCTTTGGCAAGAACATGGCCAATATGAACCTGATATGTTTAGGTTGTGGCTACAATTAATAATACAATTAATTAATAATATTAATTATTTCAATGTTGTTTCTGACAAAGCAAGTTTTATTTCGGTGGATAGGTCTAAATACTACAATACCCATGTGCCTCAGCTGATGTTGCCATGGAGAACGAGCCAGTCGGAGAAGCGAATCAGAGCAGTAGTGCATTACACAGCAACAGTTTCTGGAACTTGGCCCATGCTGAGCCAAAAGAATCTGGATATTCTGATCCTGGCACCATCTGCTGTGATTTTGACCATTCGCTTGAACGTTGATTGACTGCACATACTCCGATGTGTGTGTGTGTGTGTGTGTGTGTGTGTGTGTGTGTGTGCGTGTGTGTATTTGCTCCTCCTGGCAGAGGTTGACGTTTGCTGATCTTCCTAATGCACCCTCCTCTGCAGAGGTCATAAATTAGTCTGAGAGACAGAGCAAGCCGCTGCTGCCAACCTCATCTGCAAAGTGAGTGAAGTGAAGCAGAAAGCAGCTGAGATGCAGCGTCAGGCTGTTCTCAGAGCAGAGGTCTGCCATGTCTGCAGCTCCGGCCAAACTGAGACATTACATCCTGTCATCTCAGATTACTCACTTTGCTCCACAGATACGACTGCATCCAGCTCCAGCTGCAGATAGTTATTGACTGATTGGCCTCTTTTTATAAATCATTTCACATCACTTTTTATAAGGCATTAATTAGAATTTCCATGAGTAATAAAATGTACTGGATTTCCATTCTTATGGATAGACAAAGATAAGGAGTTCTTTTGTCTGAGAGGATTTACTTGGCTTTGTGCTGCTAAAAGCATGAGCGGCCCTTAAAAGTGAAGAACGAAAAAAAAGATACAACATGAATCAGACATTGCTTTTTGTAATTTTCAATTCTAATTTTATTTCCCTAACCTTATGAACCATTGTGGAAATTGAAAATCAGGCATTCCAGAAAGAATATTAATTTCATTTTGGCCCAAAAAGCAATCTCTTATCTATGTCTTTCTATTATGTTCCCAAATGGTCTCTTTGTTTGATTTGATTGGAAGGTAATTGTGCACCAGTTCACGGTTTCTGTTCAAGTCGCTTTTCACCATTAACTATAATGAAACTGACTAAATTAATTCTGCATCTGCCCACTGCATATATCACTGTTTTAAAACTAATTTGACCAGTTTGACTGATTTGTGAATATTTGCCAAATAAATAAAAAAGAGTTGTGTGTAAATCCGCACTTGGTGAATGTTAAGAGGAACATCAACTCAGCTTACATTATCTCACATGTTTCCAGCGATTCTCAAACCTCAAGAGAGGGGATGACATACGAGCCTCAGGTTTGATTGGAACTCGAGACGCTGCGGGTCGGACTGAGCCTTAGTGGTACATGCTCTACCAGGTCAGCTGTCGGGGCACTAAGAGTTACTTACAGGTTTTTCTACGAGTTTTAATCCCCTGCTTCATTTGTTATGGAGAGGAGGACGCCTCTGCAGATAATTTGGCTGCTGGTAAAAACCTGCTGGATGTCTAGTTCATAAGTTATCACAGAAACAATAAAGTTAGTTGATTAAGGGAATAATCATAGTCTTAGTTTAGGACCTACAGTTCCCATAATTCGGTGGTGTAAACAGGAAGTACAATGTCACCATGGATTCACTGAGTTCTACAACTTAATCCCTGTTTTTTTGGTTACAATTGGACTTACCTTCATCAGGTGCCCCCTCCCACCACCCCAACACACACACACACACACACACACACACACGCACACACACACACACACACGCACACACACACACACACACACACACACACACACACACACACACACACACACACACAGAGCTGAGTTTCTCTTCCTGTTTCATTTAGCTTTGACAGTGTTTCATCAGCAGAAGATGAAGGAAGTCAGTCAGCTGCTAGATTAGTTTAATCAGCCCCTTCTTGCTCCTCTTTCAGGCTCATTACAGCTATGACACTAATGGCCTGATACACATCAAGGTGCACATCAACAGGTGGGGCTGATCAGCCTCTGAAACCACACTTCAGAGCTTCCTGACTGATTGTACAGAGAGTGTCAGCAGAACATCTCAGGACACCTTCAACCTTTAGCATCAACTCTCACACATCATACAAAACTGCAGCAACACTCAGACCAAAAAGCGTCCAAGACAGAGGAGTGGAGTCTGAAGTGTGACACAGTGTCAGTGCTCTTGCTGTGTGGCAGCCTCACCTGACACATAGAAGCAAAGTGTCAGAGGTAATTCTGCCCATTTGTGATTGTGTTACTTGTCACATGTACTGAAAGACACTCTGTAATAATATGATTGTTGTTCATCATCCCCTTGTGAGTGTCTGAGTGAAGTCTAACACCTGATCATCAGTGAGTCAGTCGCAGCAAAAAATACTGTTATGTAAGTTGTCACACTTTGTGCTCTGTTTGGTTTCCTAATAGAAGGAGATGCTACAAGAAACAGATTTCATAAATGAAGAGAAACGTGATCATGAGTGTTATTTTTCTGCTCCTGGGGGGATGCCCTGTATACATAATATTCTCTCGAATAACCTAACTTTGTTACAGCAACAAGCTGCATGTGCATGGCCACCATCCTAATCGGACGCATCACATCCTCTCATTAATTAATAGTTTCCTGAGAGATCGTTCCTTTTGAAAATCTTGTTTCAGCAGTCCCTCCCATCATCTATTTGCTCACTGTATGCTACAGACACACTTAAGATAATGAATAGCTGGAGGAGGCTGACGTTCTTTACTGCAGCCCAGTAAAAGGCCACTCTGTCTGGATCTACCAGGCAAAAAACTGAAATCTTTCCGGCAGCACTGGTTGGACCGAGAGAATCCTCACACTGAATCTCTCTGGATATCAGTGGATTCACAAGGTTGTGTTAAAGATGCACTCATGTCATCATTCTGAAAGCCAGATTTTAAAAATGCCACTTGAGGGCAAACAAAGTGTCTTTATTCACATTCATTACTTCCATGTTCCCCCTCCTGTAAGTGAGGCTCCACAGGAGGGTCACTGTTTTACAGAACCTCACCGGAGCTGGCTCTGTTCTTTGACAATAACTAACATATGTGAATGTCATGTGGAGACAGACTGCGACTTTGGAGGAGCTTTAGAGGAGGCGGGATGAAACCATTGGCTTTTGATCATCGTCATATTCACCGGTCAAGGTTTTGTTGGCATTGTAAATCTATTTGACAGTTCACTAATGAATTCATCCCAGTTGAACCAAACTGCTCTTGTCACTTTTAATGACCCTTTTTTGAGCTGCAGGAAAAAATAGTTGCTACATGCTAGTGGGTAAAAATGTGTGTATAAGACTTTTTTTGACATTTTGTAGTTTGCTTTGATTCATGTTTTTACATACATGGCAATGGATGGAATCATAGAGAACAAGACTCTGACATCCTGATTAAATCCTACGTGTTAGAGGCAATGGTGAGCAATTTTTCCCACTGCACCACTCCACCGGAGCCTAGGGTTCCCCCACACCCCCACCAAATGCCACTTTAACCCCAGCTCGTACACCGAAGACTGTGTCCTGCACACGGCCTGAGAGGTGCTCAACACGCCGTATTGGAAAAAATACTGGATACATAGAGGTCCAGACCCGGTGTACAGTGAGATACACACAGACATTCAAACTAAACTACATTTATCAATTCTGAGTACAGTTCAGGTAAGATATAAAACATCCAACTTTACATCATTACTAAACCTGCTCAAATGGCTTCTACTCAGTTCATTTGAGTGACTGAATCCTCTGCATGTTGTCTTTTTCTTTTTTTTGGAGTGTGCTAAACAGCTTTCTTCACATTTTTCTATAAACACAGTAAACAGTAGCTCAGCCCCCAGACTGTTGACACTATTACAATGACTGCCCCAGACTGCCTTTCATGCAGCAGAGTGTAAACTGTCTCCAGCGAAAGCCCGAAGTGGGTCAGGGTATATTTGGGGACAAGACAGAGCTTGGGCAGAGAAGAAGGGAGGATTCCGAGGGATTTGAAAAGCTGTTTGTTTCATCACCATTTGTTATTGAAGCAGAGGGGATTATGGTGCTGGGCTTGCATTTTTTTTATCACTGTTTTCAAAATCATGGAGCATGGATGCTTAGTATCACAAGGCGAATTAGGCCAAAAGGGCAAAGCACTTTAAAAGCAAAGAGATTCTTTTAAGGCTGCCAACTTACTGTAGACTGTTTACATAATGAGCTCTCTGGATAGTCAGTGTCCCAGGCTTGTTCCTGGGATCAGGAAATGCACTGTATAGGCTGTGGCTAAAAATGTAACACACTATCCAACTGTTTGTCATCCTATTTGAAATGTAGAAATCCAGCCTGATATGATGATGGTGTTTTCATATAGGGTTTTGGTTTTCGTCCTGGGCTGCTGTTCATCACTGAGCTGAATAACAGTCACTTCACATTTTTTAAAGTGTTTTTTTTTTTTTTACAAAGCCAGTCAAATGTAATTAATCCAATCTACATCAGGATCTCCATCAAAATAAATGTAAACTGAAGCATAATCTTTGTCTATGCACGTGTGCAGAGTGAGTGTGCCTCTGTCTGTGGTGGAAGAAAAACTCCTTCCATAATGTACGTATACAAAGCCCTGCATTATGTATCATTATTACCAGCAAACTGATTTTAAACTATCAAGTACTCATTTATTAATTTTGCAGAATTGCATCTTACAAAGTGTTAAATTATTGAGGTCCTGAAAGATGATTTATTAGATCACAAGGTCATATTTTGTACACACACGTTATTATTTTTCAAAACAAGATAAAAATATTAATTCAACAGCTTTTCTACTGGTTCTGTTGTGAGACAAGTTACCAGTTAATCAACTTAATTAACCTGCAAGTGTAATCAGTATGCAGTCAAAAATCAAAGTACATAGTCACTGTACAGCAGCTGTCAGATATATGTAGTGCAGTAAAATCTACAGTATTTCTCTCTAAAGTGTAGTAAAGTAGAGGAAAGATGCATACATAAGTTTTATCAACAAAATGTACAAAGTAACTAGAAACTGTAGCTGTTGAATACATATAACACAGAACCCAAACACATTTACCACATTAGATGTATAAAATAGCATAATACTCAAGTACAAGTCCCTAAAAAAGTACAGGACCGTAGTAAATGTACTTAGTTAATTTTAACCACTGGTCTTACTGGTGCTACGGCAGATACAGGAGGACATACAAACATGGCCTTTCCCGAGCCCTGAAGAGGTTTAACAAAAGAGGGGATAGCAAACAAACCAACAGGCTCAATTAACTATGTGGTCCCTCGTTTGGCTATGAGCGCATTCATGTGAAAGAGTTTTTATTTACAATCAACAACCACAGTATTTCCATCAGACTGTTAAACTGTTGGAACATTAGAAAGTTATATTCTGCCATGTGAAATACAGTATACACAGTATAATTACACAAACAGAAAAATAATACAAACAACGTCCAAATAGAACGGGCCTGTCAGTGATAATGGATCTTCCTACTGACAAAACAAATCTCTTTTCTTGGCTTTGACTTTATTTGTTTCATTTCCAGATTATTAAATCAATGGTGTAAAAAGACACATTAAATTATTCCAGAATTCATTATTTTCAGCGAGGATTTAACAAGAAAAAAGTTTCATATGATCAGAAACTGGTTCAGGCTGGAAAAAACAACAAGTAGCAGCTTAGATATTCAAGTTGAATTAGTTCCCCTGCTCACTCAGTGTCTCTGGTATGTACTGTCACAGATGTGTTCCCGCTGACCTCAGTCCCTGTATAGAGGTCAGGCTGTGATACGTCCTCACATCCACTGCTGGAGATCAACACTACATCACACACACTAACACACACACACGCACACACACAAACTGCATGCATGCATGAACATGCAGGCAAACGCAGATGAGTAGGCATGTATTCACACAAAAACACACACATGCAGTCTGGCACATACACACACAAACACATGTACAGGGGTCATTCTCACACTGGCGCTCCTCCACTGACTAAAACACACACACCCGTTGAGCAAGAGGCCAGATGGAGTCACAGTGTGGGCTCTTGGCCTTTCACACTCACTGTTTCTTCTCCTTCACCGACCCTTTTACTTCTCATCCCACTTACCCCCTTTCCTCTGAATCCTCGCCTTGCTTTCACTTTTTCCTTTATTTCTGTCTGACCTTTTATTTGTTCTCCACGATTGTAGGCCTTTTAATTTTGCAAACATTACATGATAATGGTCGGTTGTGTTGAACAGATTGTTCACTTCGAGCGAGAAGAGCTTCTTTTGGAGTGTGACTCCAATTCTGTAGTGGAAGGTCAGGAGTAATCACACTGTGATGTGGAGGGAAAATCACAGTTATCTGGGGCTTGTAGTGATCAGACTGCTACAAGTCAGCTATTGGGTATGCTCAAATCTGTTTCAGTGACTTTTAAAGTCAAAACAATTTTAATAAATAGTTTCCCTTAATTCAGTTTCATTCTTTAGTAAAAGATTTTTTATGTTGGAACCTGAGCTAGAAACAGGAAGCACACTTTCACTCTGGCTGCTGTCTTCCTTAATCAAATCAGAAGCAAGAGAAAAAAGGAAGAAATGCTTGTCTGTGCTGTAAATATTGATTACAGGTTAAAGGCAATTAGAATAATGAAGCAAAAGCCTTGCAGCTTCTGCCAAAATGTTCTTGGCTTTGGTGTGCAGTTTGCAGAATAAAGATGGTGGAGAAAGCATGTGAGCAGGCCGGCTTCTGATTTAAAGTGCTGGAGTGTTTTACCGAAATAAGCCCTTAATACGTCTAACAGAGAATAATGTACATTATACACCACTGATCAGCATCCTGAGCAAGGGAAACCTTATGCCAATTCCCAAGAGCTGAACTTAAAAGGAAAACTCAAATTAGACAAGGAAGTGTGTAGTGACCATTTGTCCATAAAAAACAAATTAAACTTTAAACCAAACCTAATCAAAAGGCCGCTGATGCACCATAAGGATGTGGTTTAATGCAGGCAAAGGAAGATGAATGTCCATTCCAATCTTGCAGTTTTGTGTGGATTTATTGCATAAAAATAAAACAATCAAAAGAACAAAGAAAAACCATGGCTGCTGCTGCCTCTCTTTGCACTGGTAAAAAACCATTGGCCCACCCAGGTGCATGCTGGTCCTCAGTGTGCCTACCTAATCAAATAACCCCAAGTGCCCAGTGTTAACCAATTACCAAAAAATAAACAAAAATACTAATTATACAAATCTAAATATGCTAAACAAATAACTAACAAACAAAAATATTATCAAAAATCTAATTTCAATAAAGCAAACAAGTTAATCAAACAAACAAAGTTGCTCATAATTAATCAATTAAATTTACTAAAACTAAACTTAACAAAACTAACAAATAGCTCCAACAAGTGTTTAAGGAAACTAGCTGCCTGAAAACACTGAAGCTTTAATTAGTAAAAATAAGTGAAGCTGTTTGAAGTCCAAGTCTGTATGCAGAACCATTGCCAGATAAAGACACAGTGACTGTCAGACTAGTGGTTCTGGTGTTCTTCCACAGCCCGGCTTCAACTCTGCCCATCAACTTCCAACATGCCTTTAAACTGGGCCTTAGTCTTATTTAACATCAATGACTATACAAAATGTAAATATCAAGATGTTTTTTCATACAGTTGAACTATCAGTATTCAGGTCACTTTGGTCAAGTTTGTATTGGTACCACAAATTTTCAACCATTTATCCATTCACTCATTACCTGTAAGCTAATACAGTAACTAGTTAATCTATTTATCCATGACTTTAGCTAATGTTTCCAATTATATATTACTTTTAACTAACTGTTAATGAATCTCTTTCAGAACCTATCCATTAAACTTCTCTGTATGTGTTCAGGTGACTCATAATGTTGACGTGTATTTTATTGAAATTAAACTGTACCTTGTATTTTTTCACATGCAGGCTGGTGTGGGATCACTGCTACAGGCAGTTCAAGACTTTGCCCAGGCTTTTTCACAGTGCCAGTGAAAATAACTGGGAGTAAACATGTAAGGAGACTTTCCATACGAGGGTGGGACAGTCACTATGTCCCTGATGACATATCATGGCATAATCTCTATGGAGGCCTCTTGATAGCAAGCTGCAAACGGCAGACACCCTGGGGTCCTGATTCAAAGCAAAGCATGGCTAACAGTCCAGCTCTGTCTTATAATGTGCCATACAGCTCAGGGCAAAGTCTGTATCACCCACTCATGCTTGCTCTCTCTGTCTCTGTTTCTAAATGTCATATAAAGTCTGATCAGGGGACAGTCAGAGGTTCCTAAAGGGTCCCAACTCCAATTTCTAACTCTCAATGTAATCCATTTTCTGTCAGTCTCCAGACATTCCCACAGACCAGAGTGTGATTGACTCCAACACACACAGACATTCACTTTCTTTATCAATACAGCCATTCAATCAGCAGCACAGTGGGAGTGCTCTGTGCCATATGCTTCAAAACCCACACTGGCCTGCACAATTTCCACACTACATGAAGATTGACTCCATTTGATTTTATTTTTTTAAATGGAAACTTCTTCCCTGTCCTTGCAGGTGGCTCAAAAATGGCATTGACCAGATCGAAATCAACCACTCCTGACTTTCTAGGTCACAGCGACCTTGGGTGTAAATAACTCTGCTTGTCAGTGACTAACACACATCCACCTACAGAACTGTCCAACTGTGAGTGACTGCAATGTTATTTTTCACATTGAGACCAAATGCAGCATACCACATGACGATCCACACTCTATATCCATAAAGGTCCCTTCTGCCCAACTCAGCTCTGCTTGTAAAAATAAATCTGTCCTGCTTGTCAATTCAGACCCAGCACAGGTAGGAATGTAAACTGGGCAACAGTTTTACCTTAAATAAACAAGAGGACCCCTGTGCCCCCCCCCGTGCCTCCCATATTCTCCATCCCATCCCATGATGGGCTGCTCTCACACTAACAAGGGAGTGTTCAGCATGGGGTGTACATGCTCCCCCATATGGCAGGGCATGTGCATATTTGCTTACATTAGTGTACATGTGTAAACATGTTCCAGTATGCACGTGTGTCCTTTATTTGATTTACAAAGCCTGTTTGTGTGTGTGAGAGAGGGGGTGTTATACATCCATGAAATCAGTGGTCATTATCATTAAATCATATTTAACTGCATAGTTTGACATTTGGGGAATACGCTCATTTGCTGTCTTGCTAAGAGGTAAATGACAAGACTGATATTTTCATGTCTGCAGCCAAGCTACATGCAGTTTAGTTTAGCTTAGGATAAAGACTGGAAACAAGGGGAAAAGAGGTAGCCAAGCTTTGTCCCAAGGAAATTTACCCCCCAGCCCCTTTAAAGATCACTAATTACCACACTATTTGTATGTATATTGATTGGCCAGGCTAATCACTTGCTGGCCCCAGCTTCATACTTTGCGTGCAGACATGAGCATGATATGTTACACACCTATCCCTACACACAATCCTGCTCTGTGCACAGTGGAGGCCTGAGGTCCTGTATTTCAGCAGAAATGGAACAAAATGCAGTGCTTAAATAATCATCCCCTTTCCGCACACCTTTACAGCTACCTGGGGACTCATGCACACTAAGACATGGGGCTACTCATTTTGTGGCTATGTTGTTGACTAATAATCTGTTCACTTATTACTGTATGTTTATAGCAATGATTAACTAACCAGATATAAATGCAAGTCAGCAAAATGAGAATATCAAGCATTATCAGCTGATGTTAAATGAACCTTTGAGCTCTGTCTCATCCTCTCAACCTCAGAAAAACACACCACCACCTAAAACATAGAAAGGCCCACCCTTTCTGAATTTGCTCATGAGAAATCATTTTTCAAGTTACATGAAATGGGTTGTTGTTCAGCTACATCTCCAGGTGCTTTGTCACCAAAACTACAACTAAAACTTGTTTTGTCACAGTAATCCTGATTTGAAACAAATCTTGTTATGCAATTCAGTTTCTTATAATATAAAGACTGGGAGTACGTCTTAATTGCAGCAATCTATTTCAGATGGCCCTGTGGTCCTCAGGTTGTAGCTAACATGTGCAAACACTCTTAAGGAGTCTCTTACACAGTCTGTGCCAAACTGCTGGAAGTGTATCAGCTTCACTGTAAAGTGCTGGTTTAGGATCTGAAGCCTTGTTCGTTCCATGAACATACTGATGAGGTATCACTTTCATAATGTGGACAACTGTGAGCTCTGTGGAGCTGATTCCCTGTAGTAACCATGTGGGGAATAAGCTTCTCAACAGCATCCTCCGGAGGCACTAAAATCCTGAGAAGCCATGTCCCCAATTTGGGAAAGGATGATTTTTGGGTCAGTGGTAAGGTAAGAGTAAGTCGGAAATGTGCGTTTGCTGTGTGTGTGTGTGTGTGTGTGTGTTTGTGTGTGTGTTTGTGTGTGTGTGTGTGTGTGTGTGTGATATAGGATATGTCTGTGAGAGTGTGGGGAGAAAAAGAGAGCTGGCAGACCCACTTGTCTAAAATTGCTTCCAGCTGTTTAAAAAAAAAAAAAAAAAAAAAAAAAAGAGGAAATACCATTCTAGGAGAGATCCTCTGTGCCTGTGTTCAACATCATTGCCGTTGTTCATGTCTGCAGAGTTTAAGTTGAAACACCTGCTCAAACAGTCCTGTCAAGCTGAACAGGCAGTTTTAATGTGCTCATTATTGAAGTTTGTCTTTCATACAAAAATATTCTGAGTAGAGAGTTGTCATGTAACGGCCTTGGAACAGCACAATGGCAGTTTGAGGAAAAAACCACAAAGGTTTGCTTGTAGTTAACGTGCTGCTGTAGCCCTTCACACACATAATCTACAACTGCTGAGCCACTTCCTCACTACTGCTGCACAGAAAAGGCTTTAATATACAATCTCAGCTGGTCCAATGGATTTAACTGAGTGAATTAATACACAGCAATAACCTGGTGTCATTTCAAGCAGGAAAAGAGTATAAAGTAATCAATGCAAGCAGACTGAACCGAAAATAAAAGTTAAATGACTCACAACTTGCACATCAATCATCTAGCATACACACACATACAGTATGGTGATGTATGGAGCCAAATCAGGGCCAATAGTTTTGTAAATGAAAAACTAAAATTTGAAACTGAAAGTTCACGTTTTGAATCTGAATCTGAATAATGAAAAATATGAATGAATTCATGAATTCAAATTAAAAATAAGTGTTTCAGTTTAAATATAATTTTGATTTAATTCTGGAATTTCATTTAAATATATTACTTAGTTAAATTTTTCACTTTCATATATATTTTAATATCTGGTGTCTTATTTTTTTCAGTTGCAGATTTAATTTTTTCAGATCTCATTTTTTACAATTGCAAATATTTTTTTAAATTTTATTTATTTTTTTATTTTCAGTGAACATTAAAAACAAAATTCCATAAAATCTAAAACCTGTTCTACAGAGGACGATCCCTGTTTCTGCTGTCTTCCTTGCTCTTGTTGTCCCTGAGTGAGGTTCTGTGTGAGCGCATTTATAAAGCTCTGTGCAGCTGCAGCCACTGTCTCATTATAGTCAATCAATCACAGTCACAATAAAGGTAAAACTTGAGCTGGACACTGTAAGGAATGTAAAATTCATATTAGCGCAATGCTAGCCTTAAGCTTAATTTCCGGCTTTCCCCACTTAAAAAGGTCTTTTCCCTTTATGCATGTCCCTATGTTACAAAAATGACCCATCATTATAATATTTAGGATCATTTCCCAGATTATATATTCAGAAAGTAGTTAACATTTATTACCATTGCGCTGGCACAAGAAGGATTTCCTGCTATGCTGCGTTCACGGTGGAAGTGGTAAATGACAATTCGTGAAGCGTGGCTGGCAACAAGTGGCAGCTAGTCCGCATAGCTCATAGTTTTTGCAATATATTTGTATGTATTAGTATATTTTTTGTCGATTGATGTTTTTTATTCTACGTCGTCGTTTCATTTGACGATGGAGAAAATAATGTACACAAAGGATCCCATACCAGCTGAGCTGAAGAAGCAGTTCCGTGGATGCAAAGCCGGAGCTAAGCTAAAGGCTAGCAGATGGAAATATAAGATCTTTCTACCATCGATCCTCATTGGAAACATCAACTCCCTGGCTAACAAGTGAAATGAACTGGAGGCCCTTGTGAAGAAACAGCAAGCATATCGTGAGGGCAGTCTCATGTGTTTCACAGAGACCTGGTTAAACGACAAAACTCCCAACCACTGTGTGGATTTACGTGGCTTCACGGCAGTACAAGCGGACAGAGATGCCGGAGCAAGTGGAAAGAATAAATGTGGAGGGCTGGTTCTGCTTGTGAACAATAGATGGTGCAACCCCGGTCACATCACAGTGAAGAAGAAGATCTGTTGTTGGGATATTGAACTGTTGCCAATTGGTCTTAGACTGTACTATGCCTACCAAGGGAGTTCTCACACATCGTCGCCATTGTTGTTTACATTCAACCACAAGCAGAGCCTGCAGTCGCGTGTGACGTCATTCACAAGACTGTTGTGAGAGTACAGATCCAGCACCCTGATGCATTCATTTCAATATCAGGGGATTTTAACCATGTCACTCTCACCTCTCACCTGACTGGCTTCACTCAGTATGTTGATTGTCCCAGAAGGGAAAATAAGACATTGGATCTGTTGTATTCAAATGTCAAGGATGCTTCAGCTCTACCACAACTTGGCAGATCAGATCATAATCTGTTCTTCTTCAGCCTTCCTACAAGCCCTGTGTACTGAGGCAGGCTGCAACCACCTGCTCATTCAGGAACTGGACCCCGAAGGCCAGTGAGTCTCTAAAAGACTGAGTGCACAGAAAGGAATATCCTGTTGGAGTCATTGAAAATGATAAAAGCAAGGACCTTGGCCTTGATAGAATGGTTGAATGTACCATGGACTACATTAACTTCTGTAAGGACACTGTAATACCAGCAAGGACTGTACACTGCTTTCCAATCAACAAACCCTGGATCACCAGTAACATCAAGACCCTCCTCAATCAGAAAAAGGAGGCCTTCAGGGATTCAGAGAGGGAGAAGCTTAGGTGTGTGCAACATGAGCTGAAGAGGAGATTAAATCAGGCGAAGGAGGACTATAAAAAGAAAGTAGTGAGGAAGCTGCAGCACATCAACACCAGAGAGGTGTGGAAGGGGATGAGGACCATAAATGGGTATAAGGACAAGAACAGCCAGGCAACATTAGGTGATGTGGACAAGTCCAATGAGTTCAACCTGTTCTACAACAGGTTTGACACCGCCTCACCTGTTCTCCCTCCCACTGCTTCAGCTGCAGCTTCTTCTACGGCATCTCCTCCACAACCTGACACTGCAGCTGCAACTCCCTCCACACTGGGGTCAAATCTCCTGTCCTTTACAGCGGAGGAGGTGAGAGCGGAGCTCAAGAGGCTGCGATGGTGTGTGTCCAAGGCTGTTAAAGGACTGTGCAGCCCAGCTGGCTGAGCCTCTCTAGAGGATCTTCAACTTAAACTTTCAAACAGGGAGGGTTCTGGTCCTGTGTCTTGTTCCGGTACCTAAAGTAGGACAACTGGCTGATAATTGACTACAGACCGGCGACCCTTATATCACACATCATGAAGACCCTGGAGCGGCTGCTTCTCCACCTTCTGAGGACACAGGTTGAACATGCATTAGACCCCCTACAGTTCGCCTACAAAGAACATATTGGAGTGGATGATGCCAACCTTTACATGCTCCACCAGGCCCATTTTTACTTGAGCCAGGTAGTTACATAAGGATTATTTTCTTTGATTTCTCAAGTGCATTTAACACCATCCAACCCCCCATCCTTAAAGCCAAGCTGGAAAGGATGGAGGTGGATCCCTGCCTCACATCCTGGATTGTGGATTACCTGACAGACGACCACAGTACGGCAGGCTGGGTAACTGTTTCTCAGAGACAGTGTTGAGCAGCACTGTGGCTCCACAGGGGACTGTTCGGGCACCGTTCCTGTTCACCTTGTATATGGCGGACTTTATATACAACGCCACATCCAGAAATACTCAGATGACACAGCTATTGTGGCGTGTATCAGGAATGGGCAGGAAAAGGAGTAGGGGAGAGTGGGGTAAAGTGAGACATTTTTTACATTTGCTCCCCTCTAAGTGAGCTAAAACGATATATGAGTAAAATTTACACATTTTCCATTAATTCAGGGTGTTTCCTAGCGATGGAAATTATCAGAATGTATTCAGGACGAAGAGCAGAGAAAATATGATTGTTTTTAAAAAAGTGGTCTTGTGTCTCACTTTACCCCAGCTTAGGGGCAAACTGAGACAGACCAGAGAAATCAAGGGGGTAAAGTGAACCAGCTGAGGGTAAACTGATCCACTTACTTTTTCCACTCTGAAACTACCATAACAACACTTGTTGTAGCAGTTAGAATCATGACAGCTAGCTTGACAACCACACATTCCAGAACTAATGTCAGACTAGTAACAGAATCATGGGGATTGGTCAATTAAGCACATTTTTTCTGAACACTTGAAAGTAACTCTGAACAAAATCAAATACAACATAATATAATTAAAAATGTTTTAATTAACATTCAAATGACGGATAGAACCGGTCTGGGGGTCAGAACACAGGACCCTTAGAGACAGCTAGTGTCTGGGCGTCAGAGCAGAGGAAGGAATAAGAACCAGCTAGAACAGCCTTGGACTCAGAACACAGGACCAAACCCACCTGGATTAGAACATCAGCATACTGTCATACTCTAAAACGAGGCCTACTCTACATTCCAGCTCTGAGGGTTACAGGGGAAGATGAAGAATTGCTCTCTCTGTGTGGTTCCTCCAGGTCTTTTAGGTTGAGGCAGCTTCTTCACCACATCACTTTTAGGAACATGTGCCACATCATTTTCCTTGTGTGTGTTGGGTCTCTCCCACTCTTTCGTGTTTCCCTGGATTCTTCTGAGAAATTGTGCAAGTATTTCGTCATCCTCAACTTTCTCAACCATGCCAATGTAACGGACGCTCCTGTGTTTGGTTGCAAAGTTAACTATGGTGTTACAACCCGGCTCACACGGGAAAGGGAAGCAACACAAAACCCAGTTGGTATTAGGTATAAGGTTGTTTATTATAGCACAAATGGTGAAAATAATGGTTTTCATGGACAAAAACAAACCAAGGAACGGGGCCGGCGGATGCTGTCCAAATCAAAAACAGAATATAACAAAAGGAGGACTCTCTAGGAGCTAACAGGTGAAATCATTTACCTAACTCAAAGTAAAAGGAAAAACAATACTAACTACCAAGGCTGACTAAAAACCAAAAACACGCCGGGAACAGCACCCCTTCACCTAGTGTCTCTAACTAAATAAATACTACAAGAGGAGGAATCAGCAAAATCAGTATCACAGTAAATCCTAAACCTGACCCCACTTCCAGGCTTCAAAGATTACCATGGGTAAAACAAAACAAACAAAGCAGTCACAAAACCAGCTACGAATCTCTGCTATTTTACAAGCAATACAAATGTTCTCTCAACAAAGAGGCGAGCTGCCACTAACAGTCAGCTGCCTCAACTGACAGGCGAGCCGGAGTTTTATATCCGGGGTTCCTGATTGGGCGGCAGGGATTGGCCGGCTGCAACAAATGGCACCAATCAGGCCAGAGAGGGTGGAGCATCTGGGTGGACGCAGCAGGCAGCTCGGCAGGCAGCCTGGCAGACAGGGAAATTAAACAACAAAAATGGCCAGAGTGGCGGCCGTAACATATGGCAAAGTCACCCATGGACAGATCTGTGTTTCCTGGATCATTTCTCTCATCCTCAGAGCTCTCTTCGTCAGACACATTATCTAGTGGGACAGGGACATCACTCTCCTCAGAGCTGCTAACTACGATTTTCTTTTTGGTTTCTTTCTTTTTCGGTTTTCCCTTTTCTTTGCTATTTTGCTTTTTCCCTGCCAGTTTCTTTTGTCTTTCTTTATAAGCCTTTTCAATTGCCTGCTTCTCAGGAGTATCAGTTAGGATGGCTGTCTTCACACGCTTTCGTTTGATTTGTGTTCTGGGGGGACATTTGGGAAGTGGTAGGATTTCACGAGGAGACACATATCCAGGCGAGGCACAGTCATGTGGACCAAAAGCAGTGGATGGATTTGCATCAGCGAGTGAATTATCTGCAGCGGGTGGTTCATCTGCAGGGGGTGGACCATCCAAATCATCTGCAGGGGTTGCATCATCTGCAGAGGGTGGACCATCCAGATCATCTGCAGGGGCAGGCTGCAGCTCAGGGTTTGGCCGGTCTGACACCATAGATGGTGCAAAAGCTTCATCAGGGAAAATCTCTCAGTTATATGGGAAAATCCCAGTGGACCTAAATCCAGAGGTGATGTTGCGTGGTGTCACTGCTGATATGAAGGCCTCATTCACAAGTCCTGCAATCTGGTAGATGGAGACTGTTTTGCCAGGGTTAGTTCTCATCCACCCATCAAGAGCTCGGCTGTATTGGGTCTTGAATGGGCCAAACATGGTCACATCAAGAGGCTGCATGCGATGGGATGTGTGGGGTGGGAGGGTGAGCAGAACAATACCATTGCTCTTGGCTATTTCCACTGCCTTAAGTGAGATTTGAGCTTTAAGATTATCCAGGATTAGCAGCATGGGACGGTCAGGGGTGCAGTTAGTGTGGTGTATCAGGTGATCGAGGAACTCAGCCCAGGTGTCTTCATTTATCCATCCCGTTCTGGTGGAGGTACCTTTGGCTCCTGGAGGTGCTCTTATCATGAAGCAGTCCTTAAACCTAACTCTGGGGAAGACAAACATGGGAGGTGTGGCATTCCCAGCAGCATTTACTGCATACACCACAGTCACCAGTTCTCCTTTCTCAGCTGATGTGACAGAACCAACTTGCTTTTTTCCTTTCTCTGTCACAACCTGAATCAAATAGAAAGTTTAGAATCAATGGCAATCATAGGCTACTACTGGTCTAAAGGTACGTATTTCTTTTCAGTCCATTCATTTTTTCCAATTCACAGGTTCACAACATTACTAATAGCATTAGTTTCAGCATTCTGTCAATAGCTAGCTGGTCATTATCACAAGCCACTCAGTATCAGTCTGGTGCTCTCTAATGTATCATGTGTAGCTTACCTGCTGTGGCTTTTGTACTGTAAAGACGCCTGTTTCATCCACATTGTAGATCATGTGTGGAGGGAATGTATGCCTGTTAAAGATGAGAGGCAGAGGAAGAACCGTATCAAAATTAAAACCAAATCTTACAGGTAAAGCCTCCATAAAACATTTTCAAATAAAGAATTAATTCTGTCACCTGTCCATCACTGCAGCCAGATTGTCAAGGCTGTAGCCCTTCCCAGGGATGTTGCCTCTGGAGTTCAGACAGAGAGATGGCGACGTACTAGGAATCTGCCAAACCAATCTTCACCTAGAGTAGACAATTCATTATTATAAGAATTAGCTTTGTG
Organism: Seriola aureovittata; assembly: GCF_021018895.1. Lineage (NCBI taxonomy): Eukaryota > Metazoa > Chordata > Actinopteri > Carangiformes > Carangidae > Seriola > Seriola aureovittata. The sequence goes on along the minus strand of NC_079383.1, from coordinate 7,441,630 downwards.
GCAAGATCAGTTGGCCTTAGTTAACCTACAGAATCATGTGATCTCTTGCATACCCTAGCCTACCTGCAGACTGCGCCTTTGTCCAATTGGCAGGTACAGGGATATTGTTTTTCTCTGCGTATTCAAATGCCAGTTGACAGCACTTAACTGGAGGAAGGCCATGGAACTGTTCAGCTAGTTGTTTTAAGTGTTTGGCAAGCTCCTCCTCCATCTCATCTGTTAATATTCTCTTTGCCTCAGCTACTGCACCCCAGACTACTGATTTTACTTCCCCTTTCTCTTTTTTCTTTATGAATCGTAGGAGGCTTGATTGTCCATATTTCTCTCCCTTGCAGCTGCTCTGATGGACTTCTTTCCTTCCTTGACCTCAGAGGCTGCACTCTCCATCTCTTCAAGGGGTGTTTTGCCCCAGGTTGCCTTCCTGGTGTATTTCCTTGGCATAATGGCTTACATTGATTAAAAATAAAACATATGTAATGTAATATTACATTAAAATATGTTTAAGACTAAACTTAAATTGTGCCTCATGGTGGCATGGCATTTGTCTCACTTTACCCCACAGCATTTGTCTCACTTTACCCCACCACCACCATTTTAGAAAAAACAACCTCTCTTAGCAATTAAGACTAATCTTAAGCTAGCATCATCACATGGTTTTATATGTTGGTAATTCATCAACATGTATGACATAAGTTTTTCAACCTGAATCAATTTGCTTTGGCACAACAGTTGATTAAGTTGACAGCAAGAAAATTTACTTTTACACGCAAAAAATATATTTTTGTGAAAAAAACATGCTTACCACAGCACAATGAGGTCCTCTCCTTCATGGCCAATGGGAAATGGGAGGGGCTTGAAAACACAATGGTCACATGACCACAAATGTGTTCCGTTGCCTAGATACAAGGGGTGTCTCACATTACCCGATGTCTCACATTACCCCGTTCTCCCCTACAGGGATCTGACGATGGCCTTCAGTGAATGGAGTGACAAGAACTGCCTCCTTCTGAACACCTGCAAGACCAAGGAGATGGTCATGGACTTTCGTAGGTCTAGGCCGACCCTTCAGCCAGTCAACATTCGAGGGAAGGACATTGAGGTGGTGTACACTTATAAATACTCAGTGTGCACCTGGACAGTAAACTGGACTAGTCCCTGAACACAGATGCAATCTACCGCAAGGGGCAGAGCCAGCTGTTTTTCCTCAGGAGGCTCAGGTCCGCAGTGAAATGCTGCACATGTTTTATCAGTCAGTTGTGGCCAGCATGCTGTTTGCTGGGGCAGCAGCATGTCCGACACGAACACAAAGAGACTGGATAAGCTGGTAAAAAAGGCTGGGTCTGTGCTTGGAAACAATGAGCTGATGGACACATGAATTTCCCCTGGGGGGTAAATTAAGTATCTATCTATCTAGCTATCTATCTATTTATTTTATTGCTCTTTTTGTGATGTAAAGCACATAGACCATGTAGGCACTGTGAAAACTGATGAATCTAATGAACACTACAGATGTATGGGTTTGCACTTGATTTATTTATTCGTACAGATGTGACAGAGAATGTATGGGAGTCAAAGACAAATGGAACAAGTGCTAAAATCAAAGGTGAGACGAGCAACAGGTAACAAGTTGGTTAACTTCCTATGTCTCTGGTGGATACACAGGAAGTTAGTCTTATTACCCTCCTGTACAGATATTACACCAACCAACATTGTAAGTCAAAAGCAGAACTCCACACTCCTACGGGCAACACTGATGAAGGGAATGCTATCACAGCAGAAAAATAAATGTAACTCAAACACAATTTTATTCAAATAACAATTAAACACCAAGGATGCACATAGTGCTTTCTGAGAAGAAATGAACAATTACGCCATTTAGAAATGTGTTTGGAGATTATCACATAGTAAAACTTCTAACAAAAGAAAAGGTAAAACAAAACAAAAAAGGTGCATGTACTATTCTTGTTTGTATTTAAAATCCTGATACAAAAAATCCCTACATACATGGAATTCAAAAACCTTGGACATATTGTGTTGATTTACTCAACTGAGCAGAGATGTAAAGAATGCTCAGCGTCCAGAACATGCTGCCTGACTCAAGTCCAACTGAACAGCTCCATATATCCCAAGAAAAAAAGAACAGAAGATATTTCCTGAAAAGAGGCAGGTTGCTGATATAATCAAACACACATGTTGTGTGTGCTGCACCATGCCAGATACCAAGTACAGATGCATGACTGTTACACTAAGCTGAGACCATCCAGGACAAATGTTCTCTTTTTTCTGATCACTGGACCGGCTGTGATGTCTTATGATCACTCAGTGGAGGACAGAGTTCACCAACCCACCTGGTCCTATGTATGAATCTTCATCTGTGTACAGTGCTCACATGATCTCATCATTGGCCATTTGGGCCCAGATTGCAGCACCAGATGGATAAAACAAGGAGTTTAAAGACTGCGAACAAACATTTTCTAGCCGGTGAGATAAGAGGCAGGATGTTTTGACACATTCAGCTACTTCTAACCAAATGTCCATTTATACAACCAGCCTCAGTGGTCATAATATATTCATTTCCTCCAGTGTTAGTCAAAGATAGTCTTAGCAGCAAGGTCAGTTTGGGTCTATACAATGGCACATTTACTGTGATTAATATGATGAATTAATCACAGTAAATGTGTGAAATGGCCTAAAAGCCTAATTTAAAGAGTGATGATAATAATGATGGTACAAATGCAGCAAATGCTTGTGAGGGAGACAAAGTTTAATGATGTGCAGTCCTTAAATGTGTCCCAGGACACGTTTTATTCACACTGCTAAAAGAATGTGGCCACATGCGGCCCAGAACACCTCCAAATGTGGTCTGAGTGATTGAATCTCAAATGTGTCCTCAATGCATGTGGTAACACCTGTACTTAGAGCTGTCCACATGTGATCAGATGACCCGACACGGATGTTAATGGCAGGTCTGAACAGGGCTTTAGACTAAAACTAATCATGTCAAATCAGGTGCCTGTAAACACCATATAACCTCTGCTTGCTTCTACAAAGATCTGTTGCCATGTTGCTGCAAATATAGCTCTGTTGTGTGACTTTTTAATGGATGTCTAACCTAATATCCTCAGTGTGTCGTCCTGTTCACCTCTGAATAGATGGCATTCTTCAGTGTCTCACTGAGCCAATCCCTCATGTGAAGAAAAAGCAGTAGGAGGCAGTGGTACCCTTGAGTGGCACAATTAACCTGGTGAGTCTGCAGTTACGAGCAGGGATGTAAGCACTGGCCCCTTTTTTGGACTGGCGAAATGCTGCTTTCAGCAGAGTTAATGTGAATGGGGCAGTAGAGGAGGAGAGTGAAATGTGGTGGTGCAGACTGGTCAGTGGAAACCTCATCAGGGGTCTGTCAGACATAAGTCAGAGGCATGGCACAGCTGTTGAAAGGACTGCCATACACTGCCATCCAACTCCCCCACTTAGATTTACAGCTTACTCACCCTTGACAAACCAGCTGTGAGACACAGATTGTGTGAAGCAGGGTTTGAGTTCACTCTGTAACGTCGATGCAGCGGACAAGACCTCTCAATGAAAGAAATTCTGAAACTTGTACTGTGAGCTGATGCACAGGGCAGTGCACATACTGAGCTAAATTTTAAACTGTCTCCATTGACCTCCCTCTGAGAGACAGAGTGGAATTTCCTACCCAGTGAGTGCCATGCTTGTTGAATCAAATTCTGCTCAATTACTTTCTCCTATAAGTGCACCATGACACGGGTGAAAATATACAGTACTGCAGGGCTCGTAGGAGTGGAGGAAGACGGGATTCATATTGACAATCTCCAGCAGAGTGTCTGGGGCTGATAACACCCATAACCCCCCAGTGTGTCAAATTTTTCAAGGTTTCCCAGGGTCTGGACATAAAAACATCTTCCCAAGGCAATCATACCGGCTTGATTTTTATGCCATAGTATACTCTGACTATAAAATCTGCATGTCCTCTCTCTCTTCTAGACTGCTACATTGCTACACAAGCAGCAGTGTATTTGGATTTTATTGATGATGATTAGGTGTTTTTCTTTTCCGCTAGCCAATCTTATGGCTCCTGCCTGCAGCAAATGACACAAGCAATAGGGTGTTAATGTCTTTTCATAATGGTGGATTCCTTCTCTCTACATATTAAGATTAGGTTTATTATTATTGCTCTCACAGGTGCAATGTCATCATAAAAATTTCCCCAATGGCTGAGCACAGAGTTTCACTGCATTGTGGGTGAACCTCAAACAGTTTGCCTTAAGGGAAGATAAAAATAATTGAAGAGCAACCTGTTGTTTTATGATGCTTTTCATACTTTCATACTCTTTTTCCAAACTTGGATGACTCTCAGTTGTTACTAATACATCTTGCACTGAACACACACATATAAACTGTGGCTGGATAGTGGCAGCAGTTTGTTGGTTCATTAGATCTAATAATTTCTTCTGGTCTTCTGAATCATTACTTGGTGATTCTGTTGAAAATGCACTTTACAAAGTTTGGTAATGTTGTTGTAAAAAAAAAAACAAAGATGAAAGGAGGTGACCAGATTGAAAAGAAAAATCTCCCCCTGCTTTGTAAAATTCAACATTTTCTCTCACTGAGGTTCAGCGTCATAGTGCTTATTTTCTAGCCAGATGAGAGCTGACAAAGATCAGCACTTCATCACTTGTCTTAAAGGTGCTTCAGAAAATCCCCCTCTCAGGACGAACGTGTGACTCTTCCAAAAGGTTAACTTGAAATACAGCAATCCTGGACAGGAAGAGGTGCAGTGTGAAACTATTGCTCAACTACATTAAATCTATTTTTGACAGAAAAAGTTAGTTTCACTATTGACTAATCTGTCAATCAGTGAATAGTGCCAGATTTAAAGGAAATTCATGCCTTGGATATCCCCAAAACAGATGGTTTAACACTTTCAGAAATAGGCTTATTCGCTTTCTTGCTGTGTGTGATGAGAAGATTGATACCACTAAATATGAAGCTTGTTTGGCTTAGTTTAGCAGCGAGTCTGACATATTAAACCATCAAGATACAATGTTTTAATCAGTGAGTCTTAATGGATTTTGTTGCATTCGGACCACGAATGGATTATAACACAATGAGACCTGTTAGTAATCCATCTTCGGAGCCAACCAGTTGTTTCCAGTCTTTGTGCTAATCATGTTAACTGGCTGCTGGCTGTAGTTCCATATTTACTGTGTTTCCATCAACCTGTCTTCTTCTTCAGTGTTTCGATGAAGATTTCTGGAGAACTTTGGGTAAAGTAAAGTTCTGTATATGGTGATGTTAATGCTGCTGTATGGATGTTAGACGCTTGCCTCTTCTGTTACAGTCTTTCCTGCCACATAAGGTCATGTTCAGTTATTTTCAATATTTGTGTTTCCTCTTCTATTTTGGTCACTTGCTTCGTTTCAGATCCACTTCCTGTCAAGTTTCCCGCCTGTGTGATTGCCTGCCTCAACCTAATGTGTTGCACCTGTGTCTCATTGTCTTCCCTCTCCTAGTGGATTTAGTCTGTGTCTTCCCTTCTTTCTGTGCCAGATCTTCTTTGCCTTAGTGTGAGAGTTCCAGCATTTTTCTATTGTGTTCCTAGTGTGCTTCTTTGCTTTTGTTTATTACACTGTAATAAGTTTCTGTAGTTTTCACAGCATTATTAGGCTACTGTATAATGAACAAATGCTTACTGTAGAACCTGTACACAACATGTAGCTGTAGATCTCCAATGCATCATGGTCAAAATTTATTGGTGGGTGAATTCTACAGTAAAAATATTTTTCATGTTAATCACAATACATTAATTTTGAGTGGGATTTTTTTCAGCAGCAGAAACCATAATTTGTCTTTGGTGACATACATTTTGGCCTCATTTTCAACTCAGATGTTTGTTATCAGGCAGACAGAGGAGGACCCGACATCTCTACAATCTTCCAAACATGTTATACAATTGATGGGAGTATAATGGTTATGCTGGACAGCTGCCTTTCTCCACACAATTTTGTTGTAAGACCTTCTGTTTAGTGCCTAGGTATTATCAAATGTAAAATGTTGAAAGTTAAATGAAATGATAAATAAATGAATATTTTCTGATGAAGAGTGTCCTCATTTTATAATATGTAATTATTTTACAATTCTTAATTAAAATGAATGCAAAAATGCCTGTTTCAGTAGTCTAATATTTACTGTGATAAACAATACAGCACCCTATTACTGTGATGACAATTACAGTACTGTAATTATTACTGTAATAAAAATTACAGTATTTTATAGGTGGTTAAATTTACAGTAAGCATACTGTAGCATTAACGCCATAATTTAGACTTTGCTCTCATTGAAATGGGGCAGCAGTCCTCTTGGGAGGACAACAATGAATTATTTCATTGATAAATTTATCAATCTCATATCAGAAGCCATGACTTCTCAATTCAATGGATCTCTAGTCTCTATGTCAAAAAAATACGACAGGACAACAACTGGATGTAAATAAATAAGTTTATTAACTAAAATACTATCTACAGAGTAAATGCAAGGTATAATCATAAAGATGAAAATAATAATGAAATGAGCTGTGTGATGAGTTGGCAATGGTGGGAGAGAATATGTTATGGCTATACACTATGGCTATACAGCTAATGATACTACATCTACGAATGAGATTTGACAAATGAAATATTACTATATGTCGACATCAACCCAGTCATGAGCAGAGTGTTAAGACCGGCCTACTGTGAGTTGCGCTGTAGCTGAAGACCCTTGGCTGGAACCCAGGTTGCTGTGGTTGCAATGGTAACCCTGGAGATGCGGGATCTAGGTGGATTCTCCTGGAGGCCGTATCCCGTTATCACGGTGATGGATTCTGCCGGTGTCTCAGCAGTTCAGCTCTGGTGGAGTTTGCCAGGAGACTTTCTGTCTCGGGCTCTCTTGATTTCTGGTCGGCTTCACTGCAGGCAGTTGTGGTCAGATGAGTTATCTGCTGGCGTCTTTTGCGGGTTGATGCAAAATAAACTCTAAGGCACTTCACTTTGGCTGGATAACTTTAGAGGAGACTGGCGTTGAACAGATGACTCAAAACTGTCAAAAATCTTCAAAAAGGAAAACTTGATAATTGAAAGTTACAAAATTATTCAGAGGCACTTCTGTTGTTTTGTTTTAGTTCGTCTTGACTTGCCTGCCGATTTGGATTACTTTGCCTGTTTGACTGATTATCTGTGTACTGACCTGTGACTGATTAAGACCCTTGAACTTTTTCCTGCCTGAAGTCTGCTTTGTGGGCCCATTATTAGTTTGTGCCTGATATCTTTGACATGGATTCCCTGTATCACTGCTGATCCTATGTCCCATGGTAGCTGTAGAAAGAAGCCTTTGCACTCTGCTTCAGATACCATTGCTGATAGTTTTATGGGTGTTATTGTTTGAAAATTAACCTTCTTTTTTCTCGTAGTGTTTTGGCCACTACTATTTATGTTATGAATACATTATGCTAACTTTTCCATTAATGGGAGAGATTGTTGTGTACAGACATTGTCTTCCTCCAAAAGGCTGCTGATTATAGAAATAAAAACAGGGCAGAATTCAAACTCATACTTTTTGTAAGTAATGATTGAGTTGATGCTTACTTAAAAAAAACATATAGCAAGATTTTAATCTGTGTTTGTCGCAGGGGTTGAACAGGGTTGGACTTACACTTCAACAATCTACTAGATAAGGAATTTGACCAAACTTTTGCAGACAATTTTATAATATTAACCTATAGCGTGATGTTAGCTTGAAGGCCAAGGGCGTTTCATTCATATTACATTATTTTATGGCTTACAGGTCACAGCTAGCTGATGAAATATTTCTCCTCTGTGGGGGTGTAAGCTACTGTCAGTCTCTCTGTCCTGCTCTGTTGCATATCTTTAGGTCTACACCACATACTGAAGGAATAGTGAAGGGGAAAATACATACCCCACTCTTCAACATGGAAAGGGCCCTAAAAAGTTTTTTTTTTTTTCTGGGGTGTAACTTGTCATGTATCCACCAAACGTGTGTTTGTACACATAGTACTAAAAGTACCATATCAAAATGTCTCTCTATTAACATCTTACGACATTTTTATTATATTTATACAGCAGTCATATTGTATATGTAAAGAGGACTTGCTAATCAGAAGCTCCTCTAACAGTTACCTGTATAAATACATATTGCAGTGGAAATATTCACAGTCCTGCTGCAACTTTTTATCCACCCAAGAGCTGACAGAGCTCTGCTCCTCTGAGGCCAGATGTTTGGCCTTGCTGCTTTAGGCTGCATGTTGTGGAGTGAAAGGAAGAAGCTGTAGGAGCCTGAGAACTGCAGCTGATGCCTGTGCACAGTATGAAGGAGGACATGTTTTGAAAATGACCTATAATCCAGTCCAAGCTCTCCACTTCCTCCCTGATGGGAATCCCTCACCGAAATACGTTGTTTTAATTCTGGACAGCATGCTGAAGCACATTTCATACACATCCCACTCCATCCACAGTCAGCAACCTGCTCCACAGTCCATGTAAGGCTGTCATTACTGAGCCAGGTGCCCTGGTTCAAAGGAGAACATGCATTCTCAGAATGGCTGTCTCCTGTAGGGGGCAAACCACAGGTTTTTACAATAACTAGCTTTACCCACTGAGCTGCACAGGAGCTGGGTGCTCTCATTATACTGTATTACTGTGATTAGACTGTATATACTGTATATACCAAATCAAAAATGAATGGAAGAACAGAAGGCCCTGAACTTTATTACGGTTGAAATGAGATAGAAGCGGCACCCTGAGCAGAAAGAAGGCTTTATATTCCGGCAGCTCTAAATATCCTTACTCTCCCAGAATTCAGTGTTCTTGCAAATATTACAGTCATTCATTCACACTTTACAAATTTATATTTTTGATACAAAGCTGCAATCCAGTGGTGAATTTAGAAAGGGGTGACATGGGCACCCACCATATCTTGTCAGGGGTGGCATGGGCCCTTCTATCGCTCATTTGTAAATGATGTCAATGACATCATGTCACTGTGGGTGTCAGAGCAGGTGCCCTTTCTAGTTTCTGCAGGGTTCTGCTTGCTGAGAAGGCCTCCTCTCTCACTCTCAGAGGTAGTGGTAGATGGGAAGGGTGGTGTAGTTTGACCACCGGTAACACCACTTGAGCAGGGAATCTATCAAATAGCGCACTTCTTTCTCTGTACAGTACTCACACCAGGAATAGCTACCAAATAAACTAGAATTCATTCATAATCCTGTGAATACAGACCTGTAGTTTCACATACATCCTTTTTCAGGGTTGTGTGAAATCATTAAGAATAATAAACTAGTCTACACACCACCACAAGTGTGTCTTGTTTATATAGGTGTATATATATACATATATATATATATATATATATATATATATATACACATATATATATATATACACACACATATATATATATATATACATACATATATATATATATATATATATATATATATATATATATATATATATAAATATCAGTAGAAAGTTTGAAATTGCTTAGGTGCAGTACAGCACTGATTTCATATACAGTATTTTCATATTATGGGTCCATCATTTTCAGCTCCAGTTTCCTATTAAGAACTAAGTAACTTAGCACTGTTAAAAGAGAAAATACAGACATTTTTGAGCTATAAAGTTGTGTAGTGTTTATAAATAGCTGTTGAAAGAACTGCTCCATTTAAATTAAATAATCGTTATTATTACATATATGTCTACTTGTATGGTTTTCATGTACAGCTGAGCAATGACACAGTAAAAGACTCTGTGGTAACAGTGTCATTAGAAATAATTATGTCTTTTCAGGAAACTTCCTATGAATTTTCTTTTTCTTATCAGTGCATTTCTGTAATTATGGAACATGTAAAATAAAGTGTTGACCTGACAAAAGTCAGCATTAGATAAAAGTTTGAGGACATCACTAGCCAGAATAATGATGATGATGTTAGTAAATGAATCTTGGGACTGAATTGATACAGCGACTGAACCAGAGCATGTATCAGTGCAGTACACACTAGTGCAGACATTTGTTAACATGTATAATAACATATATGAACATATTTAAAATAGGTATCACAGCAAGAAGCCACTGAATGTCAGGTGGAACTTCTAAGCATCAAACCTTTTTGGTTAAATTCTGTGTCTGCTTACTCCACTGGACACAGATTAAAACTCATAGTGTTCATTAATATTTTTTCTCCCTGCAGCACATTTATTTGAAAAAGTAGTGCACAGCTAAAGCTTTCACCTGCGATGGCTCCATCTGGGTGCTGAATGATGAGTGGGTGGAGAGAGAGAGAAAGAGAGAGGAGTGTTCAAGGTGACCAGAGTGCCCCCCACCTCCCCACCCCCGCCCCCAACTCCCACCCCAGTTCTGTAACAGAGACAGATTGCAGTAGGAGGGACATGTCTCATTTCTGAGTGTAAGTAACACTGAAACAGATGACAGCATGATCTCCATCAAAGACGCTGTCAGGGATGGACAGATACAGAAAGAGACACATTGCCAAAGATTCAAATGTAACAATGCACACACACACACACACACACACACACACACACACAAACACATCCTCTGCTATGAGCAGCCAAAATTTCTGCTGTAAAAAATAGGTCTGTTTAGTTCTGACATTTGGAGGAGAGTTAGCTTGACAACTTTAACTTTTATTAGTATTGCCAAGTCTTCAGCAGCTCCTGCCCCCCCTATTACGGTGGGGTCTAGCTAGTATTTCTAGGTCCAATTGTGGTGGTGGCAAATGGCCAGACTGACGAAACTCACAGCTACAGCTAGTCCTGAAAGCTCAGCACTCAACATTTGGAATCATAAAGTAGGTGTGGGTGACACTGTAAAATCTGGATTCAATCTGAAGTAGCAACAGGGCCAGCATCACATTTCTTAATGTTAAAATCAGCTGATGTAGTATCCTGTAAATTAGTCAGGACACGTTTTAATGGCAAATTACAAAATATTCATGAGTTCAGGATGTGATCTAACACTTTTTTGGGTATTGATCCTAGGTATTGATAATGATTTCAATGAGTGTTGGCCAGAAATTAACAACCCTATATTGTACTGGTATTTTGGATATTGATACAAAGCGAGTTTACACTGTGGTTTGTTTACACTGGAAACAACCACAAGCTGCACTTTCAGACATGTAAATGAAGCATTAGCCTACAACATTAAACAGTGTCACAAAGTCACTCAGTAATCTGTGACAGGTTTAGCTTTTGATCGCTTGCTGCCCTCCACCCTTCCCTGCACATTGAACTACAGCTTGTATGCTGAAGGAGACCGACTGGGAGCTTCAAGACTCAACAGATTAGTCCATGTGCCAGAGTGAGACAGTGGACTCAGTGTTTGTTAGCCTGTTAGCTTGTTAACCTGTGGATAACACTCCTGATTCCTGCTGCCATTTCCTGCTGCAGTTTAGTTACACAACAGTTACACAACTTTGAAACAAACAAACACTTCTTACTATTTTTAATATGGAGACTTCACGATTAAAGAACACAAACCAGTTTCAATCCAAAATATCAGCAACTGTCTCAAGATCAAAATGGTCTATGTTTGGATGTTTGTGAGTATGCAACCCTTTCTGACCTTCCAGTAACCCACCACATTGGCACCATAGATTGTACATAAAAATGGATTTGGGTTGCGGTGCTGAAAAAATGAAGCCAATGCGGAAGTGACTTTAAGTACAATGCCACTGAGGGCCGCTAGGGGCTGGCCCCAAAGAACTCTCGCTCCAATACACACTCATTATGGTGTCATTGGCTAAATGAAAAGAGCAAAAGGGGGTCGTCCCTTATTATTCACATAAAAGGTGGCAACCCTACAGGTACAGGTGAACTTCACTGTCACAAGACAAGTTTACATAATAACTTGCTGCATTTTATTTGTGTCTGCAGCAAGCGAGCACCGAGCAAGCAAACACATATTCCACACCGCGAAACAGGTCCGGGAGAAGGTCTGAAACAGGACTTCAAAAAAATAAAGGACCACAACAACCGGAGTGGCAAGGGTTGCCATCCGCCACGTATAATACGGGATCGTCCCATATTTGAAAATAAAATGCTGGTTCCTGTATTGAATATATACGGGACGCAATTTGTCCCATATTTTCGTTCATGTTATGAGTGCTGTGAGTAATGTAATGTCAAGTGATAATTTTGCATAATCTTCCCGGGACTTTATGTTGTGGTGGAAACGCAGACAACAATGGGCCACAGGAACCTTTTAGTTCCTGAGGAAAAGTTAAAAGTTCCAGGTACTTTTTTGGTCGAAACGTGGCTTTAGTGTCCTCAGGGACACAGGTCAGATCCACCCTCGCTACCCCCAGCACCACCCTCTCATTCAAATATGGTTTCTTCTGGTTCCAAAAAACCAAGATGGTGATGTCCATTAAGCCAAACTCGAGGCTTCAAAATGGCAGTTAACAAACTATTGGGTGATGTCACAGAATGTTGCCACTTGACTGGCACCCATGTAGGGTTGGGGGCACCAGCAAGTGAAATTATGATGTTCCCACTTTGAGCATCTCCCCTGTACGTGGCTAAAATGGCTCACTACCCACTCAAGTGAATTGTTAAAGAACCAATCAGATAATCCAGTTCCATCTGACTTCTTTTTTAAGTATATTTTTTGGGCTTTTATGCCTTTAATGGACAGCACAGTGGAGAGCGACAGGAAACAGGGAGGCAGAGAGAGGGGGAATGACATGCAGCGAAGGGCCGTCCGATGCAGGATTCGAACCGGGGCCGACTGCAGCGAGGACTGTAGCCTCTACACATGGGGCGCCTGCTTAAACCACTACGCTACACGACGCCCCTCCATCTGACTTCTGAACGCATGGATGGTTATTAGCCATTGATTCCAGCAGCCACAGGTTTCTAGTCATAACTTTAGATAAAGCTCTAAGCACCCATGTGCTGCGGGCCATTACTGGGTCTGATAGCTAATAATGCAGATTTCCACGTGCAGCATTGATAATGTTATAGCAAACTAATGCCAGCAGCTGTTTGACTCGGCAGCAGGCCACACTGGATTCATTACAACAGAATGGGAGCAATTGAGCATTGTTACTGTCAAATATCACTGTTTGCTTTTGGAATAGGGATTAATGATGAGGATGAACTCCGGCCTCCACCAAGTGAACACACAGCAAAGTAAACGCACACTGACATGTCCCAACACCCTGATTACATAGATATTGATTATATTGCATATTGTTGAAATTAGTTCCTGCACTTGGGAGAAAGTAAGAAACCAAAGAGAAAAGCAGTAGGATGAAAAACCTGCTGAGGATCTTTTTAACACTGTCACCTTTCACCAACATTAACACTGATTATCTGCAGTTTGCCTACCTTCTGTTTATTGTCATCTCATATTCTTCTGTTCGGAAATAAGGAAACTATGACAGTATAAACTCTAGGCCTCAATCTGCATGCAGACACTGTCTGTTGATCGTTTGTTCATCTCCTGGACAACTTTGAGCTTCACAATATTCAATACATAGATAATGTAATATTGGCAAATATCTCTGGCTGTCTGTTTCAGACAAGTGTGACCTTTCAAATGAATACATCTTATCATGAAAACATTTTTAATAGATTTGTTTGAACTTGTGCTGCATCCTCGCTGAATACAAACAACAGTGCTCCCTTTGGTTGAATTTATTTGCTGTGGCATTTTGATGGATCCTGCTTCAAGCCATGAGCTGCTCATCAGAGACTGTTGACCTCCACAACGCAAACAGAGAATAAAAGTCTGCTCTCCCACCTGTGGTCAACAATCATCACAAACCTGTCTGGAGTTACATGATGGAAAATTGACGGTGTGAAATGTACTGCAAAAACACATGGTTCAGTCTGACATGTTCACCTGCTGTCATGCAGCTCCTCTATATACCTGAAATCTACCAACAACCTTGTTAAAAAATTTTATCTGTTGAAATGTCATGTTAAAACATTTTTGTTGCTGCCAGGTTGCTCTCTGACACACACATGCACCTAAACTTTGTGCATCTTTGTGTTTATCTATGTAATGTAATCATCTATGTAATGTGTGTGTATGTACCATATGGTTGTGTGTACGACCCCTGTCCTCTAGGACATGGTGCTTGATGTTATTGTGCTCATATCTTGTACATATGGACCATATGATCTCAGTAGCAACATTTTCCCCTTTCGGGATCTGACAACCTTAACCATAAACATAGTCCCTGAAAACCTGGCTTCAGTATTCTTCTATAACATTAAATATTCATTATTAAATAAGCAACAATCATATTTTAACACTAGAACCGCCAAGACGGTCTGATGGACCGTTTGAGTTTTTATTATGTAAATAACTTTGTTTAAATAAAAACTACAGGTCTCTCACTCCATGACTTGTCCTAAATATATGTTTTTGATGTTTTCTGAAGCCGTCTTGTATTTGAAGATAATGTTGGGACTCAATCATTCAATAGACCAAATGTTTCTTTGCTCCACTGGACAAAGGAACTCACACTCCACAGTTCCTCACCGTTCACACCTGGGGACGACCCTTCCCCCCACGGACCCTTCTGGCCAGCCAGTGTGGGTCAGCATGTGACATGTGACCCCCAAGGGTGTCACCAAACAAAACCAGTCTTCTAGACCTCTTCTCTCTCTCTTCTTTTCTTGGCTTGCTCTGGAGAGCAGCTCCTGCTCTCTCCTCTTGGTTCTTCAAAGGGCAACAAGGCCCCAGCCCAGGTCAGCTCTGCTACCTGAGAAACCAGCTCTCTTGCCGACCTGCCACCAGCAGCCTGCAAGCACTCTTCTCCTCAACAGCAGCGACCTGCTTCGGATTAACTGTGAGTGAACCAAATCCTCTTCAGAATCAGCAGCTACGACACAAGGCCAGCTGATTTCCAAGCAACAGGAGTCGTAGCAGAGTTAGCATGGAACAGCTAACTCTGTGAGGAGAATTAAGGAGATAACAGCAAGCAACACAGCCAGACAGGACTTTACTCCACCAGGAAGCATCCCAACTCACTGGACTTTACACCAACACTGGAAAGGACCTCTGGGTAACGTTAACTGACTGGGCCTAACCTTTCCCAGCACAGCACAGCTAAGCAGGAGAAGTCTTAACTTTGTTAATGCACTTGTTGATTGATGTCTTGTTGTTGTAATGTTTGCTTAGGTTGTGGTCAGTCATACAGTTAATCGAGTACTCGTATGCTCACACACATAGCAGTACGTTTCAGTCCTAGAACCTGCATGAAGCTAACCTTCCCCCTCTAACCTGGTACCTTTAGATTACATGAGCTAGACTAACAAAGAAACTCACACCTTCCCTCCCACACACACCAGGTGGTCTCAGCGGCCATTTTGAGTAGTTTCTTTGTTTACCGCCATCTTTTGTAGTCTTCTTTGTTCAGGTCATGTGGTCACCGTGACCACTTTGAATCGGCCATCTTGCCTTTGTCTGTGTCCCCACAAACACCAACACATACACCTACACACACACACACACACACACACACACACACACACACACACACACACACACACACACACACCTGTATATACTAGATTAGACATTGTGTTTTACTCTGCTGCATTGTAAATAAATGTCTTTGAGTAACTACTGGTGTTTAATGTTGCACAAGCGTGAATATTGCCAACCTCTGCTTTGTAGAATTTCAATCCTTCAACTGTAACTTACTGTTGATTTGGTAATTTGGTTACAGTTAGTAAGCTAATGGTTAATCAGAGTTCCAGATTAATGGTAATAAATTGAGACAAAAACCATAGTGGCTATTTTGCCTATAAGTTTAGGCTGTTGCCCAGTGAACTTTAATTAATTTTGAAGTTATTTTTTAATATTAATATTTTCTTAATTTATGATAGCCAATAAATTGATAAACAACCAAAATCCAACATATTTGGTGTCCAGCTCATGAGGTAGAGCTCAGACCCAACAATAAAATGCTGTGTCCAAACCAGTTGTAGCCTACAAGTGGATTGGAAAA
The DNA here is from genome assembly GCF_021018895.1 of Seriola aureovittata. Lineage (NCBI taxonomy): Eukaryota > Metazoa > Chordata > Actinopteri > Carangiformes > Carangidae > Seriola > Seriola aureovittata. The sequence goes on along the minus strand of NC_079383.1, from coordinate 7,425,567 downwards.
GTTTATCAAGTAGCAATAGACTGACAAGCTCTGTCTGCTGGGAAAAAATGCAGAAGACAGCAGTACGGCGCTCTGGTCATTTACTTGGTAGTGTGCATATCATTAAGGCTTAATTGAAACCGCAGTGGTGTGAGTTCGAGTCTGACCTCTGGCCCTTTGCTGCATGTCATCCTCTCTCCCTGCCTTTCTTCTCTAATCCTAAATGTAAATCAGCATTAGGATATTTTTGTAATTTTGGGTTATGAGCAAGAATATATATATATATATATATATATATATATGTATATATATATATATATATATATAAACACTGTTGGGCATAAAGTTGGAATAAAATATTTTTTACCTCTTTACATGAAATGATTGCGACAATGTGATTTATTACATTTCACCTGGGTAATTGAGACACATAATGTAATCATCACCTGGTCAAAAGTGATTACTGATGCATTTAAATAGGGGTAAACCGAGGATTGTGTCTGAAAACAAAATTATTCCAACTTTATGGGCAACAGTGTATATATGTATACATATACATACATTTCTAAATCCATAGGGATTAATATGGAGTTGGTCCCCCCTTTGCAGCTATAACAGCTTCCACTCTTCTGGGAAGGCTTTCTACAAGAATTTGGAGATTTCTGGAATCATCCAGAAGAGCATTTGTGAGGTCAGACACTAATGCTGGACAAGAGGGCCTGGCTTGCAATCTCCATTCTAGTTCATCCCAAAGGTGTTCGATGGGGTTGAGCTCAGGGCTCTGTCAGGTTCTTACACACCAAACTCACCCAACCATGCTTTTACGGATCTTGCTTTGTGCACTGGGGCACAGTCATTCTGGAACAGAAAAGGGCCCTCCCCCTACTGTTCCCACAAAGTTGGAAGCATAGAATTGTCCAAAATGTCTTGGTAAACTGAAGTATTAGAGTCCCATAACTGGAACTAAGTGGCCTAGGCCAACCTCTGAAAAATAACCTCATAGCATTATCCCTCCTCCACCAAACTTTACAGGTGGCACAATGCAGTCAGGCAGGTAACGTTCTCCTGGCATTTGCCAAACCCAGACTTGTCCATCAGACTGCCAGATAGAGAAGCGTGATAAGTCACTCCACAGAACACATTTCCCTGCTCCAGAGTCCAGTGGCGGCGTGCTTTACACCACTCCATCCGATGCTTGGCATTGTGCTTGCTGATGTAAAGCTTGCATGCAGCTATCCGGCCATGGAAACCCATACCATGAAGCTCCCGGCGCAGTTTTGTGCTGATGTTAATGCCAGAGGAGGTTTGGAAATCTGCAGTTATTGAGTCAGCAGAACGTTGCCGACTTGTACGCACTATGCGCCTCAGCACATGGCGACCCCATTCTGTAACTTAACGTGGTCTGCCACTTCGTGGCTGAGTTTCTGTGGTTCCTAAACGCTTTTTAGCGTACATACCTGACCTGGCATCAGTCACAAGCCATTAAAGAAGTTAATTGTAAGGACATACAGAGTTATGGACCCAAAATTGACACTTTGTTACTCTTCCCACCATCAAACCATCAAAGGACCCTTTTCTCACAAACGGACCATGCTTTTAGCATGCCAGAGGAACACAGAATCAGATCAAGGGTCAAAGGGTCAGCTCCAGAGGATCAACGAATGGACACCATGTAACTGGAGAAAATAGGCAAAATCTCCAGTTTGTAACAATAAGACTCTGTCTAATGATATTTGATTGTTTCTTATATAGGACAAGTAACACCAAAAGGACTGATTATCACTAAGGTGTCCCTCTCTAGATAAGAGTCATAAACTACAACCCACATTCCAATCCTGAGAGGTGACCAGCAGAACACTCTTCACAGACACAGATCTGAGGAAGAATATACACTGTTGCCCATAAAGTTGGAATAATTTTGTTTTCAGACATAATCCTCTGTTTATTCCTATTTAAATGCATCAGTAATCACTTTGGAAGAGATTGACTACCAAAGTTTTGAGAAGATATACACTTTATCTGTCAAGAATAAATCACATTATTACAATCATTTCATGGAAAGAGGTAAAAAATATTTTGTTCCAACTTTATGAGCAACAGTGTATAATAAAATATCTAACTGTTCTGTAACTCACGATATGTTACTATGTAATACTTCAATCCCTAACTTCTATCCTATAAAATGTTTGAAATATAACATTTCGACATCAAGACAATGTCCTTCATGTGACCATACTGTCAGCATACAAGGTATCACAAACTACATGACATCCAGAATGTCCATATTATTATTATTACAGTCAAAGAACTGCTGTGTAATCCACATTTATAGACTATTAGCTTTAAGGAAATGTTTCTATTGTTATTTGATCAGCTAACCACTTGTATTATAATTAATTCCAGATTTGAAGGATGTAATATGAAATGGTCTATGGTCATGGTGGAAGATGGATTTGTGCGAGTTTATAGGTAAACTCTATAATTAAACTTCAAAAGTTTTGTGGGAAATTACTCTCTTCTCCAAGTTGATGATGACAGATGACGCCCCTGAAACATGCGCCAGCCCCCAAGGTATAAAACAGTCGTGGTCATTTCACACATGGCTGAAAACTTTGCTCAAAGCTCAAAGTCCCGGCTCAAAGCTGGCTCTGTAGCTATGTAAACTCTTAGCTCTAAGCTGCTGGTCACAAACTCATGGCTCTTAGCCATTTTTGCACATGATCATTTTGTCCACGTACTTTATTCTTTCTTTGTCATAGGCTCCAAGTAACATTCTTTTTGTCTACATGCGCGATCTTTTATTTTTATAAGCCAAGTCAAGACCAACTGAACCAAAACAACAGAAGTGCCTCAGAGTAATTTTGTAACTTTTAATTATTATCAAGTTTTCCTCTTTGAAGATTTTTGACAGTTTAGAGTCATCTGGTCAACACCAGTCTCCTCTAAAGTTATCTAGCCAAAGTGAAGTGCCTTAGAGTTTATTTCGCATCAACCCGCAAAAGGCACCGGCAGATAACACCTCTGTATGACCGCCTGCAGAGAAGTCAACCAGAAATCAAGAGCACCCGAGACAGAAAGTCTCCTGGCAAACTCCACCAGAGCTGAAACGCTGAGACACCGGCAGAATCCGTCACAGTGATAATGGGACACGGCCTCCAGGAGAATCCACTATGTCTCCAGGGTTACTACGGCAACCACAGCCACCTGGGTTCCAGCCAAGGGTCTCCAGCTACAGCGCAACTCACAGTAGGCCGGTCTTAACACTCCACTAATGGGTTGATGTCTAAATATAGTAATATTTAATTACCAAATCTCATTTGTAGAGATAGTATCATTAGCTGTATAGCCACAGTGTATAGCCATAACATATTCTCTCCCACAATTGCCAACTCATCAACCAGCTCATTTCATTATTTTTTTTATCTTTATGATTATTACACCTTGCATTTACTCTGTAGATCATAATTTAGTTTATAAATTCCTTTATTTACACCCAGTTGTTGTCCTGTTGTGTTCTTTTGACGTAGAGACTGGAGATCCATTGAATCGAGAAGTCATGGCTTCTGCTATGAGATTGATAAATTTATCAAAGAAGTAATTCATTGTTGTCCTCCCAGAGGACTGGTGCCCCATTTCAACGAGAGCAAATTCTAAATTATGGCTTCCACTTTGCAATAATACCACTCACAGTTTATCTACGAGGGAAAAAATGTAAGCAACAGACTTGTTGCAACGGTGGCAATCTTATTGCATTACTACGCTCAAATTTAGTGAGCTCTTTAGAACGACCCATTCTTTCACAAATGTTTGTAAAAGCAGACTGCATGGCTAGGTGCTTGATTTTATACACCTGTGGCAATGGCACTGAATGAAACACCTGAATTCAATGATTAAGAAGTGTGGCACAATACTTTTGTCCATATAATGTATATATATATATATATATATATATATGTATATACACATATATGTATGTTATTCAACATCTACAGCAGTTTAAAAGTTATGTCAGACTTTTTATTCAGTTCAGATTTGAATTGTATGCTGAAACACACTCTGATTAAAAGGCTGTGTGACATTAACACCAACAGCCACGTTTCACAGTGGATTAAATAGTTACTCACAGATTGAAAACAGAGGGTAAGGTGCAGTGGTATTTCCTCTCACACAATTATTCTGAATACAGGAACACCTCAAGGCTGTGTGCTTTCACCTGCTTTGTTCTACTTATACACAAATATACACAAATACACAAATGAAGTGCAAATTATGAATCCAACCTGCCAAATGTATTAATATGCTCATGACATGGTGCTAGATGGTCTTATGCAGGGGACAGGGGGCATAGATTATCAGTCAACATATTTCCACCATATTGTTGAGCTTTACTAACTAAATATCTAGGATTTTGATTGTACTTCCAGTTTTACAACCTATACAGAATACATTTTTAAAGGTTCTGCAAGCAAGATTTTAAACAATAATGTAGCAGTACACATACGTTGCATGTCTAATCAACTAAAAAACTCTCTGCTTCATAATACAGCCATGCTCTGCTGTAGTTGCCAGCATTAGTGCTCTCTCTCCCTCTCTCACCCACTACATACACAACCTACTTACTGAGCTATTCCCAAAAGGAGTGGCTCTACTCCTGTAACAATATTCTGTCTCAAACTTGTCACACTTACAGCAGATCATGCACAGAAATGATAAATTAGTGTAATTTGCTTGTTTACTTGCTACTGCTGCCTCTTAGTGCTTAATAAGCAAGTTTAGTTTCCACACACGTCTGCACAGTATGCACTCAATATCATTACTGATCTCAGACTGGTAGAAGCTGAATCAAGGACAGCTTGACAAGCATGTTTTGGATATAGCTAGTCACCAGTCACCACTCTCTGCTTGACAAGCCCCAGCCTTTGTTAAAGGGACACAGTCACACCCACAAAAATGACAGAAACAATAGATGTGACGGAAGTCAAGCTAGCTAGTGGGCAGTAAATTACATGATGCATGCAAACAGGCAACAGATCCTTTATGGGACAGAACGCTGTTCTGAGATCAGATTTAAGGAGAGATATTGATTCCACTTTTTAGCTTTAACTGGGCAAGCACTCCTTGTCTTGCTTGCCCTGACAGCATGCCATTGGTACATGGTATGAGTCCCTGGGGTCTAAGAACAAAAACAGACCACGATTGACCAGGATTACAAACATGACCAGTAAAATTATTGGGAAAGAGCAGAAACAACTGGAATGTGTAAACAGGATGCAGGTGAAACAAAAATAGGAAGAAATTCGCAGGACTTCCCACAGTAAGACACTAGAGTCGCATTAACTTCCTTAAATTTAGAGAAAGTCCTTCATACCAATGCAAACTCGTAAACTTCTTTTAATGCGTCAACATCGTTCACACTGGAATTATGTCTGTTATTGTTGTGTGTACTATGCATGTGGTGTTAATTTATTATTGTATTTATTGTTTGTTACAAGTTACAAGGATGTGTTTAGCCAGCCTGTGACACTAAAGCCAAATTTTCACATCCATGGACACTAAAGATTTCAGTTAGGAGTATATTGTATCCATGTCTCAGTGAAATACAACACCAGACCCATCAGCATCAGCTCAACCTCCTCATCAAGTGTTTCTTAAATATTACAGAAATATTGCCTTTGAATGGTCAGGGCTGTTTGCTGATAATTAACATTTTAAAGGCTCTAATGTCATAACACCTTTGTTTTAATGTGATCAATCATCTGAGAAGCATCTGCAGGATAATGATTTCCACATGTCATTATTATTCTCAGTTCTGGGCTAATTTAGTCCATTACATTTCTTACATTTACATTTTAGACATGTGTGGAGCTGCTTACTGTGAGCACTGGAGAGGGCTCGCTGACATTACCAACAACAAAACTATGAAAACATAAAGACAACGGAGAATGCATATGAATACTCACATGGAATGTGATTTAACCCATGTTATTCAGCACTGATATGAACAACAATTCCCTGTAAAGATACAAGCCACTTAAGTGTGGTTGTGGTTAAGTTTGTTGTTGTCACATGTTCTAAAGTTATTTAAATTCACACTGCAGTGTATTAACATTTTAAATCATGTATTATAGTTGGACTGTGCTAAGGTTATGCTTATATTTGTCTGATCGCTAGAATACAGATGGATATATGTTTATTTATGACAGAGGGGTTTTAGTTAGTATGGTTAAAGATCTTAGAGGACTATGTGTTATTAGATGTTGGACTGAATCAAGCCTTTGACTGTGCAATGCCCTACTGAATGGTAACATGTAAGAGTTAATGTCAGGTTAGTAGGAATACAATACAACATCAGGTGAGTAATGGAGGAATGATTTATGAACTCACCTTTAAGTTCCTTTCACCAAGTGTTTTAGCATCTTCCAGCTCATTCTGAGCTGAGAGAAACCAGAGCTAAAAGAGAGGGAATGTTGGACTTGAATGTTTTGGTTTGCCTGAAACAACAAAAAAGGAAAAGAAAAACATTTAGTTTAACAAACATGCAAGTTCAAGAAAAGAAAAGTTAATTGTTTTTAGCCTCAAAAGGAAAAAGGAGGAAATTGTGGGGTGTAATTTAGGCTTAAAACTACAGCTACTCTTTTGCCTCAGACTGTTAAGTACATAACCATGCTATGTACACAACTCCAGTGTGTAAGTGTGTACTCATGTGACATATCTTTTGAAAGCTGATTGATGCACGATAAAATCATAACAGCAGGTACAATCATGGGTATGTACTTTAGCAGATTTGGCAAATTTTACAGGAATGTATGGGGTTAAGCTAAACTGACAGAAATGTTCTGTCAGTCTTCCACTCCATATGAACCTGGCCAACAATTCAGAAATATTCTGAAACATATACAAGGCCTGTCTGTCGTGGACCCGGGTCTGCAGTCAGGAGAGTCGAGGTATTCACTCTTCATCCCATTCAAAGTACCTTTAAGTTCCAGGTACTTTTTGGTCAAAACGCGGCTTAAGTCCATGAAAAGCTCAGAACAGAATAAGAGTCACCAGCAACGCGGTAAAACATCATCCACATTAACAATGTAGACTGACAGGCTGTGAGCTTGAGTCCCCTATTCAGCCACATTAGGTGTGAACTACAGAGAAAACAGTTGTGAAAATGAAGCATGTAATGGCATGGTTTCTGAAGCAGTGCTTCTTGAAGTACCAGGCTCACAGTACAATGTTAGGAGCACTTGAGGGAACCATTGAAAAAAGATTTCTCCAGGCAACTGAGAATACTGTCTCTTTTCAGCATGGCTACAAAACTAAAGAAAACTCTTCATTATAAGTAAGCTTGTGGCATGCCAAGCTTGCAGGAGGGTGTCAAGCTTGCAGGTGGGCAGCACCAAGTAATGTCTGGACCCCCAATGATGCGTTTCTTACAAAGGAGAAAATTGGGTTTTGCCTTCACAGAGTTACTTCCTTTGGTGTAAACTTTGAGCCTTGTGACTCTGTAGACCATTCACATGCACAAAAAGCAAAAAGTCCTTTTTAACAAAATTAACACTAACTCTCAAGCAAGCATTTCCAAAAACATCAAACTATTCATTTGATTATATCACGCATTTCCGAAAACACACTCAGTGCAGAAAATAAAACTGTCAGCAAAAACACTATTCTTTATATATCTTGACTGTCTGTCAGTTTTTTTTTTTTTTATAATTTACCTGGTGGGTCCACTGTTTTACTTCCTGTCTTTGTCTAGTTTTCCCACTGTTGTGATTGTCTACCCCACCCTGACATGTTTCATCTATATCAATTACCCTTGCCGCCCTTTTGTATTTTAGTCTGATGCTGTGTCTCAATTCACCTGCTTCCATACTCACTTGTTATTTTGTACAGCAACATGCACTTTAAGTACTTAGATGTTTCCCTCAAAATGGTCAAAGAACTGTAAAACTCCACTTCTCACCCTCAACTGGCACCATTCCTAACCCTGTTGAATGTACTGTATATGCAGTGTATAGTATAGCAAGTAGATATGATTTTAGACACACCATGCGTCTTTCCCTCAGCCTTTGTCAGTGCATCTGTTTTGCTTCTGTTCAGTTTCCCCAGTGTCTCTCCTGCTCCTGCTCAGTCCCCCTGATGTTTCTTGTACTCCAGTTTCTGTTCCTGACTTTTGCCAATTCGATTTTCAGAGTTATGCTTCAATTTCAATTACCTGTTTGTAAGTCAGTTTTGTTATTAAATTACATTTTTGCTTGTACTATCTTTTGTTCTTGTCTGCATTTGGGTCCTGAAATGACTAATCCTTAACATTGTCAGTAAGTGCAAGAGATGGAGTGTGGCTATTGCCTTCTTTAGTGCTATACTTCCCCTCCAAGTGTCTCCCACAGAAGTTATTAACAGTGTTATGGCATCAGTCTGCCTTATTCCCACAAGCCCAATTTTGAAAAAGAAACTGTTGGCCACGCTGTGCCAGAGAAGGAGAGAGAGTTTGCCAACAGCGCCAATCGACCTACATCTGATTTTGTGTTGAGGATCAGTTTCAGGTTTTTGGCCAGTGGGTGGCTGCATGGTACAAATGTTTATCCCACACAGGAAGGGTGGGAATATTTTAGTGCAGAGACTCTGGGTTTCAGAGCTGCTAACCACAACCAATCACAAGGGAAAATCTCTCCAAGGCCCCAAAGCTCTGTGTGTGTGTGTGTGTGTGTGTGTGTGTGTGTGTGTGTGTGTGTGTGTGTGTGTGTGGTGAATTAGCTTCTATTGTTCTAATGTTGAAGTTACAGTTTTGTAGTCCTATCAGATCTATGGGGAGGAACTACACAACTATTTTTGGCATTGCAGTGGCCATCTAGAAAATGAAGTCAGTATATTAATGTGTGTTGGTACCATCAATATATGTTGATGTAACTAAAATCAAAGTATTTTATTGTAACATTTTGATTACTTACATTTTGATTAGTTACAATAAATACTTTGATTTTGATGATAAGTAGAAACATTTAAAACGCTGATAAATGTGATTCCTTACTAAAACATGATGTGTAAACCAAGTATAATCATGTTCTCTGGAGTTTTCTCTCTACATTGTGGGAATCCACATTATTATCAGTCTCCTTATTTTATTCATTAGGCCAGCATTCCCAAAATAATTCTCTTAAAATGGACTGTTTTGTAGATTTACATCTAATGCAGTGCAGAAAAACTTATGGCACTGTGAAGTTCATATCCCATGTCAGACCAAGAAATAAAGTCGTTTTTTGTTGTTTTATTCTTTCCCAAACCAATTTATGTGTTGGGCCATCAAAGTGAAATGACTTACAGTCACTCTAACAGTAGTCTAGTGGATAATTAGCCATTGTACTTAGTTTCCTTGAATACCATTAAAAGACAAAGAAGACCCAGATGTAATTTGGAGGGGGAAAAGCGGAAAAGTTTGCGTGTAATGTTATTACTAAGGCATTTCCAAAAGACACCACAAAATAAAAGAAATAGGTCAGTACTCTCATGATCTGACCCTTCTTTGACTGTTTTTGGACACTTTTGGACTTCAGACTTTTTATGTCTGGACTTTTTGGTTATGTCCAATCCTGTGTCCATAAGCGTATGAAAACAGGTACAACAGCAGGTGGCAGCAAAAGTGTTGTATAAAAAAACAAAACACTTTGCCTCCCCCAAACATCAAGGGAGATAACCCTATCTGCCTGCCCTATTGTGTTTCACCTGTGTTCAATTACCCCTCGCCTCCCTTGTGTGTTTAGGTCTCTATCTTCCCTTCTGTCTGTGTCAGGTCGTCTGTTTTGCTACTGTTTGTTCCTGTTGTCCCAGCATGTGTTTCCTCGTGTTCCTGAGTTTTGTGTTTCCTACCTGAACCTCAGTGATTTCCTTGTGCACCAGTTTTTTGGAAGTTTTTGCACTTTCTTGCGTTTATTAAATTACCCTTATTGCACTTACCAGCTTTTGTTTGAGTTTGTCAACATTTGGGTGCTGAAAACATTCAATTGAAAACACTCACAATGTTATCAGCAACACCAGTGCAGAAATAGTTTATAAACAGTAACGTTAAAGTAACGTGAGTGCTGTAGTACGTAAGCTGGTTGTTCACCTACCCACACGAAGGCTTAAGTTACACCCCCGTTTGTCAAAAATGTTTGTCAAAACAATTTTAGCTTCATTGAGCTTGTCCTCCTGCTGTAGTCCCATGACTTTGAGATGGCAAATATGTGACACGAAACAAATATGAATTATAAGGAAACTGTTCTTAGACTCAGGTCACTACATGCATAGTTTGAATGAATATATAAGTGCAACATGAATGTTTGAAGGTGAAGCATGTTAAAACCATGATAAAAACATGACTATGATGAAACAAAGCGGTGGTTAGCACTGTTGCCTCACAGCAAGAAGGTTCTGGGTTTGAACCTCGGGCCTGGGGCTTTCCCGTGTGGAGTTTGCATGTTCTCCCTGTGCCTTTGTTGGTTCTCTCTGGGTACTCTGGCTTCCTCCCACAGTCCAAAGACATGCAAATTAGGTTAATTGGTGACTCTAAAGTGCCCATAGGTGTGAATGTGATTCACTGATGTAGTAGCAAACAATTTCTAGTTGAGGTGAAAGGACTAGACTCGATTACATAAAGGTAACTTCCAGTCTTCCACACTCTACTACAGCACTCTGAACGGCTTCTCATGTGTAGCTATCTGTTATCAATAAGCTACAGGTAGTAGTGGTTTATCACATACCTGCATGTTTCTGTCTCAGTCCAGGATACAGGAACCTTGTTGTCTCCGCAAAGTGAATCTGGTTTCATGCTGGTGTGAAGCTGCCTGCACCACTAAGCTTATGTAAATATCTGTTCTCCTCAATGGCAATGTGTGGGCTGTAATCAGGTTATTTTTATACCAAGCCGACTCATTTCTGCTGTTTGTCTGAATTTCTGTGTCCAGAGTTTAAACAAGCCCAGCTCTGATGGTGCTCTATGGCAGGGACTGGCATCTTCGCTGGGTTAGTAGAGATCAGCTCTCACTTCCTAGAAGGAGATGCAGTCACATCACTGATGGAGCCAGAGTCCCAGATGTGCTGATTTCCTGTGTCATTTAGTCCTGAGAGCTCTGCCAAACCATGATTCAGAGAGACAAAATTAAAGGGTTTTAGCTCAGTGCATATGCAGTGCCATATTGGGTTTGATGAAATTACTTCATGTGTGGGAATGCATGAGAAAGTGTGAAAGGGTATGATACAAGCTGGAGAGAAAACGCATAGACCTTTCATGTTTTATTCAACTGAATTACTTAATGTGCATTGGCAGACTTGAAATTCAAATGGCTATAAAGCCACTGAAAAGTATGTATGTAACTTCTGGGGCTCTCAATGAGAACAATATCAAAAGACGGTGTTGGGTGATGTCATGAAATAGCATGGGATCATGGGAGTTGTTGTCAACCACTACCATTACTGTCAGCTTCTCCCAGTTTGGAGTCCTTCACTGTCGCTGCTAACCGTTAGAAGCACTGAATAATGTAGTTTCACATTAAAGTCAGTGTTTCACTGATGCTGTATGGCGGACATGAGATGTTGGAAGCTAATATTGCTGCTATTCTTTGTTTAAATTTTTTCTCTGTTAATTTAAGAACCAGACATTCAGGAAGCTTTTACCGGCTGCTGAATTATCCGCAATGTCCTTCTCTCCATAACAAATGGACCAGGGGATTAAAACCCACAGAAACGCCCAATAAAGCAGTTTCACTTTCAAAATCAGTGATTCGGTATGCTCCGGTGGCTCACTTGATGGAGCGCATACCACGAAGGCTTAATCCTATCTGCAGTGGCCCGGGTTTGAGTCCGACCTGTGGCCTGCATGTGATCCCCTTTCTCTCTCTCACTGTATCCAGATAAAGGCAAAAAGTGCCCAGAAAATAACATAAAAAAAAATAAATCAGTGATTCACAGATGCTTTTCAGCTGGTTACCTGCTTACCTTTGTTTCTTTAATAACTTTTTACTGGCTGATGAATTATCCACAGTGGTCTCCTCCTCTCCATAACAAACAGACCAGGTCATTAAAACTGGTAGAAATAACAAATAAAGAAGTTTCACTTTAAAAATCAGTGCTATGCTTACACTCTTTGACTCTTTTATCTCTAATAACATAAGATCCATATGTCCGATGACTAAAATCCGTCATCCAGTAAAATATAGTTGAAAATGACCAAGGTGTTAAAATGTATCTTATAAATTTGGCTTAATGTTTAAAAGTCAATATTGAGCTTCTAGCAGGCAACCATAACACCAACGAATGCACATAGGGGATATGATGTCGATGACATGTGACTTAATGAAACAGACCATTGCCATGATTAAAATCACCCAAATTTCTCTGGGTTTGAGAATTGCTGGAAACATTTGGGATAATGTATGTACACAACTCAAAAAATATATATCACACATGAAACAAAAATTAGAACCCAACTTATAATTCAAAAGGCTAAAGGTTTGTACATTACTACAATACCAACCCAACAACCAAGAAATCCTTTTAATGAAAATATCTTTATCAGCAATGTGAGATACATTAAGATTCTGGAGCTTGGCGTGAAGTAAACAAAAATTCAAACTATTCATGGTTTAGAAGAATTTCCATGTGAAAGAAAGCAACTCTGACATGGTGAAAAATTCCCCAAAATGACTCTGGGTTCAGTCTCAAGTGAAGTGGTCCAACTCTGAAAAAGGCTCTTGTTGGACTGGAGCAGTGACTGGAGTGGATTTTAGTTGGCTGCAGCAGGCCACACGATAACACAGCAATCAATCTGAGACCTTGTTGAGAGAGCGTCTTGTCATTGTGCTTCCATCTCAACCCTGGAGCTTCATCTGGACAGAGAATGTGAACTTGGTGATCCCACCCAACCTCAGGCAGCCAGACATACCATGATGTGAAGTTTTACGCCCACAGAAGTGAAGGAAATGCCTGAGCAGATACAAACATTTGGAGGAAGTCTCTGTTTAAATTAGCGAGCAGTGCTCCACTGCAGACTGCTGGCCTTTCTTCATCATATCTTTTCTTTACTCTTCTGCTCGGAGAGAAAGGCAGACAAACTGAAGGCTTTGGATCCATGCTGCTAGGAGATACAGGAGATCTGACTGGGAGCAGGTGCAGCAGTTATAAGACAGTCGTGTTTGAAATGGGAGGCTTTGAAGATCCTGGCAAAGCTCTGCGCTGGTGGGAGGACCAGTTGGAAAGGGCAAGAACCTTTCAAAAAGGTTATTCAGGATTATCAAGTGAGAGAGGAAATAAGAGGAGGAGAGGAAGAGAGAGCTGGAAAAGGAGAGAGGAAGCCAGGATTAGAAAATGAGTCAACGGGCCAACAAACTTCTAAGTGAGCACAAGGGGAACAAAGAAAGGAAGTCAAACTTTCACACTGGCCATATGACTGTAAAGTGTTATCACAGCAAATTGCAGTGACTTGAATTCATTGGCACAACTTCTGTGTCAGTGCTTAGCTGCATGTTGTACTTTTCAGCTGTGTTCGTGCACTTTAGTCAAAGTGCATATTATATATATATTAGTCAAATATTCAACCAAAAGTGATGCAGATTACACATCATCCTCACTATTGTCAGAGAAACACACATATATTTGAAGGTTAAACATATGAATCAACACATTAAGTAACAAAAAGTCATGCATGTGCCCTTTTCTGCAATGTCATTGTGAAATGTGTGTGCATTTGGCAGGAGATTAGCAGTTGCTTTTGTACCATAAACTGCAACAGTAAAGGGTGGAAATATTGAAGCCTGAGATCAGGAGCATCTAGTGATCCCAGATGGAGGCCCTGGATTTGATGCAGTGATGGAAACTGGTGAGGAAGAAACACTAGTTCAAAGGCTGGATCTTGAAAACACTGATCAGTCTTGAAGTGATCCGTTTGATGTGTGTTTAGAGTTTTAGTGGCTGATAGATATGTTGAACTGATGGCTTTGGACAGAATATGCTCTTTCAATGATCCTATTTGGCTGATAAATAACATTAATGCTGTGTTGACCTAGTTTCCTTTGGGGGAAGTTTTACCTATATTCACTAGTGTCATGTAATATGAGGCTGTGCACTCATACTGCACATTTGGCATTTATCTAGAGTCTGGTTCATTTTGATTAGAGCCCGACTGATGAATCAGACAGGCCCACACATGTAACTACTAATGTGTAACCAGTGATCCATATTTAAAAAATTTTTTTTATAGAAATGACACATTTATATAGTAAAACTATATATATATGAAATTTTCACCCATTATGTAGTTATTGCTCTTTACTTCTGTATACAAGTATACTTTCACACAATGTTTTGAGTGAGAGGTAGACTCTGGCATAATCTTAACCTTGAGTAGAAATGTAAAATTTTCACACTGAGGTGTTTATCTGTTAGGCACTCCTTGGGTGATTTCTGTGTTTCATCACTTACGAGGTAAACTAGCCGTACCTGTGTCTTCCATAAATCTCAACACTTCTAACCGCGCTCGGCTGGGATGGAGGTAAATCAGCAGTTCATGAGTCTGCAGTCTACCTTGTTACATTCAGTGTGAAATAATGTGTTGGTTCTCTGAGCACAAACACATGCTTTATGCTTACGACCTGTGATGAACTGTGTCACATGTCACTGTCAGCCCCTCGCAGACAGTGTTTGTCACTTTTTGTGTGGAAATGTACAGTATATTAACTGTATTTCTGACTCACAGTGACAATGTTACTGTTTGTTTTTAAGAATCCACTATGGCAGTGTATCCCATCGAAAGTCACAGGTCACACAAGATAAACAGATAATACTGTTTTTCAGAGCTTTAAATTGAGTTTTCCTTTTAGTGTGACAGAGCGATGTCTCACAGTGGTAATACACTTTTAATTATTTAATTATTAATAATTACTCAAAATGTAACAGCAATTCTCTTGGATAGCAGTCACAGCATTTTCTGCTTCCATTTCACACACAGTGTTTGCTGTCTATACAATACACTGACACTACTGCTGAGAGTGGTATATACCAGGAGTGGGCCGTTACATGTATCCAGTATTTTAAAGATTTAGATTTTTACAGTATGGAGTGTTGAGCACCTTTAAGGACACAGAGTGCAGGACACAGTCTTCAGCATTCTTCAATGTATGAGCTGCAGTTCAGTATGTAGATAAGTGTGAAAGGCAGTGAGTCTATACAAGAGCTGGTATCAGCAGCAGTCCAGTGAAGTCCAGTCCAGTATATGGGTCTATACGGGTCAGCAGAGAGCGCACACAACTATGGTAACTCCAGAGGATAAAACTTGATTCACTCACTGCACTCGATTAAGGTTAATTTTGTCTTGTTTGTAATGCTTCCCAGATATGTCTGACAGTCTGTTTGGTATCATGTAAATGCTGAGTAGGCAAGAGAATATGAGAGCTGTAGTAGTGTCAGACTGTAGAGAGGAGGATGTGGCTATTTCCTGGAGGCAGAATGTACCAGTGTCGACAAAACTCACTAGTATCAAAGTATCAGTGGAAAACATTAGTTTGTTCATTATGTGCCAGGACTCCATGACACCTACTGGAGACTGACTGGTACTACTGACTAACAATGCCAGGTGAAGAGTGAGAGTTCCTTAGAGGAGGTGGTGAGGTGTGTGTGTGTGTGTGTGTGTGATAATAATAATGAGTTGTGTACATTACATACTCTACATACGTAATGTGTTTACAAGTAAAATGGAAATGTTGGTTGGATTGTATAAAGCAGTAATGTGCCTTCACAGTGTCACAGTACAGGGCAGTATTTAGCCAACGCAGTGTTACAGTATTTACTACATGCTGTGTTGTGCTAGACAGCATGACCCATGTAGAATTAGCAGTGCAGGTGATGATACAGATGGTGAATGGATGAATTACAGTTGTACAGAGTTGTACAGTCTGATGGCTACAGGAAGAAACGACCTGCAGTAGTGTTACCTCCTGCAGCAGGGCAGGAGCAGTCTGCTGCTCAGTGGACTCCTAGGTAGGACGGGTTCTTCATGACTGCTTACACCTTTGCCAGCATCTGCCTCTCTTCCACCATCTCCACTGTGTCCAATTTCTCCTCCAGGAGAGCCGACCTCTCTTCGGCTGTGATACTGCTGTCCCAGCACACAACTGAATAAAAGATGGCAATTGACACCACAGACTGATATAAAGTCCTCAACAATTGTGTCTAACAAGAAAGGACCTCAGCCTCTTCAAGAAGAAGAGTTGGCTCTGGCCGTTCTCATCTAGCTCGTCCATGTTCGCCTCCCATCCGAACTTGTCATGCAGATGACCACTCAGGAAATTGTAGGTGTTAACCACCTTGATGCTCACAAGCTGGATGGTGACAAGAGCTGGAGGAGACTTTTTCTCCACCAGCTCCTTTGTCTTCCCGGTGTTAAGCTGTAGATGGTTGTTCTGAAACCAGTTCACAAAGTTGTTCAGCAGGCTCCTGTATTCCTCCTCCATCCCCTCATAATACACCTTACAATAGCAGTGTCATCTGAGACCTTCTGTAGATGACATGTCTCAGGAGCATTTCTGACATCAGAGGTGTAGAAAGTGAAAAGGAAGGGAACAGTCCCTTGTGGAGCACCGGTGCTGCTCACAGTCTGCTCTGACACACAGCTCTGTAGTCTCATGTACTGGGGCCTGCCGGTCAGGTAGGCAGTGATCCAGGAAACCAGGGCAATGTCCACCTGTGCTTCACTCAGCTTTTCCCTCAACAGGAGGTGTTGGATGGTATTAAAAACACTGGAGAAGTCAAAGAACATTACTCTCACAGTGCTCCCAGCCATCTCCAGGTGTGAATAGGCTCTGTGCTGAAGCTAGATAAGAGCATCCTCAACCCGCACATGTGGCTAGTAAGTGAACTGTAGGGAGGGGTTCACTAATATCGCAGTGCAGACCTGGACCCAGACCCTGCCCTATCCGGACCCGGAGCTATAACCTATAAATTATTGAGAAATATTAAATTTTGAAAGAGTGTTTCTATTTTAACCACTTTTCTGGCCTTTACACACTGGTCATATGAGGCAACTCAGCCAATCATTATGACTTGAGTCAGTCAATGAGATACACACACAGAGGAGCCACCTTCCACAACCTTTGCTTGAGGAAATTTTGTTCAACTGAACCTCTTTGAATTTAAATTAAATACCCCTGCCATATGCTTTACACATGAGACAGGATCAGTATGCTTCGTGTATACGAAGGGACTGGACCTCGATGAGACCTTTTCCTGTAAAAGGCTTGGGACCTTGATCACGTCAGTTTGTCTACAGTAACCACGGTGACAGTCCTGATGGCATCATCATCATTATCAGCTACTGGAAGCCAGGCTAAGGCTCAGCAGGATTACTCAGTCAGACTGAGGGTTATAGTTATCTGAAGGCAGCTCTGAGCCTATCATCGCCCTCTGGTGGAGTTGAAGGATTTGTAAAACAAATACAGTAAATAACACTCACACACAGACACACAAATACAGTGATACAACAGGCAGTTTTGTACTTGAAGAGATAAAATCAATACGTAAGAAAATACATATATGAAACAAAGGATGTTTTTGAACACCCTGCTGTATCCTCTTATAGAACTGACAGTGTGTTTAACTTACTGATAGCTGATATTAAAGCAATGCTTCAACGACATGTCCTGATGTTGCTGCTTGCTGTAAATTCCGAAGCTAGGCCTGTGACTCACCTTTGTTACTGCAGTCTTCCCATTTTGTAAATGATAAATGTGAACAATAATCAAAATAGCCCATTTTCAGCACTGTTCTGAAACCTTTACCTGTAGCCTCATGTTGAAGCTGTTTTTGGGAAGTGAAATATTCACATTCTGCTCTTATTAGGAAAGTTCTGACCAGAATTTGTTTTTGTTTTTGGAGACTGAACGCATTGCTACTGCTGATGTCAAACTGTCAGGATGAGGACTGGTTTGAAAGGACAGACTGGTTTGACAGGACAGGCTGGTTTTACAACAGGACAGACTGGTTTTGGACGACACACTGGTTTTAAAGGATACACTGGTTTTACAGGACACACTGGTTTCATTGGAGAATTTGGAAGAGGAGTGGGATGGGGGCGCTCGGAGCGCACATGCGCACTCGGTGGGAAAAACGATTGAAAACGGGCAGCTATGCCGCGCGGTGCAGAAAACGGGCTGGACGCGTCCGCTTGGAACAACGGCCGGTGTATCGGAGGACTGACCCGGGGTCTGCGGGACTGAAAGGCTGCTGACAGGCGTTAACAGCTAATTTTGCCGGGGGATAACCTCCTGAATCCGCGGAGAAAGCTGCCGACTCCGCTCCTCCCGCTTCCCCTTTCTCTCTCCTGCTTGAGAGACACCGACACATCAGCTATGTTGCTGCTAAACGTGTAGGATTTATTCCCGTCGTCCGCGAGTGAACCGACTGTAAATAAAAGCGAACAGAGACAGAACGCGATAGCAGCGGGTCCACTATGGTTTTACTAGCGCTCCGCAACAGGAGATGTCTACACAGCTGCTGTATGGGGACGCTGTGTTTGCAGTTGGTGCTGTGGATTTTATGTGCCGTGAACGGAGAGGAGCAGCCGTTCAGTGTGGAGGTAAGAACCAGCAACTGAGTGTGCTGACAAGACCAGGTTTCAGTAACGGAATAAGAGACGCGCCTCCCGGGCCGTCAGTCTGCATTACTGGTGTCTAATGTCGAAATAAACATGTATCTCAGACACAGTATAGCGTTGATTGTGTGTTCATCATCATCAACAACAACAGCAACAACAACAACAACAACATCAACAACAACAACAACAACAACAGGGTCTTTGTGAGGTACCAAGCAGCATTGCTGCCTAGTTCCATCCTTTTCTACACTCCTGAATTTTCCTTGATGGAAATCAGTAAGTATCACTGTTTGTGATCATCTGGGTTGCTTTGTTAACCTTTCATCTGTCAATAGCAACAGCTTCACTATCATATCATCAGATGGAAAATGTCCTCACTGGACTGGTTTAATTCAGTCAATTGTCGCACTGTTTTCTCCACGTATTCAAAAAATACTATTCAGTAGCCTACTAAGTCATGGGAACAATGTGGGCAGAATGATAAGATTTTAAGGCAGAGATAAGATTTCTGATATCCCAACTTAATGGACTGGTAAAAGTGTTTTGCCAATAAACTCAATGGAGCCTTTAGAAAATAATCCTTTTATTCTTCTTGCCTTTGGTTCAATACTCAGAACTAACACAAGCTTTGCTCCTTTGGGAAAAGAGTGAAATGTGGGTTTTATCAAGGGCATATCTGACTCTTTTACATCCTTTATTTCCATATTAAAGCACTGCTGTTAAGCCAATGCTGAATGCATAAAGCTATCATAAAGCTGCACCCCAGAACCCTTCGCTGTCTCTCACACTTGGCTGCACACACACACACACAAACACAGACACCACACAGGAACATCCTGCAAGTCTACTGACAGTCATTCACATCCTACATCCACGTCTCTACATGATTTGCACACTTGGCATGCTACACTGTTCCATTTGGAAGGCAGAGGGGCAGCAGATTTAGTCCAGATGCTACAGGTTAGTCAGTTAAAATGTCTGAGCTCACATGACAGAAAGAGGAAGAAAGTCAGAGAAACACAAGGAAGTTGTTCTTTATAGTCTCCAGGTGTATATTAATTTATACTGGAACATCGTTGTTGAGTGTTTGTCCTGAATTAAGTGAAGCAGCTTTTCTCAGAAGCACCAAATCCATGCTGTTCAATAAGGTCCAGCCTCATCTTCTAGTGTAAGACATGATGCACCATGTCAATTAAAGTGTAGTTTTTGTATCATCATCACCATTGTACTTAAAATCTTATTGATTATTTCACATATCTTTCACTTGCATGTAATTATCCTCCCCAGCCCTAGTGTCTCTTCTTTCTTTTCCAAGCTTTTCTCTGATGTTCTGTCAGTATGAATATGCTCACAGTACTCTCATCCTTGCTGTTCCTCATTGTCTACTTGTTCTTTAGAAACGTTACAAGTGTAGTAAGTCAGTCTGTGGCAGCCAAGTGACTTGCAAACTAAAGTCTTAACTGTTTGTCTTTTAAATGAGAGATTTGTGCTGAGGGCTTTGGGTAAAACATGATTTAAAAATCAATTTTCATACTAGTCAGTACTTTTGTTGCATGTGTGAGATTAAACGCATCATAAGATGATGTGAATGTAATTTGGTGGCAGCCTCCTGCTAAGAATGTAAAGACACTTGTCAGTGCATTTTCCTGCCAAGAGAATGTAGGATTGACTAAACTCTAAACTAAACGTGGTAACAGTAGCTTCAGATCTGTGATCACTGTGATTCAGCTGCCTGACATCATCGTATGTGAGAAGGATGTCAAAGCCTCCTCATGTCAGAAGTCTTTTCTTTGCCGAAAGTGGGCTTTTCTGTAATGTGAGACATTTATCGCCCCTAATTAAACCATTGTGGTTGTCCTGAGTATACTGGAGGATGAGGACTGTTAAAACTGCTGCAGATTGTGTGAATAATGTTTACCCAATGTTGTCACAACTATTGAGCTTGAAACTTTGAGGATTTGAGCATCAAGTTGGCTTTAAACTGACTAGTTTTTCCAGTGGAGCCAGAAGCATCAGAGGGCGATTGTGTTGGGAAAGAATCCCACTATACTGTAACACTTGGTTTTATCAGAGGTAGCTGAAACGGGTCCCTTACAGTCAGTGCAGTGCAAACAGTGTTGCCACGCATTTGTCCTGCTTCATAGTCCAGTCCATTTGAGTTGGGCTACAGATACAGAACATTATGCAGCCAGCAGGAGGATGACCAGTGTGTCTCTCTATGTCTGCCACATTGAAAACCACTGCTGGTCTGGAAAACCTGTGGAGACTGGACTGATTTCCCTGGAGCCCCGTACTTATTATGATTGTGTGTATATGTGTGTTTGTCTCTGTGCAGTTACACTACAGGTTATAGAGGGTGATAATGAAGAGAGAAATAAGTATTTCCTGTAAATTACAGGTGTGGTTTGAGGTGGGCGGTCAACTTGAACCTGCCTAGTACTTGCTGGTGTGACTGTGGTCTTTTAGGAAACTTAACTGGTCCCCCATTGATTGGCTGCCGTTCATTTTCGGCCAATTTTCATTAAACTTACGTATTAGTAGATTGGAATTAATGCTTCTAGTCACTGATCACCTTAAAGCTGGTCACCTGTGGTTAATACTCTGGTATCTGTGGCTGAGAGAAGTACTGTGTGCTGTGTAATGTAGTCCCACCTCCCACCTTATTCAATGCGCCAGTGCATGTGAGACTGATATAACCTACGCCATCTGCAATGCATGCCAAAAATTATCGTAATCTGCCGTGGATTGGTTGATCTCACCCATGGATTGGAGTTGGTAAAAAAAACGGTAAAAAAAACGTGATCAGTGCATCCCTAGTCCTTATTAATTTGGCATGGAAAACTAATCAATTCATGTGACAGTCCCTTTCAATGGCTTCTCAGCAGGGCCATGTAGAGTAGGTGGACTGTGCGAGCTGGTTTGTATGTGACTCAGAGTAATTAAAAGAGAGACCATGGATGTTGAATTTCTTTTTCCTGTCTGTTCACACTCCAGAAATTGAGTTTTCACAAATGCACAGACATCCTGAATTATCTTCAACTGTCCACTCATTTTGTGCACATTGGTGGTTCTGAACTCCTCATGGTGCTCCAGGGTTTCAGTTCAAGGTAAATAAACACGTGTTGAAAGGCCAGTGCACTGCTGAAACTGTTGCTCCTGTGCTGACTCTGCATTGGATTTACACTACTTTCAAGTTTATAGTTTAAGCTTTGAGGGCAGGCACCATGTGACTGATATGTTAATTTCCATCTGTCTTACAGCCGATTCAGTGCTCTGTAGTGCACCTTCTCTTCATTGTAGTGTACCCTCTCTTCATCCTGCTGGGATTTGAGATATTCTGACTCATGGGTTATGTTTCTCCAGGAACACAGCAACAACAGCAGCAGCAGCTTCATAGGCAGCCCCAGCTGCCTATGAAGGCAGCGGGGCCTCATGAGCATGGCACCGCCTTGGTTACACTCAGTGTTTCAGAGAGAGGCATCAGGTGGAGCGCTGCCCTCTGAGTTATATTAAGTGTTTGAATCATGCAACTATGCTCACCAGAGACAAAGCACACAGATAATCTGCTGTGAAACAAAGAGAGCGCAAAGTTTCTGTAGTGTACTCCATCTGTGAACACATCCTGTCTCAGATGGATGATATCTGTTCCGTCTGTGTGTCTGTCTGTCTGTAAGCTACCTATTAAGTCTCTGGTCAGATTTCTGTTAGATATAGTGATGGAAAGATGGAACCTGAGTCAAAATAGTAGTGCTGCACCTAGGGCTGGGCGATAAAACGATTATGGCAAAATTATTTTCCTCGATAGAAACATTAAACATGTTCGATATAATTAATTTCCATGCTTATAGCACTCCACAAATGAATCACGAATGGCCAGTCATGTCGCAGGAATAGAGGTCTGCATTGTGAAAGTTAGGATGCATGGTGAGAGGTATAAATACCGGCATGTGATATTATTTACAGACGCACACAGTGGCTTGAAGTTGGAGTGGAGTATGCAAATAAGGCGAAATAAGCAACACTGCAGAAAAAGCAGAACGAAGCTTGGAGAACGAAGATATCGTTGACAATAGAGGCCACTCAACTTCAGTAGTTTTGAGGTGTTTTGGCTATTTAAAGTCTGACAAAAAACAGAGCAATGTGCACTGCACACTGTGCCAGAGACACGTCGCATCAAAGACAGGCAACATCACAAAACTGTTTCATCATTTGTAACAGTGTCACTCGTCAGAACACACAGAAAGTAAGAAATCACAGGCCCAAATGAGTATTAGTGGATCCTCGACGAGCACTAGGCCAGTACCCAGTGCAAATCTTCTATATCTATTTATTTTTATTTATTTATTTATTTTGCAGTCTGATCATGTTACATGTGTGCTGTATCACACTGCGAACTTAATTTTCTATTTACTTTGTTGAGTAAAAAAGACCTTGATTTCAATCATGCATATTTTATCATATTTTGAATGTTTACCTCAGTGTTTTGTTTTTGTTTTTGTTTTTTTCGGGCTTTTTGTGCCTTTATTGATAGTGCAGTCGAGAGAGACAGGAAATGGGGAGGCAGAGAGATCGGGAATGACATGCAGCCAAGGGCTTGTCCGATGTGGGACTCGAACCAGGGCCATCTGCAGCGAGGACTGTAGCCTCTACACATGGGGCGGATGCTCATCCAACTGAGCTTACCTCAGAGTTTTTAAATGTTCTGCTATTTGGCAAGTGTAGAACAGTTTAAAACCACAACTGACTGGTTTCTTCAACTTTCACTCAGAAGCAAAAATCTGCCTTTAAACCTGAAAGAAATAACGATGTGGCATTTATTGACTGATATGGACATTTTTATAATGATAAGTTTTTTTTCAGTTTATCAACTAGTTGTTTGGATCCAAACTAATGAAAATGAACCTAATAATTTCACAGAGCCTGCAGTGATGTCTTGAGATTGCTCTTTGTATTTGGCCAATAGTCTAAAAGTTCACCACAACATGAGACTGGAAAAAGTGTTGAATCCCCACGCTGCAGAAGCTAGAACATTCAAATGTTCGATGTTTTGGCTTTAAAGTGATAGTTCAGGTAATTTGATGTGGGATTTTGTGAGGAACTTTAAACATTATAGTCAGTGTATTACCTGCAGGAGATTCGGATCAGTGCCCTCGAGTTTAGACAAGCAGCTGTGAGTACTGCCACAGAAGCTGATTGATGTTCTACTGTGGACCGCCCTGGCTGCCAAAACGATTGACTTAAGGTTTCATCTCTACACAAAGCAAGTCATTAGACTTTGTCTATGGTTGACAGAGACTTACCATCACTAAATTTAGATTGAACTGTTAACTGTTAATAGAAATTATAGATGATAAAGTGCCTCTGTTGTTGTTGATGGAAAAATTGCTGTTATAGATGTCTTTGTGACACATCTGCTTGCGTGCAATCATGATATTAATTTCCAAAGTGATGATTCAATGATTTGTGTTGGTACTAAAGTAGCCTAATGAAATATATATATATAAAAAAAGAAGTTATATCTTACTTTGTGGGATATGTGAAGCCACAGCCAGCAGATCTTAGCTTAGCATAGCACAAAGACTGGATGCAGTGGGGAGCAGCTGACTCGGCATGGTAGTTAGAGTTGTTGCTATGCAGATTTTTGTTTTAAACTTAAGACACCGCCAGGCTAGCTGTTTCCCCGTTTCCATTCTTTATGCAAAGCTAAGCTAATGTGACCTATTCCTTTAATGACTCTGAACAGTGTAGACAGACCAACAGAGCTCAGTGTATGATTATGAGTTTATGTGTGTGTGTATTTAGAAATGAGAAACATGTTCTCATTAATACACAGGTTTTAGTTTTGGTCCCACTGTAACTACTGATGCTGCTCTCAGCACTGAGCCAAAGCAAACTGCTCAGCACTGTTGCCACTATGTGGGGAGTGGTAAGTTCCATTCTTGTCACATCTCAGGTTACCAGTTGGCATGCTCAGCCTCTGAGTGGCATCTGGGTAATGGAAAGCAACTGATATGTATATGTAAATATATGTGTATGGATGTGTGTTTTCTGAGTGTAAACAGAAATCCATGGAATTGACAGACTTGCATGGATTTCTGTTTACACACAGTTCTCACTTTTAGTGTGTGTGTGTGTGTGTGTGTGTGTGTGTCATATTTAACATTGGCCAGTGGCTTCACTGCCCTCCCTGCCTTCAGGGCTGTGACTGGTAACCACAGTCCTGTAGGTCACCAGACCAAAGTCAGGACTTACATTTGTGCTGAAATTTAACTGCACCGAATTCAAAACTGTGTTAAAACAATGTGAAAGATCTGATTTTCTATTTTTGGTGATAAGCGCTCACTGGCATGCTGTTTTTGTGCTGCTTTTCCCAGAAATGGCTTGGCAGTCAAACAGTGTACATGGTGCTTTGGTGTGTTTTTTCTTGAACTTTCTCTTAATGAAGTTTGAACGTTCCGTTTCTTTGCTGTGCCCTGGTGGTTATCAGCACTGATATTAACAACTTAACTACTCCACACAATTATCCAGAATAATCTCAAAGAAATTATTCATCACTGCCTTTGCAGTCAAATCTTTTTCCCAGTGTTCCCTCCCAGATACTCTTTCACATTTAAATAGGAATATTATTCTTTTATTTTCTTAAAAAAATTACACCCTTACCTATAACAAAGTAGAAACTGTTGCTGTTTCTGTGCAGCCATATTTCTTCCTATATACACTTTTTATGTATGAGCTCACCTTCTGTGTCTGAGGGCATGCAGGCATATTTATGAGTGTGTTTATACTTGTGTGCTTCGCCCTTGTTTCTCACTGAGCAATCATATGGATTGCAAGAACACAAGCACACACTCGCGCACACAGCTTTCTTGACGTCATTTGGCTTTGGTAAGAGAGCAGATTTCTGAGCCACTGGGGTGTCTGTGTCAGTCTGTTCACCCAAACTTAGAGACATACAACAACACCTGCACTGACCTAAATGATTCATAATCTCACACACACACACACACACACATACACACAAACACACACACACACACACCTGATTTTCCTCAGCAGCATCTTTTTATTGTTCTGAATATTTCTTTTTGAGATGTGTCTTTGGTCACAGCTTACTGAGCTGTTAAATCTTCAATGTGACTGACAACTGCAGCATTAGATGATGACAGTGGGGAATCATATATGAGGCTGTCAGTTAAGCTTTTGACAGAAATGTATGTGTGTGTGTGTGTTTATTTTTTACACGGCTCCATCTTGTGAGTCATGGCAACCGTTTCAATCTATAATTGCAATCTGTCTTCTACAATGTAATCACATACCAGTTTATGAATATGTGATCACTGTGAATCCCAAAAATGAACATAAGTGAAAACCTGAACATCAGTCAACCTGATTGAGATTGTGTCTTGCACAGGGAGTCTATAAACCATCATGCTGTCAGACATTATGATCCAGACATTACTTTTGTCATTCTTCAACATCTTAAGTCATCAAAATGCTCTGGAGAGACAGATTACTGAGCAGCATGTATCATCAGGCTGTGACCTTTTTGGCTGACATTTTTGTGACCTTTTGTCCTAATGGGGCAACTGAGATGGTGAACATTGCATGCATAAAGCATTTCTATAGTGTGTCCATGTGTGCATGTGTGTGTAAATATGTACCAATGCACTGCCAGGTCATGAAATGCAGCTGATAATTCTGGTGCCATTAAATGTGGTGTTCAGTCTCATGCAAATTCAGAATCAACAGTATGTCCAGCAGTTTAAAGTGTGTGTGCATGTGTGTTTGTGGTTAATGGTGTGGGCAGGAGGGCTGTGGTTGCCTTGACGACCCTGGCACACTCGTCAGAGGTTCAGCATGTAACCGTTGAATAATTCAGGGTGGTCTGATGCCGCAGGCTTTCCCAAGAGGCCAGGATCATGTTGCCCCAAGTCACTTGGACTGAGAGTTCCCAGTTGCTGTGTCCCAGCTCTGCTACTGGACAGATAGATCCACTTTTTACCCCCACTGCCTGCCCCCTCCGTCTCTGTTTTGTTATATAGTCAAAAAGCTGCATGGCATGGATGGGTCAAAGTTTTCTTGAATACTTAAAAATATACTGTAACCTACAGTAACCCCTGAAAAATAGATGTGCTTACTAGTGGTACTTGTAAATTGCTGTTGTTGCTGTAAATATTTTTCTTGTTATTCCTGATAAATACCACAGCTGGAATGATTAACGTGTGATTTCTTCTTCAACCTGAAGTTTGTACTAATTAGTCGAGCTGTTATTTGTGGTAGAAAAAGGACTTGGGGCAAGGTTGTCCTCTGCTGATTTTCTATCCTAGCAGGGGGCTAATTGTATTCACTCAGCCTCCCTGGGTGTAAAGCAGTTACTGATTAGATGAGAAGAATGGAAGCAGCAGGGTTTTTGGTGTCTATGGCCAGTACTGACAGGAACTTGCCCATAGCAAAGGAACCTGGTGGAATTTTGTAGCCTACAGGCAACATTTCTGTTCTGCCAGCACGTCACTTGTCACATAGAGTAACTCACCTGTGTCACTTGTGGCAAATGTCTCAGTGTGACCACATCTGCTAAATTACTGTGGAAGATTATCTTGAAGTTT
Source organism: Seriola aureovittata (assembly GCF_021018895.1). Lineage (NCBI taxonomy): Eukaryota > Metazoa > Chordata > Actinopteri > Carangiformes > Carangidae > Seriola > Seriola aureovittata. Next base: position 7,398,372 of record NC_079383.1, on the reverse strand, counting down.
AAGTTTGCATTCGCAGTTTGGACACACAGATCAAGCCCACCAGCACCCAGTGGTCATCTGCTTATTCCATACAAGTAAAACATGGTGTTTGATTTTGAGGATAAATATACCACAATATTTCAGCCATGTTTATCATGAGTTTAGGACAAAAGAGGCTCAAGTAGCAATATTAAGAGCTGATGGGTTTATTCTTTTATTCATTCTATATGTGTATATATATAGTGTACAGCAATATCTCATATTTATTGCTCCAGAAACCTGAAACAATTCTCCCAAAAATCATCATCATAAGCATTATGAAGCTCTTTTCATATTATATCCATTATAACTGGAGGTTGTTTTTAAAAAATAATAAATAAAACCTTTATTCGGTTTGAAACATCCAGGTCCAAGAAGAACCAAAGCCTGCATTAATTTAACATTTGTTTGTATTTGAAAAGTCCTGTAAACCTGCAGCAACAGTGTGTGTGACTGAGTGATACTGTTCAATATACAAGCTAATAAACCTGTGTGTAGCTCAGGCTCGTCAACACTCTCCACTCTCCAGATGAAACATTCATTGACGTCTGTGCCAAACCTGCTCTGATCACAAGCATTCAGAAATTTTGTAGAACAGTCTGAGTTTGATTCCTTTCAGCGTAGCTGTGTGTGTGACAGGACTTGGCTGAGTGTATGTGTGTGTTGTCACAGAAATGGATATGGGCCAGAGTAAGAGCCACTCAAGCTCATATTAGTATTTTCTTTCTACTGTTTATGTTGTCATCATATGTTCTATAGGAAGGACATGGTGCTAGTAAGATGTAGATGTAAACTTTGGACTGAATCCAGACTTTGACTCTGTTATATCCTACCAGTGGCGATTGCTCTAAGACTGCAAGGGAAGCTCAGCTTCCCCTAAAATGTCAACAAAATAAGTGGTCAAATATGTACTGTTGTGTGTTGTGTGAACATTTCATTGACTAAATATGCGCTAGAACACGTTCATCTTTTGTTCAGAATCAGCTACTTATCACAGGTAACCGACACGACTTCCTTCTCATTCATCCCCGCAGCGCCACAGAGCTTTACACAGTGTGGATGCCGAGCATCTACTGACTTCATTGGGGAAGCATAGAGTGGGTTGTTCCACTGCAGCGAAACTAGACGGTCATTGGATAAATGCTGGGCTTTGTCCTGCCCATCGGACGCTCAGCGTCTCTGGGGGTCTATGGGACAGTGTGCTGGCCCGGACGCTCGGCTTTTGCATGATGATTGGATGATCTGTCTGAGGCTGAGTCCCTTTTTGATTGACAGCGAAATCAGCGAATCAGCAATCTTGAAGTATAAGCATCCACCGGAGCATTTTTCAAGTTTTTAATTCCGTTGTTCGGAGTTGATCTGGAGACGTTACTGATCCTCAGCGACTTTGTCTTTGTTAAAAATGACTAGCGTTGTGTTTGGCGACTCTCTTCTGTCACTCTGCGATTTATAAATTTATCTGCGATAAATAAACGGACACATTTTATGATGTAGGCCGAAAATGATCTTCCCCTCATTATAAGACCAGCAGCCGCCACTGTATCCTACTGCTTGGTAACATGTAACAGTTAGTGTCAGATTAGTAGGAATACAACATGGAACAGCTGAGATGTAACTGTCAACAAGAATCACCTGCTGTGATGTTTTAATCTGTCTTCAAATAAATCCTCATTCAACATCTCCCTGCGTTCTCAAACTGTGAGAACTGTCGGCTTTTCACTACAAACCTGAATCTAATTCAGTGGAACTCGAGTCAAAACTGAGGCACTTAGCAGACTGAGTGGCCGAGGAAGTTGGAGCATGGAGCATGGCAGAAAAATGGTCACTAAAGCCAGTTCCGAAAGTCTACTAGACTAAATTTATGGTTTTTATGGTTTCTAAAAAAGTCTTATTGTCCTAAAGTTGGTGAAAGAATAAAAGTTTGTCAGCATTTCCAAACACAATTTACTGAACTGTTGAGGCCCCTGCTGTTACTTTTACACTCTGTGGCTTCTCCTTAAATTTTGAGCCACTTTTAGAGTCAGTCTAATCAAAAGTACAAGTTAACCTGCCCTGTCCACTGCTCTCCATCAACGGTTTATCTGATCACATTATCTGCAGCACCTTTGGATATGGTCCCTGTAACCTGAGGGGGCCAAACTCCGTTCAGCTCATCAGCCACTGCACGCTGTCAGCGTGTTGCCATGCCGACTGGGTTTCCTGAGGCACGTCTCATCCATAATAGAGTGATTACACCGCCTCGCAGGTTGGCCTTTTGATGGCACCCATAGGCTAATTAGCCCACCTTCTGCTCTTCAGGTGGCAAGACAGGCTGGCTGGAGGAGGGGTGGTCCGGGGACATGAACGCTGCCACTTCACCTCACTTCAGTGCTTGTGTGAGGCATCTATCAGAAGACAAGGCGTCTGAGTCAATCCAGTACTTGCCCCTATTTCAGTGGGCAATGAAGATGCATGTTAATTTGCTCATGTGTAGTGCCTAGGGCTGACAACCTTGCTGGTTCTTTTATCAGTACTAGAAAAAGCCAGGGAATAAAATTAGTTGATCAGTGTCCAACACACACGCACGCACACACAACCACACACCAGGGAAGTCACACCATGTTACAGTGAGCTAAGTTACATCGATGCTCATTACTGTAAGTGCAATAAAACCTTTGTGAGTAAAAAGCTAATGAGACTAATTTATCAGAGCACCTGTTCAACAAACACACATCTGAAGAAAATCAATATTTCCAGCTTTGCCCTCAGCCTCCATTCACCGTCACTGTTTTAGCTGTAATGAGCTTGTTAGGCTAAAAGCAAATTGTTATGACCAAGCTAAAACTAAAGCTGACTTTCTGTATTCTAGCTGTTTAGCCTTAATTAGTCTTGTATATTAAATTCTGTCAGCCCCCCCACCACCACCACCACCACCATCTTACCTGGCCAACAATGAATCAACATCAGCAGTAAGAGGGAGGATAACAGACTTGACAGTGACTGTTAAACTTTCTTTTTAAATTCACTCAATACTCACTCTATGATTGATATGATTGATTTTCAGGAAGGATTACACTTTTTCTAAACATCACTGTTACTGTAACTGAAACAATATTTTGTTGAATAAAAAATAAGAATAAAATCCAGTCCTGTTCTGAGTCTGTCATTTTTCTTGCACAGTAATAATAAAGAACCAATAGAAGCAGTAGTGTAGATAAAATCCTGGTCACACCAATCCTTAATGTCTGTTTGCTGATAACACAGGCTGAGTTTACGTGACATGACTTAGCTACGTTTGCTTCTGGCTTTGTTGGAAACTATTCTGTTCCTGAAATGTTTTAAATGTAACTTGATGAGAGCCTCAGCAAAAAGAAAATTGTATTTCTCCCCCTCTCTCTTTTAGAGCAGCTATGAAGGCCTACATTTTAAACCAACAAACAAATTTTTTTTTTTTTTTTCCTCCATGTGACAGGTGAAAAAGAAATGTTCTCTGTAAAGAAGAGTGTAGAGCTTAGAGCTGAGGCTTAAGGAGCGTGAGAGAGATCTACTTCAAAGTGCAGTGAAATCAAGTGTGGAGAACCCAGAAATGGGCCCGATGCATGTCAGACATTTCAGCCACCACGCTAGTGGACTCCTTATTTTTCCACTTCAAGAGCGCCTTGATTTCTGGACAACTTTGACCTCAGTATACCCCTTTACTCTTTCAGGAAGTGGTCCATATTTTTCTAACATGACTATCAGCTTACACACAAGGAGCTGCTTTAAATCAGTTGATTTCTGGTCTGTGTCAGAGTTGCGGTAAAAGTCTGAATTGAACAAACAAATGTGGCAAAATTATTTCTGCTTAAACTAGAAACATTTTCATCATGACAGTTTCATGTTTTTCCACAATATTCGACATGTCCTCTGTCTAAACAGGGTCTAACTGATTGTTGTTGTTATCTTTACTGCAGATTCAGTGTAGTTATCAGTTTAAATTTTGGGAAATTCCACTTCATAGATGAGAAGATTGATAAAACTCACATATTGAAAGCTTGAAATAAGCATGGCTAGCTGCTCCCAGTCTTTATGCTAAGCTAAGCTTAGCATAAAGACTTAGCTTCATATTCATAACAGCTAGAATCATGCCAATCTTATAATATAACTTGTGCAAAGACAACAAATACATCAAAGCATTCATTTAATGCTGTTCTCCAGTTTTTGTTTTTTTCAGCCTGTGACTATAATTCCAGTTTTTGACTTTGACTGTGTGCTGAGAAAGAGCTAAAATGCGCCAATATGGAGTCCACATAGCAGCCGTATTGAACAGCGTCATCTTTGCTTACAAGCTACCTTGTTATCCAGTCGTATTGAATAAGGAGGCTGATGAGCTGGAGCCTCCTGCTCCTCACATCGGCAGAACACCAGGAACCATAGATCAGAGAGAGAGTGACTCAATGAGAATAATAGGAGAGCAGCAGAGAGGGAGGATAAAGACAGAAAAGAGAAAGAAAAGCAAAGAGCTCAGCCCTGATTCAGAAAAACATCTTTGGGATTTACTCCTCTGTCTAGGATTAAAAGAAGAAGGTGGGTCACTGTGCTGAAAGCAGAGAAACACACCTGAGCCGTCAGCTGTGTGCTGTATTACAGGCAGTGGTAATATCTGCTGTGTTACGTTTGAAAACATCAGTGGCTGTCTATCAGCATGTCCTCTACTACTTCTGAAAACTTGTACGACAACACTGACTCTCGCTGTAACTCTAGCTCCTTCTAGTTTTTGAATACTGAATACTAACAATGTATGAGCCCATATTATACATGATCTACACATTTTGGCGAGATGACTTGGGTGCAGTTTTGGCAAACTTCCGCAGTTTTCATGTGTTTGAGCCTTAAGCTCATGCTTCTCTTTGACTCCTGCTGGAGCGTATTTGTTTTGATTCTGTAGCAGCCTTTGTGTGTCTGACCGTGAACTGTTTTAGATCTTCAGTGTGACTAATGAACTGAAGAAAGACACAAGTTTATAAGAAAGTGCAAACAGAAGCAAAGTCATCATAGTTCTGTGAAATGCCCTGAAGTAGTCTGAGCAGTGTTGCTGAGATATAGAGTATTTGCCTGAATGAATGAACAACTTTGAAATGAAATGAAACAGAAATCATGGTGCTTCACTTGTTTCTTTTACTATGAATGTATATTATTCATTTATTTAGTAATAGATGCAGTTTTTGTAATAATAATGATAAATGGTCATGACACTGCATTACAGTGGATAGTGTTGAAGCCCATGTTTCAGTGGAGTCCTGCAAAGTAATTTGTTTTTCAAAACAAATGGCATCAATCACTTCATTGATGACTCATTCAGTCTTTACAAGTTGGTATGACGAGGCCAGCCTTCTTTTTTGTTACTGTGCAAACTGACAGAAAAATGTTGGAAAACTACAAATTCCTAGGAGAAAGCTGAAGGAGATGACAAGGACATTTACCTTGTGGGAAATATAGGATCCAGCCTCTCACGAGTCCCCAAACTTAATGTAAGTGTGTACAGTTTGGTGCCATTCAAAATTGTTTATAGATGACTGACAAACTGCTAATATATAATAATATTAAGAATATATGAAAATAGATAATAAGAATTAAAAATAGTGGAAAGTAAAAAACAAACAAACAAAAAAACAGATAAAAGACTGACAAAAAGAATGAGTACAATAAAATAAAAGATTAAAAAATGGCAGTAAAACATTCTGATTCAAGCTAAAGAGGATTAAGGTTTAAAGCTATCAACATTTTGAGCTGCTCTCAAATCATAAAAGCTTAAAATTTCCTTACCTGGTGCTGCAAGACCATCGTTACGACCCAGAGGGAAATCGTTACCCAAAGAGGTCTAACATAATTACATGAATCAAGAGTTGCATAAAGCTGCAAAAACTGAACAACTGGACCCACCAGAAAAAGATAAAGGAAAAATGTATGTAACAACCATGAAATGCTTTAACATCAAAAAAGAATTTTAAATCAATACCAAAACTGACAGTCAGTGTTAGGACTGTAGAACAGGTATATCGTGTTCTCTCCTTCAGCAGATTCATCTGTAACTGGTTTATAACATTTTTATTTGGACCAGATAAGAGAGCAACACAATAGCAATATTTTACATTTTTAGTTAAAGGAGCCTCCTCATGACACCTCCTGGTTAAAAATGAGTGGTCCTAAAATTGATCCCTGGGGAACCCCTCAATTTATTTTAGAGTGTTTTTTACAAATGATCATTGAACCCTTCCAGGGAGATATGAGGCAAACCATTTTATATTCTTTAAACAGAGAATCATATACAATCAACATGGCCGAGTATATATCACATGTGTCTGTGATTTCTGCATGAACCAAACATAGACGTCAGTTCCAGGATCAACAGCTACATCCTGATTAGTGTTGCAGAAGAAACTCAGTCGACTGTGTTTGTTAGTTTAAAAAGTTTCACTGTAATTACTGCCTGCTCTCTGCTCCTACAGTATATTCACTTTTTGTGCTGTCTTGCTGTTTTCCCTGCAGTGCTGTATATATAGAAAAGCAGTGTGACAGCTACACCCTCCATATCCCACCTCCTTCTCTGGTTCTCCTTCTCTTATGAGACACTGCACAGCGCTTCACCACTGTCCAATATCCTGTTAATGTCTGAGTGACAGACTCATCTAACAACAGCCTCTGCTTCCTCTTTCTTTTTCTTTCTTCCCACCTCTTAAGATGACCACCCTATTTTCTTTTCTTTTGCAGCATCCCATTTACATAATAGTTGTAGCTCATACTGCAAAAACACATTTCATGTACCTTTTGTTCAGAAAAATGGTCTAAACACTGCAGACTACATTATCTTCCTGTGACAACCTGGCAGTTCAATATGCACAATAATGTAAAAGCTCTAAATTCAAATTAGTTTTAAACAAATTGACAGTTTCCATATGTCTGCAGTGTCTTAGTTAGAGCTGCAACTAATGAATGTTTTCATCTACCGATTATTTTCTTGATGAATAGTTTGTTCTGTAACAGAAAAAAATGCCCGTTATAATTTACCCTAGTCAAAGGAGATTTTTTCAAATGTCTTGTTTTGTCCAGAAACCACAGATATTCAGTAGACAGTCATATGATGAAGAGAAGCATCGCATCCTCGCATCTGAGAAGCTGGAACCAGTGAATGTTCGCACTTCAAATATGACTAAAACAATGAAGTGATTATCAAAATAGCCGGGAAGTAATGTTTTGTTTATCAGCTAATAGTTGATGATGAAGAACACATAGGTCTAGAGGATCCATCAGACTTAGTGAATCTTGTGTTGAATTGAAATGTTTCTCTACTTCTTTAAACACTGCAGGGGGAAAACCGCCTCATTGCATTTGGATTTCTGTTTGGCTAAATATGCAGTGCCACGTCTAAACTGTATTCTTTTTCATAAATATCTTTTTTTTCCCGGCAGGGAAATCACCGGGGCAGTGGTTAGAGGACAGGCCAAACGTGGTTACAATAAGAAAGCTCCAGTGTCAGAGAGAAGACGTGAGGGAGGGGCATGGGAGAGGACAGATGATTGCAGGACAAGAAAAAGGAAAGTTGACATAAGGAGGAAAATATCAGCAGTACAAAGAGAAGATGTGGGAAGAGGAAACATTGCAGAAAGAAAAGTGTGTATGATACCTGCTGATTAATGATATTTGAATGAGTTGTGTGAATGTCTAATGTATATATGTAGATTAGAATGTAATAAAACTGCTATAATGTTTGCAGTGTTGCAAAGATTTAATATGCATGCCTTTCCCAGGCACCACACACTTAAGCAGACATTAACAGGTGCCCTCTCTGCTTTGCATCCTGGGACTTATGATGCTGTTTTAACAGCGGAAAGATCTGAAACTCAGGCAGCTCAAAAATAACTCAGAGCAGAGCTGGCAGGGTGTAACCAAGGGTCAGTCAATCATCAGCATTTCAAACCTAAATCATAGTTTGTACTTTCAGAACCTCATTGTCAGTTTACCTTAAACAGATCACTAAACTTTGCCACATTACAGTGGAGGACATGAGTGTGTTTCAGAGAGAGATTTGTTGATTTGCATGTGTGTAGCCGATAGATTAACATTACGGGGGGAGGTGGGATGTTGTCCCTGGTAATCTGGTAAACTATCTCACTGTTGTGGACCAGATTCTATACTTCATTTAGATTCAGCAGGGAAATTGTGTTTTACTTCATGTAATGTTTAAATCTAGGCCTTTTATTAATGGAGTACTGATGCATCTGAATGGGAAATCTCACCCCTGCACCTCTCTCCCCAGAGCTGTATTCACAGCGTAAATACCTGACGCACATCATAACATTATGACCCACTCGCTGTGTATGAAGGATAGGCAGATAGACTATGACATAGATACAGAGCACCCGACAGAGAAGGATAAAACATTTAAGATGATGAAGGAGGGAAAAGGTGGAGGAGGAAGCCCAAGCGCAAGCATGCAAAGAGGTCTGAAGAAAAGTGAATCATGACAACTGCATAACATTTTGACTCCATTTTGACAGAGCATCATTGTGCCACTCACAGGACAGGTAAACTGCAGAGAGATGGTCTGGTTCTTATAGAGGTTCCTCTTTTTCATCATGACAACAGCATGACTGTGGACTTATAAAGAAAAGTGTCAAATACAAATAACCTGAATACTTTTATCTTTCACTTCACTTTCACTAGCATTTCATTATTGTAATATTGATTTATATTGGTTAGACTTTGTTTTATGAGTCTCCAATTTATTTATGCTTTATGAGGATGTTTCCTTGAAAGAACTGTTTTCATTTTCTCCTCAGAAAAACGGAGACAAAGCTCTGAGATAACATTTGGTTTGTGTTAGTTGTGCTGAGTTTGTAAGCAGACATTGATGGTTTCACTAAATGAAATCCAAGTAAATACTATGTCATTAATTATTAATTTTGAAATACTATTGAGAAACTTCTCAGTCTAGGCTGAATAGTTTGCTTGCCTGTAGACAATTCGATTTCTGTATGTTGAGTTGCCTTGCTGTGCTCTGATTGAAGAACTGACAGTAAATGTACCAGTTCAACAGTCTCCAGGTACCATAACTTGCATCAGTCTTTTCCACTTGCTTTCTAGGAAAATATTTATTGGACATGCATGACATCAAGCTTTTGTTAGTGTTAAGCTATTTCTTTAAAAGTAGCAGTCTTTTTTTCTGGTCTTACAAGTGACGTTACAGTTCAGTGAATGAACTGAATGATTCTTCTTTTACCATCATATTCACTCAAAATGTCCCCACATTACATATAGTATCGCAGTTGTTTTGAATCCCATTTAGTTTTCTTATCAATTAAAATGTCTAAATAATAATACATAAATAAACAATGAGAGTGTATTTTATTATTTACTCTTGTTCAGCCCTGAGTGCTGGGTTCTGGCACTCACTGGCCACTGCACACTCAGTACAGTGTTCAGGGGCCTGTGCTTCCCTCTACTACATGTAGACACTGCCAGGAGTGAAACATTATTCTTAAACTTCCTCCACTTGAATGTTATCTGAGTATCACTCCCACAACTAAAAGTAGTGAAGGTTGCCATCTCATACAGCTGCACCAGGCCTCTTTTTTTTATGAAAAAGATTGTCCAGCAGGTTCTCTGTAGATCTGATTGTTCCTGCTTTGAGCTGAACGCGAGGCTCACTCACTGTAGCAGAAGATGTAAACTCACATTTGTTCAAGCACTGGGTAATGGTTTACCTTTCATTGTGTTCTCTCTGCTCACTCTCACACCATGATTCCCTCCATGTTCAGTGAATTTCACTATCAGTGTGCATGTGCGAACCTGAACAGCAGGCCTCCATCATGACTAAAGCAGCTCGAATGATAAGGTCTGAGGCAGACATGCAGGCTTACGGCTCGGAGTTCATTGGCTCTTTGAGATTGTAGGCCGATGTTTTCGTGTCTTTCCTCTACACTTGAAACAGTACAATTTTGCTCTCTTTGTGGTTTTTAATGGTTAGCTTTGAGTTGCTAAATTCAGCAGTTGGTGAATGTGTTTACCATTTTTATGATAAAGACTGAGAGGATACAGACAGGCTGGGACTATCCAAATCCTTAAAGCCTCTCGTGTGGGAAAGCCCGGCCGATCCCTCTTCTGCCTGGTCCAAAGACCTGAGCTGTGATTCCTCCTGGCAGGATTTTATACAGACTCTGAAAGCTCCATTACACTAAAGCCTTTTCACTGACAAGCCAAATGACATGATAACAGATGACATTCTGCTCTGTGCAGTGCTATAGAGATTTCTCTCTTTCTGCTCATGCCCATTTCCTTACACAAATGTCTGGGGGAAAAAGTGTCTTTCAGTGTGTTACTTTTTCTGTATGTCTCTTTGGCACTCATATGAAGTTGTTTCTTGATGACTTTTAAATGGTGTATAGAACAGAAAGTAGTTTACCCTCATTTACTCAGGGAAATTTTGCTGAGTGTATCTTCTCCTCATGCAAAAATACAAAACTATAAATTCACATCTGGTGACCTGCGACCTCACACTCTGGTACTATGGGCTCTGAGCCGCTCACCAGACCAGGTGTGGGTAAGTACCTTGCTGTGAGGAACTTAAGTGGCAGGTGTTGAAAGAAAAACATTGTCCCATACACATTTTTAAAATCTGGTCCAGTAAATCAAACTGTTCACTGCTTTTCCACCTCACATTCAAAGGAATAGTTTGATTTTGCTTCTTTGCCTTTTTTTTTTTTTTTTGCTCAGATTTAGATAAAACCGATACCTCTCATGTCTGTATGCTAAATAAGAAGTTGCAGCCAGTAGCTTAATAGTGTAACTTAGCATAACAGCTAACTTAGCTATGTCCAAATGTTTGACATATTAATCACGTATTAGCATGTCAAATCTTGTTTCTTAAATTAGTACATAAACCAATAAAAAATGAAAATGAAAAAAGTTGTGGTTTTACTGTTATGTGCTCCACTGTTTCTTGGTGTTTTGTCGTCACTGTGAATCAGAATCAGAATCAGATTTATTTGTCACTACCATAATATTCATTTCATGATACATGGAAGCGAAATATCATACTCCATAGATCAGGATGCAGGTCACATTAAAAACAACAAAAGGCACGTTATACACAGGGCACAATATTTGTGACATAAAATCATAAAAAACATGAAAAGAGAGCAGCATTAAAAACATTTTTATAAGAGCAACTCAAGATGAGTTATAAAAAATAAAAGGTGCTTATTCAAACAATGCAATCAATGGAGGCTGTTAACAGCTGTGAAATATGAGGAGTTATTCCAGACACTCCTGCTTCCCATAGACAATGTTGGTGACTCAAGAGTCTGGACCAACATGAAACTCTCCTGCTTCAATTATCAATTCAAAGGATTAACAACTGCAGTACAATATATCTGCTCCTTTGATAGAAAGTCAAAGCTACAAGCTTGTGGACAAAACAAACCTTAAAGGGAGAAATTAACTATGATTCCCAAGGTGTATTAAGGCAAGAACTATCCAATCACAGGGCTTAAATTTCTTTGTTATGTGAGCCGCTGACAGCGGCGAGAGCTGAAGATTTTGTTGTTGAGAACAGTGAATACAGAATCTGCAGGTTAAATCAATTCACTGTTAAATTCAGCATCAGTTTTGACAAAGTTCAGTAGCTGCGGAGACGCGTTTAGTTAACAACTGTAACAACAAAGAGTTTTAGATTCACTCCCACTCTGAGTCACACCTTTGCCACCTCCTCCCAGGCAAACAAGGCCCATGGGTGGAGGCCACAACATAAACATACAAGGTGTTTACATGATCCAGGAGAGTCCTGAGTGTCTTTGTTCAGTAACATTCATGATCCTTTAAGGAGAAAGTGACATGTGAAGTCAGACTGGGAAAACCAGTTACTCCTCCGTCGTGTCGGCTCTATCAGATGTTCTTACATCTTAAGATGCTGATAATCAGATTTTGTTACCTTACCATAGCTAGACAATATATTTAATATTAATTGTAAAGACATGAAAGTGTTTTTGGTCTTCTCATCTAACTCTTTTCCACAATGTTGAACTTTTGTGTCATCGTCCTCTGAGCTGGAAACAAAGTGCTCTAACATCTAAGTGTTTTCTCTCTGTCTTCATGTTTCTGTTTGTAGGCATGGCTCCAGAGGTATGGCTACCTCCCTGCTGCAGACCCCAGAATGTCAGTGCTGCGTTCTGCCCGAGTCATGCAGTCCGCTATCGCTGCCATGCAGCGCCGCTACGGCCTCAATGTCACAGGGACTCTGGACAGCAACACTATAGAGTGAGTCACACCTTTAAAGATGCCACTGTATGAGCTGTGTTCACCTCATGATGCGTTTCTTCAAACAGTAAGAAAATAATGGGTGAATTTATCAAATCTGAACCAGATTCAATTAATCTAGTTGAATGCACATATATCTCAGTTTAAATATTCATTTCTTGTGTTGGCTTGCATGTCAGTCATTAGTGTGGATAAATTAACAATGTTTTGTGCATGTAACTTTGGGAATTTAGTTGATAGACTTTCAAACAAGTGACTTTTTCATAAGATGAATTATTGAAATACCAAAATGTCAGCCAAATAGGCTGATTTAGGCACCACATATACTGTTGCTTTTATCAATGCTTGGTTTCCATCATCTGATAAAGACTACAAGATGAAAATTGAAGTCACTAAGGCACAGATACATGCTTTACATGAGGAATGAACAACAGTAAACTGAGAAGCAGTGGAAAAAGAAGAGCTAATATTGTTATAGTTATTCATTGCATTTTATTATTTAGATCTGTGAAAATGGAGAAAAAATGGTGTCTGAGACTTTCACTCGGCCCCTGTTTAGCTTTCTTTACGCAGACACAAAGTTACCCTGACATGGCTTAAGTGGGGCGTTTTTAATTTGATCAAAGGGGCCTTTTATCCAGAGTACACCTCTGCTGTAAGAACAAAGGCTGCAAAATGCCAAAGTACTGATACTCAGTGGAGGAGAAAGTAGAGCAGGGACAAGGTCTGCTTTCTCTTGACTCCATCTGAAAGGGATATAGAGAAGGATGAAACCACCTGAACATGAGAAGATTATACATCTAATTATGAGGTGATAAAAACCTGATGATATTAATGTTTTTAAGCCAAATGGAATCCAGGTTTTACCCTGTTTACCAAGATGTCTTGTTACCTGCAGATCACTATCACAGTGTTAACTGACATTTGTCCCCAATATTGAAATACCATCCCTGCTACAAATAGCACTGAGCTTAAATTGGTCACTGAACTGTAACATGGTAGTGTGGTGGCTGGTGATGTGAAAGCAGACTAACATCTGTCCAACTACTGGGCTGAAACTGAGTGAGTGTGAAAAGCTAACTGTCTGCCTGTTTGTTTCCCCTCTGCTTCTCTTTGTTGATGTAGCGATAACACAATAAGGTGAGGTGTCTTTTGTATATATGAATTTGTCAGTATACCTGTGTACTGTGTGGGAAATATGAGAAATCACATTTTTTGTGTTTAGTGAATTCATGTATTATCATGTAAGTGTTTTGTATATTATCCATGTCTTCTACATACAAATATACAGATAACTTTAAATGAATGACTGTGTTTCATCATTACAGTTTGCCGCTGTTCATCATGTCATTAGCTTATATCCCTCTATAAAAATGTACTGTGATGATACCTTTAGTATGATGGATACTGATACCGTCAGTGCTGATCGGTGGTCCCCTCTCCACTCTCCTGTAGGTGGATGAAGAAACCCAGATGTGGGGTTCCTGACCAGATAGGGGGTGCGTCCAAATTCAGTGTGAGGAAACGGCGGTATGCCCTCACAGGGCAGAAGTGGCAGCACAAACATATCACATACAGGTGGGTGGATTCAGTTTATCAAGATTTGTATTGTCAAGTTTTTTAAATTAGCATATCAGAAAAATCCAACTTTGCTCCGATCCCTATAACCACCCCCACATTCACAGAAGATTCCAGATGCACAAACGATCGCTGCCCATCAAGGGAGCTTTTGTGAAGTTGTGAAGACGTCCAGTCAATGAGATTCACCCAGTGTAGGCCACCAGCCACAAAGAAACAACTGATATCCACACACACACACGCAGGCACGCACGCACGCACACACGCACACACACACAGAGAGGCCTGTACACACAAACATGGCTTCAGGACTTAACCAGTGTCATTGACCTTTTCATTAAGATCCACATTCTTTGCAGAGACAGAAAAAAGGTCTGCTACTTCTTTTCAGGCAGTTCTTGCGCCTTTCTTGTCCTCCACATTTGCCTTTTTTAAAACTCTTGCCTCATCTCCCGTTGATGTGACAGGCTATTTAAAACTGTAACATTTTGGCAGAAATATTGACTGTATACTTCCTCTCTGTAGCCTGTTTGAACATTTCCACATTTCCCACCTGTGGAGGAAGAGAGCAACTACTGAACAGTCAATATTTGATCTTATATAATGGACAGAAAATTGCAAAATCAATGGTTCAGCCAAAGTTCAGCTTCTCTTTAACCTGTAACCTTTACACACAGCACAGACCATGTTCTTTAAATCTCAGACTGTAGAAAAACCAGCACAAATGCGAGAAGAGTGTACATGTAAGAGCCATAGATGCACCGCATCATCAGTTTCATAATTCAAATTTTCTGACATGCAGCTCCATGAGTAATAATGTATAGGACAACATGCTTAGGTTATATAATATTTCTCAGATGATTTATTGGGGCCTATAGCCCAGTTTCTGTAATATTTTATACAGACTATACTGTCGCCTGCCCCCAGCTCCATGTTCCACAGGATAATCCTCAAGAAGTGGCCCTGTTTTTTTTTATTTCTGCTCTGCCTTGAGGATAAATGTATAAGCAGTATTACATGCTGAATATAATCTAGTGGATCAGTGACCTACAGATGAAGTAGGACTGTATATCACTGATGGCAGAACTGTCCATGTCCATGCTTGTGCATTTTTCTTTTTAAAATATGACGCTGGGATTGGGTGGAAGTAGTTTCGTCAGTACTTGGTTCATCTGTGCCGGCACAGATTTGAAGAAAAGAGGGAAATGAGCAAGTGTGATCAAGAGAGGAGGAGTAGATGGGTGGAAATGAGGAGTGTTGGATGAGAAGCAGCTGCTGAGAAAGAGATGAGCTGAGAGGAGGAAACCCCAGTGGAGGGCAGAGGGTGCTCTTTGACAGATTAGGGTTATGTAATAGGATAGGAGCATTCTCACTCTGTGTGTGTGTGTGTGTGTGTGTGTGTGTGTGTGTGTGTGTGTGCGTGTGTGTGCGTTTGTGTGTGTGTGTGTGTGTGTGTGTTGTACATGGACGTGTGCCTGGCCTCCAGTCAGCAGTCAGATGTGCCTGCAGCTGCTCCTTTTATCTCAGATCAGTGCAGTGGAGGTAGTTAGAGAATGGAGCACATCTTGGTAACACTTTATTTTACAGGTCCTGATGTTCCAGCTAATTTCCTTGAAACTTTCCTCATGGTTTCCTAAAAACTGGCTGGAATTTATCTGTAAATTACTGCGATAGTTCCAAGAACTGACGCACTTTGGTAATAATTATAATAATAATTATAAGTGTTAGTTGCTACAGTTATTAAGTACCTTGCTCGTTGTCTGTCATTAACTGCAGCTTAAAGTCATGAAGAATCCATATTAAGAATTTGTTTGACTTTCTAGGAAACTCTGATGGATACTGGCATCTGTTTATGAAGCATTTTTCCCTTTTTTTTCCTTAACATTCTGAATATAACCAGCACACTCCCAATAACTGTAGCAACTAACTCTTTCTTCATTTCCCTTATAATTACAAATTAGTACCAAATTGGCCTCTCTTGGAAATATCCTTGTAAATTAACAGACAAATACCAGCTATAATTTTGTAAATTATGAGGAAAGTTTCCAGGAAATGAGCTGGGAAATATTGATAAATCATTACTGCACCAGTATCTTTACTGCTTTTGGGAAACTTCGTCTTCATTAACATAAGATGCAGATTTCCGTAAAGGATAACTTGGTTTATTATAAGTTTGGTCTCATATTTTTGGCCATTGGTTATCATAACTTTGTCGTGTCTGTGAATGGGGACTCCACTATAGCAAGGAAACTACAACAAACAGGCTGTAAACAAACCTACCATTTAGTTTGATTATCTAAGCCACTTTATTTGGAGGTAGAACCAAGATCCAGCTTATGCACGCGGACGGACAGTGAGGACAGCGCGTCAAAGCTGGACCCGTGAGTTGGTTTGTTGTTGAATCTTTGAATGTTCTTGTTTTTTAAAAGTATTTAACTAGTCAGAAATCTGGCTGCTGAGAGAGTGAATAAGCATATTTCTGCTGACTATTCTTTTGAGTTGAAGTTGAAGTAAGCAGGTACACATGGCTCGTTTGTATGTATTTTTCCTCCTGGTGACTCTTTGGGTGAGGTACAGCTGTAAAACTGTAGTGTTGTGGGTTTGAATCCAGGCTGGAGTCCTTATCATGTCCTCACGTCTCCTCTAAAACTTCCTTCTTTCTTCTTCAAACTCTAAAGCCCAAAAAATAATCTTAGGAAAACAACACTGGCATTTTGAAAGTATAACAAATGTAGTCTCCCCAGGCGTGTGCTAGTTTCCATGTAGCCACATGCAGTACTTGCTGTAGGGAGGCACTAATTAGCTTTGGCATGCCTACTGTTCTCCCTGCATGCAGGTACTATTATAGCACATGAATTGCATCCGGAATCATTATCACCTCGCAGCATGGAGTTTAATATTTGATATGGCCTCAGAGCAGGTTGGATCCTTTCTTTTCTTGTCTTCTCCCTGCATGTGTTTTTCTCTCTTTATCCGTCTCACCTATAAAACAGGACACACACACAGTGAGTTTGGTAATAGAGTCGAATGGAGTGGCCACAGTTGTGGCTAAGGCCGTTCAGACAGAGCAGGACAAGGACATGTACTCAAGGAGACCCTTCTCCATTTTAATCTGAGGAAAGACAACAAAGACAACCATTGCATTCACACAACACTGCTTCAGTTGATGTTCAGGATTGTGTCTGAGGGTTTGCCGGTGCTCATCTTGAGATGTTAGCATTTACTGCTCATGCTTCTTGTTGGACAGTTGAGGACACACACATTGTTTTTCACAACAAATCTGATCATAAAATTTAAAAAATTAGCTGGCATAACATGGTTGTTGTTGCTATCAGCTTGAGCCACCATAGGTTATGACTAATTGATTCACTGCTGTGAAACCCTTGTTCTCTGATAAAGAGTTCTGGTTAGTTGTTAATGTCATCACACGCGCACAGGCAGTGGGAATTACTGTAGCTTTGTCCGCAAAATGTAAAAATTATGCAAAGTTTAATTTGGGATCATTTATGCTCATCTGCACCAGTGTAATGTAGAATTAGCAACTGTTTTACCCACCACACTCAATATTTGTCATGTGAGAAGGTTTGCTAACAATTAAAACATTCTTACATTAATACTGGAGCAAATTACTACACGTGCATGTGCTGTAAAGATGTCCCTATTGATATGATGATAGATTAAATACATATCACACAGCTCCAGTTCATTCTGCTGTGGAGGTTTCAAAAAGCATCAAATTTGATTTCAGGAAGTGTGCAGACTTTCTGTCTTTTACCTCTGCGGTGCTGGTGACTCCACCATCCCTGCTGCTAACCCTGTTTCTTCATTCACATACATTTCTTTGGGTTTGTATTTTAAAATTACACAAATTCTATATCTTTATGAGACCTGTGTGTGTCTGCAGGGCTCAGCTCTGCCAAAACACAAAAACATTAGCTTTAAATGAAAGTTTTGCCAAAAGTTGTGAGTGTAATTAAAGTAAACACATCTTTATTCAGCTGTCAGGAAGTCAGTCGTGGAAGAGAAAATAGAGGAAGAGGAGCAGTTTGTGATTTGGTATCAGCAATCAGAACATCTTCAATAAACACTGCACTTTATTTATATTTCATAGCTTCCGTTCTCACTGATTCAGAAATTAATCTGAGCTCACATGCATTTTAAATATGCATTATATAAATGTGCCTTGCAGAAGCCTACCCAGGAGCAGTACTCAAAGACATGATGCTCTGATGATATTTATTCCTTTTATGGAAAATGACAGAGAAACTGTTAAGAACTAACATGAAAAAAGTAACAAAGAATAGAGGAAAAAAGGGAATTCTTAAATCAACTTCAAACATCTGAGAGAGAAGAGGGAAAATCAGAAATTGGCTCTGTGCTGTTTTGTACTTTATTTACTGCTCTTATCAACTGAACATCAGCCAACCAACTCTCCACCTAGGTCAGAGTCTGAGCTACCAGCACAATTACACAGTATGAGTCTTGTGAATGGATGATGTAAACTACACCTATCCATCTGTCCCAGGAGAGAACGTGACAGAGTGGAACTGAGATATTTTTGGAGCAAATAAAGTGGAGAGACTTTTCTGATTGCCCAACCTAGAGTGGGGCTCTCGGCAGGCACTGGGCTGTTGATAATCCTTAATTAGAAAATAAATTCCAGAGGCAAATTCCTTGCCACACCTGCAGCCAGTTGAAGCCGGCAGGAGAGGAGTCAGCTGTTTCCTCTGGCAAATCGCTCCATTTAGCTCTCTGTTGGTGAGCAGGATGAGCGTGAAATGGCAGCATGTGGAGAAAACAGTGATAGTGACAGTTTTTTTTTTTTTTCTAGCGGTGTGATCTCAGAGATTGACATCCAGCAGTTTCCTCCTTTCTCAGCTGTTGTGTTGGTAACAGTTATAAACTGAGTGTGTTGTTTTCTGTGCCACCATATCTGTAGCTTCAGAGGAGCTGGAGCTGTTTATTCTGCCTGATTAGACTCTGTTCTTTCTTTGGACAGAAAAGAAAGAAAAAGCTACTCTGAGGTGTGTTTTTTTTTATATCAAACGCTCGCAGAACCCAAGTGTCTTCTCAGACCAATTTACAACAGATGTTCTCATCCTGACAGTTGAAGGAGAAGCTTACTGAGGCGTGATGATCTGGTTGTGTTGGACAGAGACCTTTGTGTTTTCCCAATCTAACTTTTCTTCATCTCATGTCCCTTCAGTATAAAGAACGTGACGCCCAAGGTGGGTGCTGAGGAGACCCATGATGCCATTCGACGAGCCTTTGACGTTTGGCAAAACGTGACGCCACTGCGCTTTGAGGCTGTGCCCTACAGTGAGTTGGAGAGGACCAAGAAAGACGTGGACATCACCATCATCTTTGCTTCAGGTTTCCATGGTGACAGCTCGCCCTTTGATGGCGAGGGTGGCTTCCTGGCTCACGCGTACTTCCCAGGGCCAGGAATCGGAGGTGACACACACTTTGACTCAGATGAGCCATGGACGCTGGGAAACCCCAACCATGACGGTAGGAACTGACTTGTGTTTTTATGACACAGGATGCTGTTGGCGATGTTCATAGACGAAGGTCATAAACAGAGGTCAGACAACTCACCTGGACTTTATATATATATATATATACACACATAAGTTTCCCCTAGGGGATAAATAAAGTATCTATCTATGTATCTACATATATATATAGATGCAGAATATATACAGTATTGATATTTGGAACCAAGGCCTGACTAGAGGTTACCCCAACCTGAACCCGAATTGCATTAATTAATTTACAAAAAAGACAGACCCGATCTGACCAATCACTGAGGCCAATGGCTGTGATGTCAGATCATCGATATGGAAAGTTAAAGAAGTTGCCAGATGCAGACCCAGCTATCTCACGATGGAATGGTGCAGGGGAGGGGATTTTCGATGCTATACAACAAGCAGTAACAAAGTACAAAGCCGACTTCAGAGCCTACAGGTGGATGTAAGTGTGGCTATGAAATTTGAGTATGGGGTGAGGGGTGTAGCTGTGGCTGTGGCAAAGCACTGATGGCTGAAGAACATGTTTCAGTGAGAGGCATATGCCATGTGAGTGTGACTCATGTTGAAGTAGTTAGAGATTAAAGATTATTTGTCTTTCTAGCTTGTTTTAAAGTCTGTAATGTCATTACCTATCACTCCCTGGAGATCTACAGCACTATATTTTATACCACACATTTAATGCTTTTCCTGTAATTAACCTCCAGCAAAGTAAATAGCTGTGATACAGTATGATCTAAATTTTTTTATGTTTTATTTACTTTGCCTAAAATCATGAATTTTCCTTAGAACTTGTACAGCTACAACACCGTCTGTCCTTAGACACTTTAATATTATTTGTGACAAGATAATCACTGAAACATCCACTCATCAGCTTTTTTTGATGTGGTCTTCATTAGCAAATAGCACAGGTGTCATCTCATAGACATTTGTTGCACCACTCGTCACTGGGAACAATTCCAACATTATCAATACATAGTGGTGCATAGTGATACTTAGTGGACAGTTTCCACTGGTCATGGATTTCTCCAGCATTGTGGGAAATGTCGGGATATTCGTTGGTATACGTATGTAAAATATGTAAAATATATATACTATACTATATATACTATCTATATTTCCCCTCAGATTAGTGGTTCAGTTAAAGAATCATTTATATCCTGAGACTAGATATTGTATTATGATAAAGGTTTTCCACATTTACAGTAAACATTATATTTACACCCACTGAACCACAGATTTTGATGCTCTGGTGTACTGTGATATAACACTGTGTCTGCACGGAAAGTGCCGAGTGATCAGCAGAGCAGCAGCTTCAGTGCCACATAAGAGGAGTTAAGGTGCCCTGATTAAAACACTGATTGACTGATTAAAACAGGAGCGTATCTGCTGCATCAGACACGTGAGATGGATGACAGAGTTTTAGTGTTGTAGTGAGGCTCAACAGATCTGTGTGTGTGTGTGTGTGTGAATCAGCGGCAGCGAGTCGACTAAGCTCCCAGGTTGACCTCTGAACCCTGCGCATCTTCACTGTGTTGATGAGAGGGCTTTGTAAAAGAGTAGATGGAGAGGGAGAGAAAGGAAAAGATGGAGGATGAACAAAAAGACTGTAAACATAAAACATACTTAATACAGTTGAAGTTAATTTAAGACAGTCAAAGTTGAATGGATGCGTGGTTCATTTCCTTGACTGGACTTTTGATGCCGCAGGAGAAAATATCTGTCATACTGTAAAAGGTGGATGTTTTCAGCTCTCTCCTTGAATTGCTCATTAAATGTAAGGGGCTAGTCTGCCCTGTGGTTCACACAGACAACTCAACAGGACTCATGAGTCAGAACAATGACAGAGACGAGGAGACACTCCTAAGAAATAAGAGCATAAATGAGAGGAAAATGACGAGTTACTAGCACAAAAGAGGTAACAGAGAGAGAGAGAGAGGATAAGAGAGAATGGCAGAGTATCTCTAGACAAATATTGGAGGTTCAAGAGCTCACAAGAGAGACAGATGGAGAGAAAGACTGAGAGAACTGCATAGCTAGAAAACATTTGAAGAGGAAAGTGGAGAGAGGAGAGCAGAGGAGATGAGTGGGAGCTGCTGAGCTCTGTGTCGGAAATAGAAGTGAGGAAGTTGCTGTGGAAGACTGAATTTTAAGTAGGAGCACAAGGGCTTTAGCAGGCTTAGATAATATGTTGTGAACAACTTTATTTAAGACTGTTTGATCAGACTGACAACAATCACTCCTGCAGCCTTAATAATACAACATATAACAGTAACCTCAGGTAAACTAATGATCCACTGCTTCATTCACCCACGCTATAAACACGCTTTAACGCACACATGTGCATGTGTGCAGGTGAAGATGCGTATTTTCACACACACACACACACACACACACACACACACACACACACACACACACACACACACTGCCTGTGTCTTCATCCTAGCTGTCACGCCTTGAAGGACAGAGAAGCAGCTTTCATTGAAGGCTATGATTCAGCCATTTCGACACAGACAGATACACACACACACACACACACACACACACACACACTCTCTCTCTCTCTTTTCCCCTCCATGCAGTATTAATACAGCCCTACTGTGTCCCACACCGCTGTGAAAACATCTCATAATGCAGGCAGTTCTGTTACACACTCTCCAGCTGGCTTCCCTGCCAAATATGAACATGCACTGGCTGAATCCTGCCTCCTTGCCGTGGCAGGGGGTGCTCTTATTCCTGCATGATGACTAGTGTTACTTTGAGATGAATTTCTGATGGCAGGTACAGCTTGACGCTGCCTATAGTCAGGACTTTGCGCTGAGATATTAAATATCATGAAGTTTCACAACCCTTAAGCCAAAACCTACTACAGATATCAGGTGCTGTGTCTTCCTGCCAGACTGTTTTTGTCTTGGCTTGACAACAGAACCTCTGAGGCAGTGTGTGGGTTTTGGAGAGCTACAACTAAAAACCTGTAAGATAATAGTACAGTAAGTATTACTAATAATACTACTAATAATTAAACATAGTCCTGTGTCAGTGTGCACAGCTGTAACCAGTGTGGCGGTTGAACCACAATTCTGTTGTGGTGTGATATTGATCCTCTGACCTGAGTCAGCGATGCTTTCTTTCTTTTACTGAACACATTTAAGCTGAAACTCGACTGATAACAGTACTTGAGAATAATAAACATCCAAATACAGTATTATGACCACTATTCATTTTATATATAAACACATAAAATAACAAAACAAATATTTTGTGGTAAAGAAATGTCTGATAAATGATACTGACTGTATTATCAGACTACTATAAATATTGGGGGTGGAGGGGGATGTCACTGACTGGCCAGTGTCAGATTTTTAATAAAACACCATTTATTACCTGAACTTATAATGGAGAGCAGGTTGTAAAGCGTTGGTAAGCTTTCAGACCAAAACAGCTCTGCATTTAAAAACAGCAGGGACCAACTTCTTGATAGCTGAGCTTTTAAGTTATTATTATTTGAACTCAATGTGAGTCCAGCTGCTCACACCCTGCTCCCTTTCCCCTCACTTCCTGTCTGTCTCTCTACTGTCTGCTGACAAATAAAGGTACTGGTGAGACAATAAATTCTGGTCCAGGAAGTCCACTTGAACAACAGATCCATGAGTCTGAAGGTTAATCAGACACCAAAACACAGCACAGGTTTACAACATAAAATCAAAATTAAACCTAACATTGTTTCAAAATACTACACTATTACAAAAGAAAATAAAGAGTTCAAGTTAAGGAGGTGTAGTGAGCAAAAAATGCTGACACACACACTTATTATTCTTCAGTCTGCTGGGTGCTGAGGTCTGGTGGGGGTTGGTGCAGTTGTAGCTCTTAGAAAGAAGCTGTTCAGTTTGTGTGTTTTTATTGTTGTGTAGCTTCAGCAGAACATAGAGGGACAAACAGGGGGTGTCCAGGGTCTACCAAGTCTTTGATGATGCTTTTGGCCTGTTTATCATACAGTTAGTGTAGAGACTGTCCAGATTACATAGTTGTGTCTTGGTCACGCTTTGTGTGCAGGTCTCTGCAGTTTTCTGCTCTACAGCTTGTGTGTGTGTGTGTGTGTGTGTATGTGTGTGCTCTTGGTGCTGCTGAGGTAGAAGTTTATGAGGAGATGCTGAGGTAGTTGGGCCTGTTTTTAGTTTTGTTTTGCTTTTCTCACCGGGTAGGAGGCATTAACAGTCCAGGTGGGATATTTTGTGATGTGGACTGCTGTGGAATGCTGAAAGGTTATCACAGCAGACATAATTAGCTCTTGTTCGTATTTGATTGGCCACAGATTTAGCATCAGTGGAGAAGATCCTGCGTCGACTCACATTTTGTCAGTCAAATCACTGCACTTTATGCTGTGTCATTGTACACAGAGCAAAAGAGTTACAGGCTTTAAAAATTACACACACCGTCTCAAAATAACCAACCACAAACAAAACAAAACAAACAAAAAACAAAAAACAAACACAAAACTAACTGATGGAAGTAGAGCCGGGCGTTGGTAAGGGAGGGCAGTGCGACTCTGTGAGCTGCTCCAGTGCTGACTGTCAATGAAGTCAGCTAAAGTACTTTGAACCAGACACTGGTGCAACCTCCTCTCCTGCTGTCCAGTTTGACTGAGTCTCCAGCTGTCAGCAGCCAATCAGGAAAGAGGGTTTTTTTTTTTTGAACTATGAGAAGTATGCACATTTCTCTGACTGTGTGGAAATCTGATGTTTTCACTTCACAGACGATGAACAAAGACATTAACTCCAATTAACTAGTGTAGGCTGAAACAGCAGTGTAGTGTTGGGCGGCTGCTCTGCAGCTGAGCTGGGCTGACACAGACTGAGCATGAGAATAATAGAACATCTCTCATATTTGTTGAAAAGACGTCAGATAGGTGCTTTGTCAGTAATACTGAGTGCGTTTACATGTGGCTTAGTCACGATGAGGTTCTTAGAGTGTGTTTGCACATGTTTTACGTACAGTTTCAGAAACCTGGATAAGGTTTTGTCCTTGTTTTGAGAAATCTGGATATACTACCTGTAATGCTCCAGGAGAAACCAGGATACTGTGGCACAGATGGGTCATCATGTCTCACCATCTCAGCTTCTATGGGTTGTACCAGTAGGGTGATCTGTTAGACTGATGTAAGCAGGGAGATGAAGCTCCAGGTTTCAGCTACATCTTGAAAAAGATGAAAACCAGGACATTCTAACAAAAACATGTACAAAGATGTTC
This sequence comes from Seriola aureovittata, assembly GCF_021018895.1. Lineage (NCBI taxonomy): Eukaryota > Metazoa > Chordata > Actinopteri > Carangiformes > Carangidae > Seriola > Seriola aureovittata. The sequence goes on along the minus strand of NC_079383.1, from coordinate 7,373,725 downwards.
ATTTGAATCTAATCTTGTCTCAAAATATCTGCCACAAGACATAGATGATATCATATATTTCAAGTGAAAATTGTTTTAAGAATTTGTAATCGATCTATCATTCATGTCGTCTCTGTGTCCATGGATCCGTTAAAAGCTTGGAATTATGTCTTTTTAGCCCCAGAACTGCACAATGTCTGTGTCTGGCTTTTCTTTCATTTTTCATCCCTCATTCTTTTTGTGTCCTCTCCCTCCTTTTATTGTGTTTAAAAGTTACACTGCACACACACACACACACAAACACACACACAGGAGATGACCTCCTGTCCGGTAAGCTGGCCGTGTCTGTCATACCTAATCCCCCTACACTGTTGTCGAGAAGGATCAGTTGTCACGGTGACCGCTGCCAGCATCACACCATAGATGTTATTGTTTTTGTTTTGGTGTGCGACGTCACTGATGCACACTGGAGGATTAATCTCTGACTGCATGGAACACTTGTATACACGTGTTGAAATACTCACACATTCACTCACTCTCTGTCTCACACACGTTCAAATACACACGCACTCACACCGTTTTGTCCGCACGTTCTCTCACACCACAGCTCAGACATTTGAGGACAGGGGATTACTCAGTTACATTCAATGGGAATTTTAGCACACGTAGCAGAATGAGGTTCTTATTAGGATTATCTAATGGCATTTTAAGATAGACTTGGATATATGTTACACAGCAGCAGCTTTCTACATGTGTGTGGATGTTTTTGTCATGTACAAGAGAAAATGGTTTGATGTCTGCAAAGTCAAACACACTTGAAAAAGGCATAACTATGCTAACATCATGAAAGAGGCCTCTCATCTGAGGAATTTATTCAGCAAAATGTTGATGTAAACAAGTAAACCAGTTTCTCAAGCTGTTGCATATTTTGATTTTAGCGTTCATCTGGTGGCTGCTTTGAAATAACTTCTAATCTTTTTTGACTTCCTGCCTCAAAGCCTTCATCAAACCAGTAATTTGACTGTACACATTATCATTGTGGCCAAGTGATGAGGATGAGAATCCCAGTCAATATAAGAGCCTCCATTAGTCTTTTGACAATCCTCAGTTCGATGTTTTCATTTGATCTAACAGTAGCACAGGTATTTGAGATTTACATACAAGTAGAGCGGAAATAATTATGTGTAGTTCGTTTTTGTCTCACTGCCTTTGAGCTGCCTAAAGGAGGACAAAGTGGAAGAAAAGACACACACTGACTGACATGGTCTGTCCTTGGATCTAATAGTTCAGCCACATCTCTCAGTCTATCTCATTTTATCTTATCTTGTTATGAGAAATCACATATTATTGTCTTAAGTATTGCACAATGATAACTGTTAGGGTTGTTTTAGCCATGTGAATCATAGTGAGAAACGACAGGGAAGGAGTATGAGGGCATGGGTGATCAGCCCAATATTCCCATTGAAAGTGCAGCATCCCTGAGGGCAAAGCAGAGAGAAGTGGTTTTGTAGCTCCTACAGCTGTCCTACATTCCTCGACTGCTCGGCTTCACACATGGATTGACGAATAGCTGTGAGGGATAGATAGGTAAAATGCGGATGCAGAGACAGTGCTGGAGGACAGAGGAAAGGATTCACACTCTATCCTCAGTGTGAACACAGGATGGGAAAGAAAAAAGCTGGAGATGGAGATGATTTAGATTGTCTTTTCAGTGTGCGACAACCACCTCTGAAAAGGAGCACATTAGCAAAAGACATTCTTTTGTTCAACAGTTTTCCATTTCTGCACAACAAAAAAGGTGAACAAGCAAACATTCAACGGTGCTTCATCACAAGGTCATCTTTGTGGGCCGCTGTGGTTTTCTTTGTGAAAAATCAAAGCAATGCACAGGAATAGATAAGACGGGTTCCATTTTGACTTTCACACACACTAAGGCTGATTGGATTTTACAGAAAAAAAAATAACCGACCACTGCATACCATGACTGTACACAAACACCCTGTCTCACCCGAGGGTGACTTATAAGGCCTGGTATGCCTTCAAGGACCTCCGGGCTCCAGTAGTTACAGTGAATGTAAAAACAGTGACTATGTAACATAACACAGCATGCAAGCTAGTCCACACACACAGGAAATGAGAGATTCCAGGGCTTTATTATTTTCCTCACCTTTGCCCTCAGAATGAACCAAAGAGGTTAGAAAAACACGCCATCACCAGAAGGAAAAATACGCCAAGAATTTCTGTTTCCAGCGATCGGGATTAGATAATGGGGGCTGGGAGCTTGGTGGATGGGGCACTCAATAACAGAGTCATGATTGGCTGAGGGAGGGGATGTCAGGACGGGCTCCACATTGATCAGCTGATTGACTGATGGTCGTAGGAGAAAGCTCTGCTCCTTGGCGTCGATCGGCAGAGCTGTTTATCATTGACGTCCAATCTTGTAACTTGGCTGTACATTCAAAGCCACTGTCATTTTGGGCATTTTTACCAGTGGACAGTGTAAGGAGATCAATATCTAATTTCTTAGCAGTGGACAGTGCACACATTGTTAGCTGGAGCCACCTCTGTCAAGTTGGGGTGAAAATAGAGAAAATAGAAGAATGGAAAAAGAGAGAAGAGAAAATGAGAGATGTTAGAGCTGGTAGTGTACAAGGGAGGGAAGAGGAGGAGAGACTGAGGAGGAGAAGAGCATATGGTGTCCTTGCAGGTTTATTTTTAGGTCACTACTCCTACTGGGTGATGGGGAGGAAACAGTGGACTCTGTTCCACCCTGGTTCTCTTTTTCTGTTGTTCCTCCCTGGTCGCTCTCACACTCTCTCTCGGTTAAATTCAATAGGTTTAGTTGGTGATGCTTGATGTGTTTCCAAAGCACTGTGGCTGCACTGTAAAGATGTTAAGATAAGATTTAAAAACAAAAGTAAAAAAGAAACTGGCAAAAATTTGGAACACAAAAGATTCAGGTATGCGGGTGTAATTTTATCTACAGAAAAGTAAAAGAAGGTTTATTTGCTTGATTGACTTAATGATATTTCTTGCTGGCTGTCATTTTTATTTTTTTTGTGGCAGGCAGTAACATATTTAAGAGCCCAGATTGAAGAATCATTTCTCCTTGTTGTCCAGACATTGAAATTACAGTGTATATTTTTCCAAATGTTGGAAAGAATGTCTTTGCATGTTGTTTGGGTTTAGAAAGTTCAGCTTGTCTGGAGAGTGAGGTCCATCTGTCAGGCTATGGTCATTCAGTCTGGACAGTGTCGCAGCCTTTTTTAGGTTTCTTATCAGGTATTTTGGTATCCGCTGCATGTTATTGCACTCTGTGTTTGGATTTGTCGTTCCATTCCAGCCAGTGATGTATTTGAGTCAAATTTTCTAAGTGACACTCTCCTCTGTGTCCTCTAACTCAGGTTTGTGATGTCGACAGGGGAGACTAGGGGCTTGGTAACGTTATGGAACACAGTCACTACTTTTCATGTGGGTCCAGATCTTTCTGAATGTTAAGTACTAAAGAATAGTGGTCTCTTACCACTCAAGCGTGAGCAAAGTATGAGCTTTACATTGCACCTTAAGAGTAATTCTACAGACCTCTGTATGTGGGTTCACAGTCACATCTTTGTTCTGATAACTATGTGTGAGAGACTGGAGCCATGCATCTCACTGCAGCTGCATACAGTACACTTTGTGATAGACTGGAAGTGGCTATCAAGTAGCCCTGAAATGTGTTTTCTGGTGCTCTTTAAGTGGCTTGTTTTTACAAGACTTCCTTTGAGAGACCAGATGAGGTTCCAATATTTTTAGGAAACCATTTGTTGTTTCTCAGTCAGTAGTTTTAATGTGAAACCCATTAATTACTGTAAAGTGGATATAGATTTGAATTTATTGCTCAGTTGAGTTTCCACTAAAGATTTATGTAAACTTCAAGTGTGGTGAGAGCTTTTCTATTTGATTCCCAGCTATATGACATTATATATCACGGTTATTATTATTATTATTATGTTTAACCTAGATACTTTTTAGAAAGGGAGTTTGTGTCGTGAGGTTGACAGTCAGGGTCAGGGTTAGTGAAAGTCCAGGGATTGTAGAAGCCCTTCTTTAGAGAAAATGAAACTTGTCATTCGCATAAAGTAGGATTTACGATCTTGAATTAAATTTGGTATCAGTAATTGTTAGTATAATGTCACAACCCACTGAAAATGAAATGAAAGGGTAACCCAGAAAGGTTAAATAATTCCTCTTTCCGTCTTCCCTCTGTTTCCTCTATGCTGCCTTGCTCCATCTCCCAGAGAAAATGAATGGGGAAAATGTGGTGTTTTGTCTTACCACAGGAGCAGATTTGTATCTTTCACTGGAAGCATGCAAGTGTGTGAGTCTTGAGGACGTCCAGCATGGCTATGACTGATGGTTGAGTTACTGCAAGTAGAAGAATTTATGGAAGGACACAGCTGATAAAACAGCACAGAAAGCACACACACTTTTCAAGGGTACTGGAAGACCTCACTACCTTGTAGGCAGCTTATTGCAGGGATACAGCATGACAGTTGACATTACATGATGTAACACTATGATATGATGCAGTGCTACACAATAGATCAGTATGTGATACTACATGGTCCAGTCAAGGAACATGATGAATATATTTGATGCAATGATATACAACATAATACATGAATATATATTATATTGCACAATGTCCATCAGTGAGATATGATAATACATACAGCTCAGTCTGTTTAAGGAGCAGCAGCCAGTGTTCAGTGCAGTTTTATTTGCTCTGGGCTTTGCTTCTCAGCCAACATACAGGCTGTAGAGCAGAAGACACAATTCAGGGATAAAAGAGTACTATAACCTTTTTTAAAAAAACATCTTCATTGTCCTCTCCCCCCTTCTGAAACCCTATACCTGCAAAGGGAAATCTGATGGATTGGTTTACAGCTCAATACATTGCTAGAGTTAAAGTAAGCCAAAGATGCCAGTGTCAGCGAGGGATGAGGTCCATGAATTAACATTGTTTTTATGGCAGGAAGCCACAGAGATTATGGAAAATATAGTCTTAAATTTCTGTTAGCTGCAAAAATAGCATGTGTTAGATAAAGACTACCACTTGTCTTGATCATCTGTATACTGGTGTGTGCTCGCAGCTAAACATTGTGTTTATTGTATGCAAAAGTACATTTGATGGTTATGTAACCATGTTCATTTGCTTTCTAACTATGAAGAACACTTTGGATTTAAACCACTGCTTTCACACTTTCATAAAGAACAAGAAATTAAGAGAAAGAAAGCAGAGAGATCCTCACGCGTTCCTGCCCACCACGCAGCCACTAGAAATAGACGGCTGCCTACTGACAGCAGCATCAACTTCCACGTGGGCGGCAGCACTCTCTTCCGCCCACACACATGAACACACACACGCACACAAATCATGCACCTGGGGAGGCTCGCCCTCCCACCAGTCAGTCAGATGCTCTCATAACATCGTACCCATAATCCTTAGCAAACAAGAAGTGTAAACAACCCTGCCGAGGGTACATGTCGTTCTAAGAACACACATTTTATCATTTTATCATTGTGACTCTTCTAAGGTGGAATTTCTTCCATTTGTGTGTTTAAAGTGGGAAGTGACTAAATTGGCCTCAGTGTTATTCATTTGTAAGGGAACAAGTTTGAATCTTCTGGGATGCTTCAGCACATCCAGCAGATCGTACTTCAGTGAAGCCTCTCCCTTTGTTACTGTTCGGATCATTAAAGGAAAATGTGCTTTCTACAAACCCAGTTTTAAAACTACTGACATTCAGAGCTCAGGCTGGAAACTCTGAAACACATCAGTGTCTGTACATATCTGATTTGTAGTTTTGCATCCTGGAAGAAAGTCTCATCTCATAAAGCCTCGGTTGATCCTGTCATAAAAGCAAGATGGGTCTTGGCAATTGTTTATAAAACACTACACAAGACTGAATTTACTGAGGAAAGTTTGTGTCTGCTCTGCTGAAATTTAGCTCTGAAACCACTTGAAATAGTTGAAATAGTGAAAGTTCTGATGGTTCAAATGCAGACACTGAACGAAGCTGAAACACAAGTTAAAATGGACATTTTACATAAGCTGAAGGTGAAGTGGAAATCTTTTAAGAAAGTGGTATTAGTTCAAATGAGTAAACAAAAAGACAGTATGTGAACAGTGCATTTTCAAAGTCCTGAAATATAAAACAGAACATTGAACATATAGAACTCACAAGAGCGCAGTGAAGGGTATACAGTAACAAAACCAATATGCAAACTAGGTGTACAGAAACTAAACAAAATATTTAATAAACACAAGACACATACAGAAATGTCTTCAGATGTTCCCATATTTGTTTAATGGTGCCCATGGAGGGAGAGTTCACACACACAGTCTGTCATAGAGCGAGATATGGATGAAGATCCATGTGATCCATTGAAATGTTGTTTAACAGAAGTTTCTTATTTGTGGGTATCTGATGAAATTGGCTGTAGGTTAATTTTGTTATAGGTCATTGCTGAAAAATAGCAAAGGTGCTATTGACATATAAATCACCTACTGTATGAAGACTGATGGGTTCCCATCATGAAAAAGCAGTGCCCCTCATAGACTAGGGGAAGAAATATTATTTGAAAGAGGTGCCAAAGAAGAGAGTGCTCTCAACCTGAGGTATCGCTTCATGTGTTTCTGCTGAATAATTGGATTATCACTGCAGGTTTCTGTTGTTGTTCAGAGATGAAGACCTGAAGTCTGACAGTTTGAAGTGTCCTGTCGAAAGATTAGTATGGAAAGTTGAAGATAAGGATGAATGCAGTGGAATGACAGCTGATCAGTAGCCACCGAAAGCAATTGAAGTGTCAGTTGATGTGGTTAAAGCAGCTGAAATTTTATTTGAAGAGGAAGTGATGGCTCTTCTGTTTTGAACTGTGATTTCAACTTCTTCAGCAATGGTATTTCATCAGCATCTTCGAGCTGAGTGCTCGTAAAAGTTGAGGATGTTTGGCTTTACTTGTTTGCTGAACTTACCAGAGAATCTCAATGTCTTAAGCAGGCTGCAAAGTGATGCTCTACAAGGTGTGTCTACCCAGACCACGTATAAAGAGTTGAAGAGTTGTTTTTCAGGTCTATACTACAGTTTTCTAGTATTTTGTGGATTTATAGAAATGATCTAGTTTCCTGTTACAAGCCGAGTTTGGAAAGTTCTGTCCAGTGTTTCTGTGGTGAAGTGACATCACTATTTGCTGTGTCCATTAACACAGCTGCGTCGATGGACACAGCTGCAGGAGTGTGCATGAACTTGTGAACGCACACGTGCACACACCAATGCTTGTGCATGCATTATTAATGATTAATGATCACAATGAAAATGTACACACATCCATGTCTCACTCACAGGTGCTACACAGAGATAAACATGACAAGAATAAAGGATGTCCTTTCCTTGGCAGCAATTTTTCTTCCTTTTTGCCTGTTTATTTACCTCGAGTCCACGGGAACAGCCAATATTTGGATCCCTGGCAATGTTCCACACAGAATTTCAGTCTGTAGCAGGCTCTGTAAATAAATAATTACTCCAGTGTACATATGTTGTTCCCATCAGCTGCGGCTTTGTTCTCTGACAAGCTTGTGAGAATTTAGTGTAATAGATTCAACAGCACAAGTGTTGCTCAACCAGTGTCAACAGCCTGAAGCGAGGGCAGAGAGAGAAGGAATGGAAATATAGAGTGGGGGAGGAGAGCGAGTGGAACAACAGACTGCAGAAAATTAAGAACCTCAGTGGGTAGTGCATGGTACTGACTCCAGAACTGCAAGGTTAGGGTTTGATTAACAGTGGTCGTAACCATGCTAACAGTTACGTAGTCAAAGTTTCCATCGTTCATCATGGTATTGTAATTGGTATGGTAAGTAATATTAACCAACCATCTTTTCAGCTCTAGATTACCAGTTAGTTTCTGGGTGCTACGTAGTGGGGGTCAATAGGGGCCAAATAACAAATCTTTGCACTGCAGCCACTCAGGAGATTAATCCGACCATGACTGTATGAATATATTTTTATGCTACTGTTATACTGTGTTTATAATTATCCTAATAGTCTTGTGGCTACAGTGGCCACTTAAAGTTCATCAAAACCTTCGAGACACACTTTGGTAATTGTGTGGTGGTAGTTTGTGTAACATAGCCTACTGAAGTGACTGAATAATGGTGGTGGGGGTTTTCAATGGCTGATAGTGAATTGTACCACAACAAGCCAAAAAGCAGCTACTGACCTCTGAAGCTTGGTGTTTGTATTTAATGGTACTGTAAACTCATTTGGTGAAATGTACCAAATGGTTCACTATGTGAGGGTGTGTTTGGAAACAGGAGTGTGAAACGCCAGCAAGCAGAATGCAGCCATTGTACTTTGGCTGCTTTCTTCACAATGGACACTCTGTCGCTCTGGTTTGACAGCCAACAGAGATCTGTGTGCCCGGGGCCCTCTGAGCCAGGCACTGAACCACTGGGCTGAGATCCAGCACAACACTCCTGCACAGCCAGAACTCTCATTGACTCACACTCTCTCTGTGTGTGCTGGGTCTCTGGACTCTGTTTCTCACTTCACATACTAAATCTCCAGCTTCCTTCAGGGTTAAGGTCAGTCTGATTTTCGACAACATACAGAGAAACAACATCCGTTGTCAGTACTGTGAACTTCTCCTCAGCTTGTGGATACCAGCTGATTTCCTTTGTTTCCCTTTTCCTGCACTGCACTGCTGAGCTCACACTGTCAGGGACAGTACAATACCTTACAGGACTGGCTCTATGTTACTTTGCATTGCAGCTCAAAACAATACAATTTATTAATTATAGCTCTTCCATCACTTTTCATATGTTTGAATTGTTTTTGATCAGGACTGATCAGGTGGCCCACCCCTTCGATTTAATGTCACTGAGGTTCTACATGAACAGCACAAATGAAAGTTGCTGTAAAATACAATAATTTCATCTAGATAGCAAAAATTGCTTGTGTGCAGAATGGAGGTTAATGAGACCATTGCACCGTACATCAGTGATTCCCAGCCAGAGGATAGACTGTGGATTAGTGCAACCAATTTGGGGATAAAAAGTAATACTTGTGATAGTGATAGTTATAAATATAATCATTTAAATAGCATCCAATTTATTACCCAGTCTGTATTAGTAGTAGTAGTTGCTTAGTTCATCTGGCAGGGCATTATTGTTGAGCATTGGTAGGTTATCAATTATTGGCAGAAATGATCAGAAATGAACAAAATATTAAGATTTCAAGTTATTATCCAATATGCATATTTTTATATTCATATTGGATAAAATTGGCAGACAAATGGCTGGACCACATGGTCTAAGCAAGGAAGACAGGTACTGCATGCCATGTGGGATAGAGAGAGAGAGAATGTTTCTTTGTTAAGAGCAATTCATGTAGGTTAAAGGGTGCCAGGTTAAAAAGGGGGTTAGCTACATGTAAGATCAAGTACTGGGATGTGCTACAGGTATGTGTGTATCAGTGGCGATTGCTAAGACTGCAAGGGAAGCTCAGCTTCCCCTAAAATGTCAACAAAATAAGTGGTCAAATATGTGCTGTTATGTGTACATTTCATTGACTAAATATGCGCTAGAACACGTTCATCTGTTGTTCAGAATCAGCTACTTATCACAGGTAACCGACACGACTTCCTTCTCATTCATCCCCGCAGCGCCACAGAGCTTTACACAGTGTAGATGCCGAGTGTCTACTGACTTCAACGGGGAAGCATAGAGTGGGTTGTTCCACTGCAGCGAAACTAGACGGTCATTAGATAAATGCTGAGCTTTGTCCCGCCCATCGGACACTCAGCGTCTCTGGGGGTCTATGGGACAGTGGGCTGGCCCGGATCAGCGATCTTGAAGTATAAGCATCCACCGGAGCATTTTTCAAGTTTTTGATTCCGTTGTTCGGAGTTGATCTGGAGACGTTACTGATCCTCAGCGACTTTGTCTTTGTTAAAAACGACTAGCGTTGTGTTTGGCGACTCTCTTCTGTCACTCTGCGAATTTACATATAAATAAACGGACACATTTTATGATGTAGGCCGAAAATGAGCTTCCCCTCATTATAAGACCAGCAGTCGCCACTGGTGTGTATATACTGGTGTGTATATACTGGCATCAACTTAATGGTGCTGCTAACCAACAACAGACATCATAGCTGTGCTGTGCTATGCTATGCTATGCTAGGTTAGGTTAGGCACAGTCAAAATTATCCAGCCCATAGTAAAAGGAGGTCCTTTCCAATGTGCTATACTGCAGGCTTGCGTTGCTTCCTGGTAGAGTATAGGCGTGTCTGGCTGTGTGGTTTCTTTGTCTCTGAGGAGGTTGCTGGTTGCTCCTTTGTCCTTACAGAGTTGGTGAAGGTGAAGGATTCTGGGAGGCTGAGTTGAAGTGGCCCTCTCTTGTCTGTAGAACAAAAGAACATGTGGTCTCCACCATTTGAATGCACTGAGACACAATACATTCAGACTGTGTTCTACGAAACCACTAAAAACATATGACATTACAATTAACACCATTTTGAATTTACTGTCCAGTAGGCTTCTTCTAAGCCTTTTCCTGAAAAGTGTGGTGTCAGCCATTTGGGGAGTTGTGGGAGCTGAACAATGGGAAACATTTGTGGGGCCACTGGAACAAAGAGAGTGCTTATGTTAGCTTACACTAAGATGCAAACAGCAGCAATTAGATAACAGCAGTAAGAGCTGCAGCTGTGTTTTCTGAAGTCAAAAATAGTTGATTTCTGCTGTGCATCCTCGTCTACAATAGGAAAGTTGTAATAGTATTTTTGTGGGCTTTTGATGTTGATGTGATGTTAATGTCACAAAGGCATTCAAAAGCCTCTGACTGGAGAGAACAGACTGGTCCCTGGGTCGTGCTGCTGATTTCTCTACACTGCACAAAAAAGACACAAGAGTGATGATTAACATCTGAAAGCTGAGAGAAAACTTGCAAAGTGTTTGAAGGATGGTGAAGGCAACAAGTGGATAGACAGCCTCCTGGTCACCCAAGCTTGTAGCTGACGTCTTGTACTGAGTGAACCACGGGCGCTTAGTTAAAGACTAAGGAAGCAGTGAGGGTTACAGACCCCTGGAGGCCTGCGCTGACAACCTGAGCTATTACTGCAATTGAACAGCCGTGTCCAGGGCCCCCATATCTGATTTGTGGGCCAGTGTGTGTTTATCTCTGTGTGTGTTTATGTCTGAAACCCAGTATTCCCACGTCACGTGTGCCCCAAGCCAGCAGATGGACTCCAGCAGCAGTGACGTGCAGGGAGCCGGTAAAATATGGAGAAAGAGCAGGTTGAGGTTTCTGGTTTCTAATCACAACCCCTGTTTACTTTACTGAAACCCCCATAGGGAAAGACAGAGAGAGGTACATCTGATCATAAATCTCCAGTGGCTCTCCTCCTCCACCATCTCCACTCCATCTTCCCGCTCTTATTTCTCCTTTTCGGCTACACTATCTCATTAGCTGCAACCTTGACCTATCCTGAGGAGAGTGTCGACAAGTCTGCTGCTGCCGCGGGCTGCCACTGTGATCACCGCCCACTTAACATGGAAAAAAAAACTTTTCAATAATGTTACAGTACTGGAATTGCATTTGTTACTTCAGTTGTAGATTTTGTGCTTTAAATAGATAGTAAAATACTGCCCAAAACAGTGAACAGCACCGATGAGAATGATAAATAACCACATGGTAAAAATACAACACTTGCTGTCTCTTCTTTTTCCTCAACAAACAAAATCAAAATCTCACATGAACCCTGCAGAGTTTTTGGATGTACTTCATCTCTGGCACCCCCTCCTCCTCCTGGTCTCTGTTTTCAGATTTATCTCTGTGTGTTTGGGACTGAGATAGGGCCACTGAAGGAAGCTTATGTTACAAATGCCAAGGTCAAAGGTTGCAGTTGTATAATTAATCATCTCCATCTTTCGTGATTGCAAGTACATTTGAACATGTTACAAGATAACAAATAGTCCTGAGTCTTATCGTTTTCCTCGCCTCAGTTTTTCCCCTTCTCTTTATCATCCTGTACTTATTCCACTTTTCCTCATGCAGCTATCGCTCCAAACGCCCTTTCTCCTCACTTCACCTCACCTTCTCTTATCTCTGTATTTACCCACACTTTCGATTCTCTGTCTCCCACTCATCTTTCTCTCCCTCTTATAACTTTGTGTCTCGCCTTCGTCTCTCCTCTTTCCTCCTCCTGTACACTATTCCCTTATATTACCTCTTTGTCTCGCTGTCTGCCTCCTACCCTCCCCCTCTCCTTCCAATCTTCACCATCTCCTGTGTACATTCTGTATACCTTCCAGCTGATAATTAGCCAGACAGTGCACACTGCCTCAGCTTTGTTTATGGCCCAGGGGCCGAGAGGACGTCCCCGTCTACCACAGCAACCGAGACAAAGTGACAACACTGACCTCAAATGGCCCCTGGAGGCAGCAGAAAGGCTGACTCAAGATTGAGGGATGGAAAAAGTCAGAGACAATTCTTTCTTTTACTCATACAGCTGATGTGACCAGAGCATCTGTACCAGGACCTGGACCGGTTCAGCTCTCATGTACTTGTGCTGCATTTTTCGTAAAATAAAGAACTTGGAGATTACAATTAGGTAGATTTCATAATTTCACACATTTTTATAAAATGCATGCCCATGTAAGTGTGCATATTTTATATATAATACACAGTACATATTTACATTTGCCATATCACATACATTTACACATTTGTAGCCAGTAAGTGCACTATTTATTGCATTACATTTTATTTGAATATGATATTTCGATGTTATAAACATTGTCAAGCACTTTTGCTTCCACTGCCGTCACAGGAAACAGCTTGAAGAAGTGTTGAGTGTGACCTTGTTTTCTCCACAAGTGGTTCCTAAATCACAGACCTGTTCCTCTCTCCTCTTTAACTCCTTTCTTTTCTCTGCCTCTCTTTATTTGTTATAAACTCTATCTCCAGACACTTGTTCAATATTACAAGCTTGCATAAATTTTGCCTCATGTTTCTGTATTTCTCCCAACTTTTACAAGCTGCCTGTTTTCATTGGAAGAATTTGGCTGAAACATGAAGCTTTTTCCACAAAACCCTGGTTATTAATGCAATCTGTCTGTCTGTGTTTTTACACCCATGCAGTGGAGGACTTTACATCAACCCTGTAAAGACTCACTGACATTTATACAGTCAAATATCCTTCACAAGGTCCCAATTAGGCCATTTCTCTGTGGTAGCCTGGTCTGTAAATTCTTGTACTGTACCTGCTAAGAAGGGATCTGAATCACCATCTGTATCTGCTGATGCGTTATTCATGTGACAGATTTGCAGCAGATAAGTGCTTCCCTTTAGTAGGAATCGCAATGAATAAGTGATGCTCTTTTTCATTCCTGTCGAGTCTCTCACTGTGATAAGAACAACAGGGAAACGTAAAACTGAAGAGAGATGGCAGTGAGGGACCTTGAAACTTCGAAATGCAAAATTTTAGATCCATTTTTAGCCTTTGATCAGCACAATTCTAAACTCCAACTGAAAAATCCAAGTTTTTCTCAGTGCTTTTACTGTCTTTGTGCTTGCTTATTTGTAATGCCAAAAAACTGGGTTCACTGTTTGCCATAGCTTTTTATTTATGACAGGGTGTAAAAAGTTCTCCTGCAATGAAGTGAGGCAATGACATTTTGAGGCATTAGAAGGCTCACTGGAATCAGGTTAACAGTTTCCCACGGACATCCAGTGTGCTATTATCAACAACACGAGACATAGCATTCTAACCCTAATTGTATACCCATGTGTTTCTCAACAATGATGATGAGATTCTTTTATGGGTCTGATTCAACATCTTGGAGGAACATCAAAGCAGAGGTTGAGGAGGAGTGATTTCTGTTGTTGTTTTGGTTGCTGGTGATGTAAGTTGAGAATCTTGAGTGGGTGCCTTTAAAGCCCAAATATCTCAGGCTAATAAAGCTGGGTTGGGGTGGGGTGGGGCTTGGCTCTCAGCTGCCGTGTGTGTGTGTGTGTGTGTGTGTGTGTGTGTTTTCCTGTTTCTGTGGAATATCTCCCACCAGTGGCTGTGACTTTCTCCATAATCCACTCATTAGGTGCATAAGTGAAGGATTATCCATGCTCATACACACATTGGATGCATGCTGTACATGGACAATTTTATTGTCTCAACATGAGCTAAGCTGAAACTTTTCACAGAAAGGCTGATGTTTATTTAAATCATCCAGAACTTACGCTTGTGAGTGACATTAAATGCTGTAGATAAATTTCCTGTTGAGCACAGCACTGACAGAACTGCTCTTTCTTTTCTTTCTATCTGTTTCTAGGTAACGATTTGTTTCTGGTGGCAGTCCACGAGCTCGGCCACGCTCTGGGCCTCGAGCACTCCAACGATCCCACGGCCATCATGGCTCCATTCTACCAGTACATGGACACTGACAACTTTAAACTTCCCATGGACGACCTGCTGGGCATCCAGAAGATTTATGGTATGGCCTCCTGGCTTTATTCAAATGCACAGAGCAGTGTAAAAATTTGTCTAGTCAAGGTCTTTGCCAGAGTAATCTATATTTCTAACGCACTGGAAGGACCTGATGATTCCACGTGTGTAATCTTTGAGACACATACCAGGATGTCCCAGCTGACATCTAATCAATCACAGACATCGTTATCGCTTGCTGTGACTGTCGGTGGAAATGACATGAGTAAGATGTTTGCGTGCTGTATTTAATTGGAGTGCTGGCACAGTTACACCAAAAAGTTCTACAGGTTAATTTGTCCATGTGGGCTGGAGACATAGTGCCCACTCGCAGGGCCAGTTGGTGATCTACTGTAGCTGGTGAGGTAACCGCTAACATGCTGGCACTAGTGAGTCACAGGGGCTGTGTCTGAAATTACACTCTTTACTTCATATCCTCTCCCATTGTTTTAGGGTGTCCCTAGTAACTAATTCTTAGTGCGAAGCTTGCGTGATTTTAGTGATGACACAAAATAAGAGAGTGTGTATTATCTAGGGAGTAGTGAATGAGTGATTTTGGACATGCTAACTGACAGTTAATATGCTTCTTAGCTTGATCATTAACAAGATAATAGGATATTTAAGATATTTTTTCCTAACAGAGCAGTAAGTCAACACAGTCGGTTCAAGAAAGTATTTGTACCATTGACTCCTGTTGTCCAATGTCTCGGTTTGGAGCAGTGACATTTTAGTTCTACGCTCCCTCGAAAGTCAGAACAGTTAGGCATGTTTTCAGGGGGTCAACAGGAACAATTTGCAGGTCAAACCACAGCTGAACATGAAGCAAAAATATAAAAAAAATGATTCACCTCCATAAGCAAAACCACTGACTCCAATTAACTGATTTTGCCTAGTGAGACCTGGCCCAGCCATCATAACTGGTTTCCAGCAGTTGATCCATTTGATAACCAGATGGATCATGGATCTAACATTAAGACCCACATTTAGATCACATAGGCCAGAGCTTCCTTATCAGAGCACATAGCCCACACATTCCTCATTGACAGACGCTAATTGTAGTGCTTTGTCTTTTCATAAAGCTGATACAGCTCTGGGCCAGGTTTGTCACAAGTGTGAAATTCAGTTTGACAGGAACAGATTCGGAGACAAGCCTCATTTTCTTTTTACACCCCTATAGCTGAATTAGTAGTTTGGGGTGTTAGACAAAGACTTGTGATGTTTGATGAATCGTTCCACTGTGGTTGGTTTGTTGTGAAGGGACCAATCATGTTTATATTTATTATTTAAATTTTCAGTCTGTCGCCCTAACCTCAGTTTATAAGGAATTATATAACTAGGGAAAGAACTTGGTGGTAAGTGACAGTGGTGTCCCTTATTGCTGTCGGTGCTGTAAGCCAGTCCGACTCTGCTGGTCTGTCACATGAATGGCTGAGACCCACACACTAGCACACTAGCAAACACTCACACAAGAATCTGCCATATGCTTACATGGTCAGGACACGTCCCTCTGGGAGTGACAGACCTGGGCAAACGATCAAATCTCTCCTCATCCCTCTTGTGTTTTCCTCCTCTCTGCTGCTGCCCCTCCCTCCTCCCAGAGTTGAAGGACAGGACAAGTGATGGCAGCTCCTCGCTCAGACAGGGAAGTGTTTTCCACAGTCTCTGCCCACATTTCATTTTTTATTTTTTATTTAAAGTACTCAGATTTAAACCCAGTCCAGACAGGGCTATAGTTGAACTCTTCTTTGATTTTTCTTTTTATGTCCACAAGCTTGTAGCTCCAGCTTTCTATCAATGAAGCAGATACTTTGTACTGCAGTCATTAATCCTTTGTGCTGATGACTGGGGTAGGAGAGTTTCATGTTAATCCAGACTCTGAGTCACTAAATGTGTTTCTATGGGAAAATGAATGGAACTGTTACTGCAGGAAGCAGGAGAGCCGGAAATAACTCCTCACACTTCAAGCTCTGTTAGCTTCCTTCACTTCCTCGTGGCAACAGAGATGATGAATGTGGAAACTAAACAGGGACCAAGGTGGGAGTTGCACAGTTTAGATGAATTAGAAGGTGGGAAGGTGAGTTCAGAATAGGAAAGGTGTAAAAAGGTTCTTCCATAAAGGTAGAGAATGAAGTGAAGAGTGGTGTAGGAGATGCTGAATTTGATTTCATGTGGTTAATTGTGGGGAAGAAAAGGGTCTGGCAAGGAACGGTGAACAAGTTCTGGACATGTAGCTGTGCTGTTTTTTCATCATTATTTGTTTTCCTTTTACATCAATATGAAAAAAATAACAGGTTAACTGGATATATCTTCATAAAATTCAGCAGCCTGCAAGCAGTTACAGATAAAGAGAAATATAAATATACAGACATAAAGAAGTGGACAAATAGTCTGTAAATTATTTTTCTTTCACTTCCCTTTTCTTTTAATTTCCTGAGCTTTGAACTTAATGACTTCCCACCCTTTGAAGAGAATATCCCACTTCCTGTTTACATAAGCAGCAAAAACACATTACTGTGCATGATAATGTCAGAGTGAAGTGAAAATCAGCATGAAGCCATTCACATCAAACAGTCATTATTGCACCGAAGCTCACCCTGAGCCTTTAAATGCACCAAAGGTTATGCAATTAATAAAAATAAATCTTCTGGCTTTCACACAACATATTGTATAGCAAGCAAAGAGGAGAAAACAACTAGATATAGTTTGTTTGAGGATCTTAAACGAGTAATCATAGTAATAAAAGCTGGGAGGCCTGCAGGAGACAAACAAGACTAGGTCAAATCCTAGTATATGGCTGGACGTATGGTCAATGTGCGCATAATTGAAAACTTTTGTGGAACCACTGTAAACAACTGATGTCATTGTGTCATATTTGCATTCAGCCTAGTATCAGCTGGTTTCAGCTCTTTATCTGCTTACTTCTCTCCTCTCTGCTCACATATACAATATTCTGATACAGCTGAATTCACAATGAAGCTGTTCCCATTTACATGTTTTATTTCTGTTTCTGTTGTCAGACAACAGAACAAGTGTGAAATACTGACTGAAACCAACCCATAGAGACTACATGTTAACTTCAAAGCCATTTCCAAGCTGCTGCTCTGCTGCTAAAATCCTGACTTTATAACTGTGACGTTGTCTGACAAAATCAGCATAGACATAAATTAAAGGAAAAATTTGTGCAGTGATTTCACCTATATTTACTTGAAAAAGTTATAAGCAACAGAATATCTTTCTCATTCCATCGCTCATACTCATTGTACAGAGTAGATACAGCAAGAGACTGACGACTCTCTTCTAAGCAGCCAAGGTTTCTCGAAAAGTTGCTAGATTTGTTGCAAGGTGCTTTTTTGAAAACAAGTCTCTAAGTCTAGCGACAAATTCCCTAAATTGTCAACATTGCAGGCTGTAAACACACCCAAATAGAACCTGTTTGCACCAATCTATTTTGACAGGGCAATAGTTGATGGAGAAACTCCAAATTAGTCATGTGGCTTTCGGCTGACCAATGGTGGAACTATGATCACTCAGCTCTATTCCTGAGTCAGTCAGTCAGTCAGTTACAGATCAGACGCTGTGGGTCCAGCCAAAAAGAAGCAGCAGAGTTTGGGACATCGACTCTAACAACTCAGTTTGGGTAAACCTCCAAAAACACTGGATAATATCTACCTAGATATCCCATCATGCAACTCAGTTAATTTACACCGTAAAAGGGTTTGTTGGATGTGTAGTATAACTTGTGAGGAGCAAACAAAAATTGATGTGTAAAACTGGTGGACTGAATAACTTTTTAGGAATGTAAAATCTTCCAAAGTACTTTTTTAAAATCAACATAATGAGGAAACATTTTGTGAACACACAGTGTAAAAAATGAACAAACCAAAAACGCTCACTGTGTATTTATTTTTCCTACAGTGTCAGAGTTGCAGGTTTAGGTTAAAGGACTTGTTGCTCTGACAACAGCTCCAGGTGGATTTTAAACCAGCTTCAAAGAAGTAAACAATCCAGACTCATGTCAAATCATCAGCATTATAATCTGGATAACTGGATATCCACGTATGAATAGCAGTTCACATTGAGCTGCTCCACTGGTTGACATGAAGATCTCCATTTCCCTGGGAAAAATGAAATGTCAAATGCTAAAATTACAGTAAGACAGAAAAACCCAAAGTTAGTAATGCCTTGATTTCTTGTCATGGGTTTACCATATTGTTGTTGTGTGAGTGTGTGTGTCTTTGTGTGTGTGAGCATGTGCACACATCTGCATGTCTGTCCACATAACTGCAGAGTGCTTTAGCTGCACTAATCCAGGATGAATTTCAGGGGATTTAATTCACTCTCATGTAGACCCTCTGATCGCTGTTTTCTGGCGGGGGGGGGTCGTCAGCCGCTTGGTGAACTAGTTTGATGGTTTATCTTTTTGTTAGATTTGTGAAATGCCTGGTGGCTAGCCTTCATTCACTGGCTTTTAAATCATTTGTCAAATCTCCTCAATGTTTACAGTAGCTTTCAAGGTCATTAATTGTACATGCCACTGTTACTCATTGATACGTTTCATGACTGGGAGGGTGGAGAGGGGTGGGGTGTGGTGGGGGTTGTTGCTTGTCAGATTTGCATCTTTCATATTGCAGTCAACTATTCCTGCATCTGTTGGCCCCAATCAACACATTGCAACTCATACCCTGGTTTTCACAGTTACACAGTGTGTTAATCATGTGTCATCACGTGCTAAATTATTCACGCACACAACCCACACACTCGCACAGCCTCTCCCTCTCTCCTTGCTCTGTCCTTCTATCATGTAATTCATGAATGTTAAATAACACCAATGTCCATATTTCCACATGGGAGATCATTTTATTTTTATCGCTACAGTATATACATTTTTACGTTTTTTAAATTTTTTTTATTCCTACTCCTCAAATTTTCTGAGCTGCATCTCTCAACTTGGCAGAGTCAGATGCTAGTTATTGCTTGGCCTGATCTTGTTTTTCTATCTTCTCCTTTGTCTCTTATGACTTCTTTCCGTTTTCCTTATTCTGCAACTCTTTGTTAATTAAACTTGGCTTCAACATTTGTCTACCTTGCAAGCTCATGTAGCTGGTTGGCTGTAATCAGCACAGTAACAAAGAAAGTGGTTGTATGTATTTTTACAGCACAACAACTTTGCCCCATATGATGTTGCTTCATATGAAGAAATAGTTTGACATTTTGCTTTTAATCTGGATTTTGTGTCTGATATCTAATCTGTGATGAAATATGGACATACAAACAGAAAATGTAAAACATTTTTTAGTGTATTAAACTTTTTTTTTATGTAAGAGCTGTCCTAAACCATGTTTAGCATAGCTCACATGCACAGTGATGGTATTTGTAAGTAGTCTGAATTAAGGACAATATATTGCAAGCCTGGCTAATACATGTAATGGCTCTGCTGTAAAAAGACAAAAACTGAGTAACCAGCTGCTGAGGGAGCCTTAAGACTTGTGAATTCATCAGATGCACATTTAGTATCTTTCACATGCATTGATCTGCATGTGTTGCTATGTGTTGACAGTTCTTTGTCAGGTGTGGAAGTTCTGATGCATGTATCACAAACAGTGAGATGTTTCTATCTTACCTCCTCCAGGGCCTCCTGATAAGATTCCCCAGCCCACTAAGCCTTTGCCGACAGCACCCCCTCCTCGCTCCCATCCTCCTTCAGATCCCCGTAAACCAGACAGGCAGACGCGACCTCCGAGGCTGCCCCCAGGGGACAGACCATCCCACCCCAACGCTAAACCCAACATCTGTGATGGAGGCTTCAACACCCTGGCCATACTGAGGAGAGAGATGTTCGTCTTCAAGGTGAGAGAAGAGTCTGTGATTCAGAACAAACCTGCGGGCATTTTCCTGGATCTCTTAGCACTGTGAGAACACAGCAATCAGTCTTTGCAGTCTTTTACAACTTGAGACCTTGTTGGATGAATAGTTTCATCATATATTCCAGACCAAAAAGATATACCTGAAGAGATTTGTGGCTGTAGAATTTAATCGACTGATTAATACAACAAAAGAACGTCTCCTCCCTTGATTGAGACCAGTGCAAATGCCCTGTACGTTTGGAAACTGTGTAGAGAGAGCGCTTTGAGTGATAGTAGTTGAATGGGTGTATGGATTTCTTCAGAGTTTGGAGAATTACCTAAATATACAGAGGGTGGGAGCTTTTCTGCTAATCTGCTTCATGTTTGATACAGTATGTACACAGTATGGAAAAAGCTTACTTGGATGTAATGTAAATTATTTTGGTTGCATTTCATTTTAAAGTTTTGTGCACCTCAGTAAAAAAGTTGTCTGGACTTTTTAGTGGAGAACAGTTTCACACTGTGGTTGTAGCTCGTAGGAATATGGTTAACTCTGCTCTATTATACTAAAAGTAGCAGCTGTGTATTTTATTGCATAATTAAAGAAGCTATTATGTCTAAAAGGAGCTTGTTCCGGGTTACTTGAGGCTGATGTAGAAAGAATTTGGACAAACTATGTTTTATAATAAGGAGGAACACCACACCATGCACAGTGCAGGGTTGCCTGGTTTTCATAACGTTCAGAGCAAAAGCACACATGTCCCTTAATGCATCTTTATCCTTGGTCTGAGCTTGTGAGCACAAGACCTTGGCAACATGCAGTAAGGAACACAGAAAAACCTTAGGGCAACACAAAGCTGTCCTGTGTTCTCCACAGAAAGAGTGCCTCTGATGCCTTATGTGAGTGTGACTGTATTTTTCTGGGGATATAAATAGATAGTGTTCATTGGTTAAATAAGTGGCTTGTGGAGCTGAGGGAAAAACCCTTTCTATCTTCTCTGCCCCCCCCCCGACCACTGTGTTCGTTAGACTTGAAAAACTAAATCTGGCTTGGAAGCAGAGCTGCTACCATGGAGGTATTTAACTAAAATTAGACTCAGAATTCACACTGTCAGTTTTGTGGGGGAAATAGTACCTGCATGTTATGATGGTCTAAATACACAATGTGTCTGCAGTAGCTCCTGTCCCTCCTCTCTAGTCCCAGGGCAGCAGCCTGCTGTGATGGACTGATGAGGATCATGAGATTTCTTCTGCAGAGCTCAGAGGTAGTGATGAGACAAAAAGGACATTCAGCCAGCAGCCAACCTTTTTAAGAGTTCAGGAAGTGAAGGAGACCAGGACAGTCAGACACTACAACGGATCTATTGTATCAGTGGGTTTTGATATTAAATGTGCATGTTTCAGTGCACCATTGAAATGTCTTGCACTACTTTTTAAAAAATGATTTCTGTCTGAGCGTGCCAGTCCCTAAACCTTTGTTTGTCAGACCTAATCAAACATCAGTTTGATGTTGTTTACCTCTAACCTATTTTATTGATTAAAATCAAATCTATCCAAAGCCAAAGACCACCAGATAACTGTCTCTTTGAAAGGTTTATTCTGAGGGAATTGTTTTGGTTTGTAATTCAAGCATGTTTCCCAAAATCTGATCACTTTACTGACATTAGGAGCCATGAAAAAGGGCAAATAATAAAAAATACCAATATGAATGCAAAAAAAGAAAACTGAAGGGTAGAGTCTCTGACCTGTAATTGCTCAGTGCTGATGTGGAGCTGGCTTTGGCTCCATCATTTTCAAATCTTTGATAAATGTTTGTCTCCATTGGCCTCACATTTTTCCTAAGGTGTAGATTGATGGAGCAGAGGCATGATTTGTTACAGAACACATGTAAGTGCAGTTGTAAATCTACTGAGTTCACATCATTAGGACCACCAGTAACATTAGGACTTGTGATGATTTGCTCCGCCTTCAGCATAATCCACATTTCAGCCGGTGAATCAAGTGTGGTCAGTGAAGTGAAATCAATAAGGGATCACAGGTTTGACTTGGATTCACTGAGTCGGTGAATTTCACTTGAGGAGCAGGTGGTCCTAATATTTCTTGACTCACAGTGAGAGCTGTGCCAGTTTTCTTCAGGAAGTCTGAGGTATCATGTTGGTGCGTTTCTCTCTTCTGGTGAATGAAGCTGCCCAACTGTAAGACAGCTGATCTGAAATCATAATTAGTGATGTTTGTATTACTGCGGAGCTTGATTTATTTCGCTCTGGTCACGCCAAGGTCTACGTGTGATTGTGAGGACTGTTTAAATTCATGGCTGACAGAATGATTTACAGCTTGCGCTTCTTCTTGTTTCAGTTTGAGTTGAATTTTTTTCTCTTCTTACTGTCATTCATAAAGCTGATTTCTTCTTTGCTTGATGGTTGGATTGATTGTCTGCCTGGTTACTTTGTGCTGTAGGTCCATTTGGCCTGCCCAGCTTGGCTATACTCACCATCCCAACTTGATTGTTTTGGAAGAGTCAAGCGCAGTCTGTGCCAAGTCATTATAGCAGACATCTTAGCAGTCTCACAGCCCCTGAGGTCCACAGGTGGTCCCGCAATGTAAAGGCGGGGGCTTTGGAGTAAAGCGAATACACTGGGAGCACTAAGGCCAGGTTTGTTGGACCTGTCTGAGGTTTGTTTGGCTAAGTGAGAACAGGTCCAGTACAGGAACCAAAGATTTACATCGTCAACATTAGTCAGATTTTAAAAAGGGAAAATAAAGCAAAGAGAAGAATATCATGCTCAGGTCCAGTTGTATGTTTGCAGCAGCCCTCAGCTTGCCTCTACAACCATTTGCATGTAAATGGGGCATTTTTTTCTCAATCTACTGCTTTATTTGCAACATCCAGGATGCCAGTATATTTCAGCAAAAATTCTTCATGTGCAAGACTCTCACAGCTTTTTCTTAATTGGAGTTAGTAACATTAATGATTGCACCAGGACAACCCCTGTGTCTTCATGTTTCTGACAACAGAAAATGGTGAAACCAGGGATCTTGTGTTGCCCTGCAGAGACGGAGGTTATCGTTTTCAAGATGTTTCAGTGTTTCTACTTCTGGTTATCATGATCAGTGTCAGTTAACACATTAACAACGTCCATTAATTTGGGGCTCACACAAGAGACAGATTAATAAAAAAGAATAAAATCAGTGTTTTTCAGTCAAACTTCAAAAACACTGGATCCTATGTTTCCCTATGCTATATAACTGCAAAACACTTATATAGCATCTTTTCATCAGACTCTCTTTGTGCAACACAGCCTTTTTGTTGATGACATCATCAGGGTTATTGTACCAAACTGGGGAAAGCAACAGAAAACATTGTACAGCTGCACTAATACTCTTCATGATGTTTAAACTGAACTTCGAAATCAATTCAAGTCCCCTTTAACTTCAGTGATGACACCAATAAAAGAGCTAAAAGGTTAAAAGATGTTTCTCTGTGTTAAATTATTCAAACTACTCTAACTATGTTAAGTACAAATGACATCAAACATCACAGCTGGACATTTTCTGAACAGAAACACCACAGATGTTGGTGTGATAACCTAAAACACAAGCTCGGTAATATTAAGTTCAGTATTGTTCCCACAACGCTGAGGCCAGTTAATCTACAAAGGCAGGCTGGGAGTCACACTTGTTAAGATGGTAGTTTTACAGCTGATCGTTTTTCTCTCCAGTGAGGTGACAGAGGGTCAGTTAAGATTCACAGACAACTGTGTTCAGTTGTGTAGATCCAGTAGCACCAGTAAATATCCCAGTAAAACTACACAGCTACTGCTTTTATGATTGCAGTCACTTGAGGTTCAACTTTCTGTGAACCCAGGAACCATGTTTGCTCACTGGAGCTGTAGAATACACCGTCATACTGTATATGCATGTGTACATAAACTGTTTTCAATGACCAGACAGCAAATTGCCAAGAAGCCACTCATTTCCCATCAGGCTTTGAGTGCAGTAACATATGGATGTAGAGTGTGAGACATGAGCTGTAGGTTTGTTATGGGATGTTTTCAAGTCTGAATTTGAGTTTCCTTTCTCCTCCTCTCCAGCAGTCCTAAATTCACTCATTGAGAGACAATTTCTTCCATGATATGGACATATTTAGAGCAGGGGACTCTGGGACGCTGGAGGGTCCCTTGCCGTTCAGGATCAACCACTTGGTGTCAGAGCCACACTTTGAATTCAACAACCCTTAATGAGAACACAGTGGTTAAGGGAGCAGTGAGCTGTCTACCCTCCTTAGTGCCTCTGTTCCTTCCTTCCTTCCTCCAGAGAGGACTGGGTGTCTGAGAGCAAACTTAATGGCACCAGTTTAAGGCTTTAAGTCGAGTGTAAGGTTGTATTTGTTTTGCATGTTGGTAACTTTGGTTTAAGGATGTCAAGAATGTGAACACAAGAAATCATCTTTTCATTCAGGATAGCTAAAACAGTTCTTAAATGTCCCACACACACACACAGACAGACAGACAGACAGACAGACAGACAGGATGAATGATGTTAGATGAAAAGATCAGTATTCTCATGTCTGAAAGCCACAGCCAGGAGGTGATCATCTTAGCTTAGCATATAAAGCCTGGCTCTGTCCAAAGAAAAAAAAAAAAAATCCGTCCACCTGCATCTTTAGATTTTACTAACCAATATGTTCCATATAGTTTCTCATAATCTATGCACAAACAGAAGTATAAAACCAGGTGAGCTGCTTCAGTCTCCTGGCTGGCTTCATATTTACTGAGGTATCGATCCTCTTATCTAACTCTCAGAAAGACCTTCCCATAATGTTAAACTGTTCCTTTAGACATAAGCTCCTGTTTTCCTCTGAGCCAGTGAGGGTCCTGTACATCAGGCACAGAGTTTTTTCACTCTGTGGTGGTCACAGCTTTCATCTCGACTCTGGTCCACATCTTCAATTTCAATCTTTTCTTGTTATGTATTGTTGTAATTTCCAATTATATATTTTTTTTTCAGTCAGTGAATTGCAGATAATCAATCACAGTTTTTAGTTGTCTTCTTTAATATATATATATTTTTTTTTATGCTGTGCAGAGGCATTTCATCCAGCTGTATTGGAGGCTCAA
The DNA here is from genome assembly GCF_021018895.1 of Seriola aureovittata. Taxonomy (NCBI): domain Eukaryota; kingdom Metazoa; phylum Chordata; class Actinopteri; order Carangiformes; family Carangidae; genus Seriola; species Seriola aureovittata. Next base: position 7,348,264 of record NC_079383.1, on the reverse strand, counting down.
GTACAGGAGCATTTTTTTAGAATGTTTTGTTGGTAGCTGGGAAAATGTAACAAGATTTGATATATCACAATACAAAAACATCATGAAACATATCGCTTGGTCTCCTGATGTGATTTGTGCAGCTAGTTTTTCATTTTTGCCATTGCGATAACAGAAGTCATCAGCCTTCTATAGTCAATCATACATGTTTTTCCTCACCTACTCCACACTCACAGTCCACTCTATGCAGAGAGCTTTAGGTCACAGAGAAAAAAGGCTCTAAGAGTTGCACACTTGTCCATTTTTATTCTCCCACAAACAGTTACACCTTTTCAAGTTCTTCATTGCAGGTGCACAAATCCTGTTTTACGAATCACAAAATTAAGAAACTGAAACGCTCACAGATTTGTTACAGCTGCTGCAGTTAATGTGGTGAAAAACAATATATCATATCAAATAATAGGTGCGCTCGAGTTTGACTCCAGCTGACTGCGCCTGACTTGACGGTCAACATGAGCTGCCAGTGACTTCAGGGGTGGAGTATCAAACGACTGCTGTCATGTCGGACAACAGTCAACTTCCCGTAGCGTGAGGTCACCTGTCACAGCAGCAGTTTGTTCACACAACCCACTGTGGAAAACTGAAGAGCTGCTTTGTTTCTTAATTTCAAAATTATGAGTGTTACCCTCAATATGTGACAATATGTGACATGACTGTTTTGCAAAATCTATTCACACTGTTTACCCCCCCAAACAGTTGTTGTTCTTAAGCATGTTCAGACCAGACACAAGTTTACATTACACTTTTGACATACAAAATTAGTACTTAAGTATATTTTTTCAAGTATTTTTACATGACTAGTATTCTTTTTGGAAACTCCTGACTTTCAGTCCAATAAGCTTAAGACAATTATTGTAGGCTACTTTTCACTCCACATACTATGAAGGACTCTTACTTTGAAGCAGCTTTCAGTTAGTTGAATGAACTTTCTTCTATTATGGAAAATGTGACAGACCATACACTGTGTCCACCACAGGAAAAAAACAGAGCCAACTCACTGTCACTCATATGTAACCTGTCAGTGTCCTAATGATGGCGACGTTAGATAAAGATAAGGCTGAAGATTCTTCACCAGAGACTGAATGACTGACTCGCTGACTAAAAATAATATGAAAACAATGGCTCCTTTGGTTGATTCAGTTGTTTGTCCATGTCTACAGTCTTTGTACCATATATATATTCACCAGATTCTACATTCAGTCAGTCAGTAAGTTGTTTCAGGGTCATCCTAAATGTGGAAAAATACAAATATGTTGACATAAAAAATGTACTTTTGAACACTCAAGTATTTTAAAATCAAGTTCTCCAGTGCTTTAACTGAAGTAAAAACTTAACTGAAGAACTTTCACCTGTATTGGAGGAATATTTGACCAGGAGGATCTATGATCTGATTAAAGTAATGGAGCTGTGTACTCAGTTCACCTCTGTAAAGGAGGATCTGAAGTTCTTAGGATAAAAACGTAGAACATTTGTGTCAGTGAATCCTTCAACCAATAAGAATAAATTGCTGTCGTCACAGAGGTGGTTCAGTCGGTGAAGCCGGTGGAGAGCAACTGCAAATGTATTGTAAGACTGGGAAAACTGAAGGCGCCTTGCTCCCGCGAGGTTTTCACGTCATGTAACACGGTGACGCTGCGCAGCGCCGGCGTAAGTCGGACAAAATTTCCAAAGCCAGCGCTGCGGCGCGCCACATAAAGTCAAACTTTAGGTCGAACGCACCTAATGTGAAATCACATGGCGGCGACGTTGATCCAGCAGCCAATACAGCCTCTACGTAAGAGGTGGGCGTGGCTTGAGGTGCCACAGGTACAAATCACTTTTGCTCCACATTTCACAGACATTTGGTGCAAAAATCATGCTGAATATTCAAGTACTTGTAATTATTGACTTGGGTTTGTGCAATAAAAAATATCCAAGAAAAAAATATATAATATATTTTTTAACGATAATAAATTATATTAATATTATGATATACTTTTAATATAAAATTATTATTATAAAAATTATTTGTCAGAAAATATTTTACAGATGTGCAACTCTCATTGCATGAATACACATACTGATTTGCTGATGTGCAAATTTTTTCCATGCCTTCACATTATTTGATACGGGTGTGAATGTGTTTTGCACCACATTCACTGCAGCAACTGTAGCAAAAATGTGAGCGTATGAGTTTCTTAATTTGTGATTTGTAAAACAGGGTTTGTGCACTTGCAATGCATAATTTGAGAAGGTGTAACTGTTGTGTTGTGTTTGTGGGAGAGAAAAAATCTACAAGTGTGCAACTCCTAGAGCATCTTTTCCCTGTGACCTCAAATTTACTGATACACGTGTTACTATTTTATACAACTACCAATTCCACTGTCATTGGTGCTCAGTTGTTTTTCACCAAAAATACCTTCATACAACACAACCAACATGAGCACTCATCTCAACCACTGCCAAGACCTGACAAAGGAATAGGACACAGAGAAAAAAAAAGGAGCAAAGAGCCGGCTGAAATGAGTTACTACTACATAAACCAGTGTGTGAGCTAACTGAAGAAACTGGAAATTCCACTGCGGCTGACCTATAAGCCATTTTCCATAAAAGAAAGGGCTTTAGAAAGTTGGTCAAAGTGCTGGAGCTGAAATACCAAGTACCATAAAGAAAAACACATCCTTGTGTTGTTGGAAGCTTGGACAGGTGGACTTAACACTGTCCTCAGAGCTGTATCAGTGAACAGACATTATGTGGGGACCTGGGAGATGTCTGACCACGTCCTGCACACTCACCCTCTGTTAAATGGCACAGGCCAGCTAATGTTGCAGAGGTCTTTAAACTGGCTGAAATGGAATGGGAGCTGGACAGGTGATATCACAAGACTGCTGTGCTGACAGACAACATGAAGTGAACTGATTGTCCACATGTTCGGTTACACAGAGTCCTTGTTGACCCTGCACTGGATGAGTTTGCATATACAGCAGTGACTGCAGTTTGTATAGATTTGTTTCTCATTTTAATTCTCTCTCTCTCTCTTTTATTTAGAAGATGTCATAGTTTCAATAAATATTACTTGCACTTTGCTGCATATATGGTTGTTTTTTGTACATATTAAATCAAAGGAGTGGCAGAAAAGGGACAAAGATGAATAAGGCACGTGCAATTTCACATTATTGTCATTGATCCTTTAATTGTATTGTGAGTGAATTGAAGTGTAAACCTCATCACATCAAAGAAGCATACACGTCTGATCCAGCTACCTGCATGTTGCTCTCTGCTTTGCTGATATCTGTTGGAATGGAACATTTAGCCACATGGGTGAACTTTAAAGCTGCCATATTAGAATGAACAGTAACGGAAAGAAAGAGCTGCAGGTTGAAAAGTTGAACCACTGTTTATGACTGTTGTGGCTGCATTTCAAGGTTGTACCTCGTTATTTACAACCAGGGCAGTTATGTTCATGTTTCGCTCCAGTCTATGTGGCAGCCTTCAGCCTGTGCAAAAACACACAAATACACAACTGTACACATGCTAAAATTCAAACACATCATCTGCAGTTACTTCCCTCAGTGGAAAAGGGACACTGTTCAACACTGATCTCTGGCTTCAGGCTCTGAATTATTTACACCTGTAGTCTGCTCTCAGTCATGTTGAGTGTGTACATCACATTAACCGAGTGAGAGGTCGACAGAACGGCCATCCTAACACCACTGTGTGTCCTCCTCACATACACACAAACACACACACAGCAGCAGCAGAGGCTCATACAGGGCTGACCTGAATGCTGCTGATGACAAGGTTTTAGGTTTAACCTCAGTTTTACAGTTGGGCCTGACCCTGATAAACAAAACGCACCAGTTTTTATTCTCTTGTTTGGTTTGTTTTTTATTTTTCTTCTGACAAACAATGAAAACACAAAGAATAAAGTATGATATCTTTTTTCATGCTTTTTCTGATTGACCTCATTTTATGTCTTATTCATTTCCATGTCAGTAAATTTCTCTTGTAGGAATTGTAAGAACCTACTGACCTGTGCAAACAAATTATTGGTAACAAAATATCAGAGAAGGATTAAGGGACAAAGACTCCCCATCCCTCCTACACAGGAGCAAGCCCTCCAGACTAAAAGAGACACAACATGTTTTGTCTCTCTTTGTGGTCGTATTTTGGCCTTCATATTTGTATAATGGGTTTTGTCAGTTATCTTTTTCAATAATCTTAAAATAGAGCAACCAGGAAGTAATATTCTCATCTCTGGATCTATGTCCAAATACCTGTTCATGTAAATATTAGTGAAATATTAAATGGTTACCTTATATCAACTCAGCAGGCCTTTTTCAGGCAGTGATGTGTTGTACAGTATTAAATCTGAGCTCACAACAGTTAAGTCATTGGCAGGGCAGTTTCTGCAGTTTATGTCCTGCTTCATCAGCTTTCCCTAACAACAACTTATTCGTAGAGACAGTTTGTTGGTGCCGGCCACATTCCTGCAGAGGGAGTATGGTAATTTAGCCTTACTGTTCTGAATGCATTATCATACACCACGAGATTGTATGCATGACAAACCCTACACTGGCCATTCTCTCATAGCAGAGAACATGAACAACTTGAGGTTTAATATTTCCAGTTTCTGCTAAGAGCAAACCTGTCATGATTATACTAGACGTTCCTGCAGTTGTAAAGTGGTGGCTGAAATGTTCTTGAAGTGAAGTCTGTTCGCCTGAGCTTTATTTTCAGAATGGGAGTGGGACAGTAGGGCTGGAGAAAGAACATTTTCTCTTTTATGAAGTCAAAAGGATTCAAATGGTTCAGATTTCACAGTTTGATCTGTTTTCAATTATTGGGCTGGGCTGTGTGCAGAAGAAAATGCTGAACAGTTGAAATCTATGGAGGCAGTAGGTATGGAGGGAGCGAGGGAGAGGAAGAATTGGAATGAGAGACGAGGGGAAATGAAAAGAAAGAGGAGGAAGAGTCCAGGGAGAGGGGAGAGTCCCAGAGAAACAATTGGATTAGACAGAGAGAGAGGAGGAGAGCAGTGTTGGAGTGTTAGATAAATGGGCTGTTTATTTAGCTTTCACTGTGAATGAGGCAGGGTGTGATGATGTGTTGTCTCTCTCTCTATCTGGCTCTTTGTCCCTTGCCACGAGGTCAGGCTTTTTCAGTGCGTTCACGAGGCAAAATTGGCCATTCATTGCCGAAGGGTGGGTCATCTCGTGGAGTCCTAATGGCTTTCACAGCTGGGTCTCCTCCCAGCTCTCTCTGTCATCAAGTTTCATCCAACATCAAAAAGACACACCTCTCACTTGCCCCCCCCCCCCCAAAAAAAAAAGAAATCAGAGACTCTTGGCATCTCCTAAAGCTCCTAGTGATCACTTTTCCCAGCATATATGTTCTTATAGACCTACATTGCGTAGCAAAAGTCGCTCAGGCTTTCCAGGCAACCTGAGATAGTATATGTAGATCTTAAAGGAATCACGCCTGTCAAAGCAGCTGCCGGAGCTGCTCATTGCCAGCAGCTTTTGTTGTAGGAGCCACAAAGGAAAAGTTGGCCTGAATTCACTGGTATCAGATGTTATAATCCACTGCCTGCTCTGCTACAGTATGCAGAGTTCATTATATATTTCTACAGGTTCAGGGCGGTGTGTATTGGTTGGTGTCAAGGAACTCTGAACTAATTAAAACTCTTAACATAAGAAACATTTACACAAACTAATGTCTGCTCTCCTACTGTGGCATTAACACACAGACTGTACATGTATGAACTCACACACCATGTCCCTGTGTCTCATCCACTGGGGGACAGACCTGGGTGCTTCCCATAGAAAAGCTCTTTATCAGATATATACATTTATAAAACATACCCGGTAGTTTTTTAGTAACTAAGTCCATTTACTCAACTAAAGCCAACTCTGTTTCCTCACAGTGTCCTCTGTTCTCTTCCAGGATCACTGGTTTTGGCGGGTGAGAGATAACTCGGTCATGCCGGGATACCCCATGCTCATCAGTGTTTTCTGGAGGGGCCTGCCACCCAAGATAGACGCCGTCTACGAGAACAGTGAGGGCAAGTTTGTCTTCTTCAAAGGTAAGGTTACATTCTTGACCAGTCATCCTCATCCTGCAGATTTGAATCTGACACCAAATATGTGCCTGCACCATCCTGCTTTACATCAGCTTCTCATGTCATCTGTCCCACACAATATATATCCACAGGAAAACCTCGATACGGTCTTTGTACATGGCTGTGTTGTATGAACTGTGTGTTGTAGCTAGGGCTGGGACGATTATCTGACGTAATTGACGTTGTCGATTATAAAAATTATTCGACGTGGAATTTTAGTGTCGACGCGTCGTGTAAAACCACACAGGGTAAATGTTCATAGAACAAAACCGGAACTATCTAATGGGACCGTTTATATCCATCGTCTTTGGTTTACCCGGATACAAGCACAGCGCACCGACTGGGACAACGCGGTGACGTAATTGAAGTCATTGACTATGTGAATGATTTGCGTCTGTGTAATCTATTTGAAAAACACGGCGGCGTCTACCAGCAGTACGACGGAGCTTGTGGAGCAACACGCGGCAAAAAAGGCTCGCACACGGTCCTCCAAAGTTTGGGAATACTTTAATCTTGACACCAACAGTGCGGTAGTCTGCAGACTCTGCAAAGTGCATCTGGCATATTACTCTAGCACGACAGTCATGCACGAGCACATAAAGAGGAAACACCCTGGTGCAGCAAGTCAAGATGTTGGACGGGGCAAATTGTTATATTAAATGACTAACTGGAAAATAATTGCAATAAAATTACTGTTAGGTTGATAAAAAAAAAAAATCGTTAGATTAGTCGAATAATTGAAAAAATAATCGCTAGATTAATCGTTTAAAAAATAATCGTTTGGGACAGCCCTAGTTGTAGCGTTAATGCCATAATTTAGAGTTTACTCTCATTGAAATGGGGCACCAGTCCTCTGGGAGGACAACAATGAATTACTTCATTTCCAAATTTATCAATCTCATATCGGAAGCCATGACTTCTCGATTCAATGGATCTCTAGTCTCTACATCAAAAGAATACAACAGGACAACAACTCGGTGTAATTAAAGGAGTTTATTAACTAAACTACTATCTACAGAGTAAATGCAAGGTGTAATAATCATAAAGATCAAAATAATAATGGAATGAGCTGTGTGATAAGTTGGCAATGGTGGGAGATAATATGTTATGGCTATACACTATGGCTATACAGCTAATGATACTACATCTACGAATTAGATTTGATGATTAAATATTGCTATATTTCGACATCAACCCAGTCATGAGCAGAGTGTTAAGACCGGCCTACTGTGAGTTGCGCTGTAGCTGAAGACCCTCGGCTGGTACCCAGGTGGCTGTGGTTGCTGTGGTAACCCCGGAGACGCGGGATCTAGGTGGATTCTCCTGGAGGCCGTGTCCCGTTATCACGATGACGGATTCTGCCGGTGTCTCAGCGGTTCAGCTCTGGTGGAGTTTGCCAGGAGACTTTCTGTCTCGGGCACTCTTGATTTCTGCTCGGCTTCTCTGCAGGCGGTCGTGCAGATGTTATCTGCTGGTGTCTCTTGCGGGTTGATGCGAAATAAACTCTAATGCTCTTCACTTTGGCTGGATAACTTTAGATCAGACTCGCGTTGACCACATAACTCTAACGTTGTCAAAATCTTCAAAAAGGAAAACTTGATGATGATTAAAAGTTACAAAATTACTCTGAGGCACTTCTGTTGTTTTGGTTCAGGTGGTCTTGACCTGGCTTATAAAAATAAAAGATCGCGCATGTAGACAAAAATGATGTTACTTGGAGCTTGTGGCAAAGAAAAATAAAAGACGCGAAAAGTGCAAAAATGACTAAGAGCCATGAGTTTGTGGCGAGCAGCTTAGAGCTAATAGTTTACATGGCTACAGAGCCGAGCTTTGAGCTTTGAGCAAAGATCTCAGCTTCTAGTTTCTGCATCGTTTTCTAGCTTCAGCTTTTCAGCCTCTAGCTTTTAGCTTCGTTTCTCGCATCTTCTTCCTTCTTAACATCTGGGTTTCTCTCCTCTGACTTCTGACCAATGTGTGAATCGATCACGACTGTTTTATCCCCTGGGGGGCTGGCGCATGATTCAGGGGCGTCACTCATTTTCTCCTGTGTTTCCACTTGGAGAAGAGAGTAATTTTCCACTGAATTTTGGAATAATTTAATTTTAGAGTTTACTTATAAACTCGCACATCCGTCTTCCACCATGACCACAAAACATTAAGTGAAATAACATATAAAACTACTTGCACTAATAATGGCAGAGAGGAGTAATAGGAGTGTTGATTTCATATTACATCCTTCAAACCTGGAATTAATCATAAAACAAGTGGTTAATAGATCAAACAACAATATAAACATTTCCCAAAGCTAATAGTCTAGAAATGTGGATTACACAGCAGTTCTTTGACTGTAATAATAATAATATGGACATTCTGGATGTCATGTAGTGTGTGTTACCTCGTGTGAAGGATGCTGACAGTATGGTCACATGAAGGACATTGTCTTAAAATCTACATGTTACATTTCAAACATTCTATGGGATTGAAGTTTGGGATTAAACTATTGCATAGGAACATCTCATGAGTTACAGAACAGTTAGATATTTAATTTTACATTCTTCCTTAGATCTGTGATTGTGAAGAGAGTTCTGCTGGTCACTACCCAGGATTGGAATGTGGGTTGTAGTTTATGACTCTTATCTAGAGAGGGGCAGAGGAAGGGAGGTTGGTGTGTGTGTGTGCATGTGTGTGTGTGTTCATGCATTGCACAGAGAGGCCAGGATTCACACCTTAGTGTTAATCAGTCCTTTTGTTGTTACTTGTCCTATATAAGAAACAATCAAATAACATTAGACAGAGTCTTATTGTTACAAACTGGAGATTTTGCCTATATTCTCCAGTTGCCTGGTGTCCATTGTCTGATCTTCTGGAGCTGACCCTTTGACCTTTGGTCTGGTTCTGTGTTGTTCGGACATGCTAAAAGCATGCTCTGTTTGTGGAAGAGGGGTCCTATGTCTCTGTTTCCTATCAATTTGATAGTTTGATGGTGGGAAGAGTCACAAAGTGTCAATTGTGGGTCCGTAACTCCTCATAACTCTGCATGTCCTTACATTGAACTTCCTTAGTGGCTTGTGACTGATGCCAGGCCAGGTATGTACGCTACATTGTACATGCCTTTTTAGCATTCTGCACACATTTTCTATACGTCTGCCTGTAGTCAGAAACAGACAGAGGGATTTTATCTTTAATAACTGCTGTATATTATTGATTTGCATCTGATCTGTGTGTGAGTCCAGTGTAAATCTGTGGAGGATTAAAGCAATGTTTTGCTCTCATTACTTATTGTCAGTGTTTGATGATCCCTGATTCTGATTTCTCTACCTTTCTGAAATGATTTGTAACATATTCAGATGTAGACAAAGCTGGCCCCAAAACACAGATTTACACAGAGATTTAAAGCTAATTATGTCTAAAGCCACAAAGTCACTTGAAAGAAGCAGCACACAAACATAGCAGCGCCGTAAACTTCTATTTGCATACACTCCAGAGAGGAAGAGTCAGACACAGACTGAGACTGAGGGTGTTGATGAAAGGAGACGTAGGTAAGCAATGAAAGTCTGCTGGGATAAAATCTATGAAACTTCACTCAAAGCCATTTCTATTTTCAACTCCAAACAATTCCTGGAAATGCAGACGACTGGTCCCGTGTGCGCCTCAAGCTCTGGAAGTTTGAGTTTCTCCAACCTGCTCTCTTCCCAAGCTGGGATGGCACACAGATTTAGAAAATCCAGTATGCCATTCTTCATCTGAACATGCACAGCTGATTTCCCAGAAGGCCTTATTCTGCCTGTCCCCATTTGGAATAAAAAATTAGGAGGAAAGTTAGTCCGAAAACAAACTGCAGCAGCAATCAAGGTCCTGGTCCAACCAGCTGGTTTGAATAACAGTTCCTGGTCTGATGAATTCCCCTTAAATAAAAGCAAAGGTTGAGGCTTTACAGTATAGTTTGCACTGAAGTCATTGTTGAGACACTCATTAGCTTAGTGCTGTTTAGGCATGACAGAGCAGGTCAGGGAGCTCATACCGCTGGCATACATTAGAAATAAATTCTGCATGTGTTTTTTATTCCCAAAGTGCAGCCCGATGCCAATATTCAGTCAGTATTTCCCTGTTTCCATTCTCCTCAGATCCTGGATATGCAAGTACAGCTCATCAACCTGTTGTCTGCGAATCAGCCTGAACGTCTTTGCACAATCACCATTCACAGCTCAGTAACAGCATGCAGCCAGATTAAAAGATATGCATGTAGAAATGTCAGAGCTTGATTGGTGCCTTTGTGTCAGGGGACAGACAGAGCTGCTCACTTCATTTACCTCATGCAGGCATGTCTGAGAGAACTGACTGATGAATATGTGTACATCAGGAGATAGTTCAGTATAGTAAATGCAAAGGAAGGTCTGGTTTGAGGCCATTTAGAATCTCAGTATCAGTATCTGTTTACACATCTGTCAAGCATTCGATTTTTGCCTTAACACATTTTGAGTT